>NC_133775.1:78085884-78385884 GCF_003597395.2 Chelonoidis abingdonii | reverse complement strand
CCCAAGAGCAGCTTTTTAACCCATTCACACCCATTAAGGAGCAATCTCTGGCCAAGTAAGTCACCGCCATGCATGACTTTCACAAAAAGATTACAGAAAATTCCCACTTCATCAAACTGTGACAAAGGACCTAACCTTGCCGAATCTCAGTTTCCCCTCTGTAAGAAGAGGGAGTAAAATGCTTTGAGATCCTTGAATGAATATTTTATTGTGTTGGGTTTTTTTAATCCTGTTTCCATTCTCCTCTCTATCTGTTTCTTAGCTCACCAGCTGCAAATTATTATCATTGCTAGTAGTAGTAAAGCCTAGAGACTCTAATCAAGATGGGAGCCCATATGTGTGATCTGTTACAAGCACTTAGGGCTTGGCTACATTGGCACTTTACAGCGCTGCAACTTTCGCGCTCAGGGGTGTGAAAAAACACCCCCCTGAGCATTGCAAGATGCAGCGCTGTAAAGTGTCAGTGTAATCAGGGCGGCAGCGCTGGGAGTGCGGCTCCCAGCGCTGCACGCTACACCCATAAGGGATGTGGTTTACAAGCAGCGCTGTGAGAACTCTCTCCCAGCGCTGCGGCTCTGACTACACTCACACTTCAAAGCGCTGACGTGGGGCAGGGCAGGCTTCCACAGCGCTGCCAGGGTACGCTTTGAAATTTCTAATGTAGCCATACCCTTAGTAACAGATAGTCCCTGTCCCAAGGCAAAGCAAGAAACTGTACAGAGTACTCCAAAAAAGGGTGTGTTGTATACAGCTTGTTATTGTCATAGTATAATTCCTCAATCTGAACCTTAGAGTTCAAAATATGAGTACTAGCATAAATTCCTCTAAGCTTATTTACCAGCTTAGATCTTGATAGCGCTGCCACCAGCCAAAAATTCCAGTGTTGCTCACTTTGGTCTCCCAAAACCTTCCCTGGGGGACCCAGACTCAGATGCCCCGAGTCTCACCACAAAGGGAAATAACCCCACCCCTTGTCTTCTTTTACTTCCTCCCAGGCTTCCCCTCCCTGGATGGCTCGGGACGATCATCCTATTTCAATCCTTGAAATGCAAACCAGCGAGATCAGGTTCTCTCACCCTCACTCAGAGTCCTGCAAATGCAAGCTTGTAACTCTAACCTGAAGAGATTTTCTCTTCCCCCTGTCGTCTTCCTCCCACAATTCCCTGGTGAGCTGGAGACCCAATCCCTTGAGCCCAACTAGGAAAAATCCAACAGGTCTTACAAAGAAAGCTTTATATAAAGAAAGAAAAAGACATAAAAATGGTCTCTGTATCAAGGTGACAATATACAGGTCATTGGCTTAAAAGAAAACAAACTGAATAAACAGCCTTATCCAAAAAGAAATACAATTTAAACATTCCAGCAACTACACACATGTAAATACAAAAACAATATAAAAACCTATATTGTCTTATACCTGTACTACACTGGGAAACAGAAGACTGAAGATAGAAAGATCACTCTCAGAGCCGAAGGAGCAACAGAGTCACAGACAAAAGACACACACACAAAAAATTCCCTCCCTGAGCTTTTTTGAAAAATCCGGTTTCCTGATTGGTCCTCTGGTCAGGTGTTTGGTTCCCTTTGTTAACCCTTTACAGGTAAAAGAAACATTAACCCTTAGCTATCTGTTTATGACAGTTATACATACAAACAGAAATGGGTCTGAATGGAAACAGTGAATCAAAATACCCACAGGGCCGGCTCTAGGATTTTTGCCGCCCCAAGCAACAACAACAAATCTCCAAGAGCGCAACTGCCGAAGCAAAAAAAAAAAAAAGATTTTAGAAGGCAATAATTTTGAAAACTGAACCTGTTTCTAGATTTGAATTTTGTAAATGGCACCACACTTTATAAAAGGCTGGAGCAACACCTGGATCTAAAGACCCCAGAACTTTGGGAATGTTTGAAATCCAAATTCAGTGATCTAATTTCTGGCTCCAGTTCTGAGTTGATCTGTTTCTGTACTCCGGGCAGAAAAGGGGTGGCTTTAAGCTGGCTTTGCTTTTCTCATACCCAGAGATGGTTACATTAGAACAATATCAGGGCTGCTGTAATTTGCACTCTATGTCTCATGTCCTCCCTCTCGGCCCCCACTGGCTGTGGGAAGCAGACAATAGTGATCCAGCTGTAACCCACACACTTTATGTGGCTCAGTAGCATTTTCTGAACTAGTATAGGAATTTTTGTGGGCAATCTGCCTATCAGGATCATACCCTGTCACCATCCAAGATCCAGGCCAATCAGAGCACAATGTGTACACAGGGGGGGAGGATATAAATATAAAGGCTCCAGACATTCCTGTGTACTCAGTTATTGATTCATGCACAGCTGAGCGATGCATGTGCACTAAGTCACAATTCCTGTACCACCATCCGTTGGATAAGGTGAGTGCTATTCCAGCTTTACTTATGAGGAAAGCCCTCCATTACATAATGTTTGGTCTGTAGCGTGTTAGCTGGACCTAGCTGGAGAGTTGGGAGGGGAGCATTTGTGACCTTTAGAGATTACAGAAGCTGTGGAACTCATGTTTGGCTAACTGCTTTAAACGGGAATTCTGTCTGTTCTAGAGAGAGTGTGTCTGTGCTCAGTGAGGAGTTTTGCAAATTCCTACTCGACAGTGGGAAAGACAATACTCCAGGGAACTGCTACTTTGTATGATGTTCCCAATCTCTGTGCTGCTTTGGATACAGGCTACAGATTTCTGTTTCACGAGCAACTGAGGCCCAGTCAGCTATTAACCCAAAGGCTGGAATACAGCTAGCTGTGGAGACCCCAGACTCTTTGTTTGCTGGCTGGGTTCTGAAGCGTTTTGAAAAGAACTTCAGAGCTGCCATTCTTCTCTCTGATGAGTCCAGGTGACTAGTTAATGTGGATCTACATGGGCCAATTAGCATGCAACAAGTTGGTGCACTTTAGAATGCATATCCCTCTAATGCTCATTGCTGTGACTGTGTAGGCAAGCCCTTACTAACAGCTTTTGTCTAAAAATTATTCTCAACATTCTGAATACTATTAGCAATGTTTTCTGCGAGTATTAATGTTTGCTTATAAAAGTTCTGTTCTCTACACTAGAAAATTTTGCCACGGCTTAGGAAATTGTATAGTATTCTTTGAAGTTTGACACCTAATTGCCAGGGTTTTACATACAATAGCCCTAAGGTTTAACTCTATAATGCAGTGATTTTCAACCTGTGGTCTGCAGGCCTTTGGGGGTTTGCAGACTCTGTCTAAAATTTACAAAGGGGTCTGCACCTCCAACTGAAATTCTGTGGGGTCCACAAATAAACCGCTGCTATAACAGATTCTGAGAAGACATAGCTCTGGCTTGTACTTCAGCAAAGAATTAAGCTAGGGAGCAGAAAGAAGGGGAGTCTATTAGTTATACATAATTCTGCCTTAGCCTCTTCCAACCCCATCACTCAGCGACACCACCCCTATTCCAAGGGCTAGAAGGGTGACCAATATAAAGCCTTTGTGTTGGTTTGGTCCTGGCTGTGTTGACCCCCTGTGCTGGGGGTCAATCCCCAGTGGCTGTGTCTATCACTTTCCTGCCTTCTCTGCACAGCTGGAGCAGACCTCAATGGAGAATTAAGAGCACCAGCTTTGAATTCTGCTTCTTCCAAGTTGCGTTAAAAGGGAAGCAATACTGCCCATGCCTGTTAAACCCCAGTGACCATCAAAAAGTTTGCTTGTTGGTCTGTTTTATGAAAGCAGCTTTTGTTTTCTATAGCAGATGCAGGATGTCGGCACCCTTCAGTTATAGTTCAGTTGCCCATCTTCCTCCTAGGCTGTCCCATACCGCACTCCGTACCATGTCTCCCCGTCCCCTGGACTGATTGTCAGAGATGTTGAGCACCCACTGTCCCTGTTCCATTGCAGTCTCCTTCTTGAACTTGTTGAAGGCTGTGACATGACTAACCATATCAGAGGCAGACACTTAAAGATCCAGAGCTTAAATTGAGGGGTGAGTCAAGAGGCCAGATATTTTTCATTGATATCATTTGAAAATGTAATATTATACTTTTTATTTATGCATTATCCATGCCCTAAAGCCCCGGAGAGCCTGACAAAATAGAACAAAATATGACTTAATAATAAAGGCAACATAAAGAAACAAAGTAAATTCTGCTAAGGAAATTGATTAGTTTGGATGGTTTTATATGTCCATATTATTCTCTCTTCATTACTTGTTTTCTAAATAGGTTATTTTTGATTCAGGCTTTGCGGTTCACATTTAGGGAAGGGCCAGCAGTGTTGCCAACCCCACATAGTCAAAAATCATGAGGCTGGCTTTAAAAAAATCGCACATTTTCAAATAATAAATTTTAGATTCTTTTTATTTGCCTTCAAATTTGTGAGCCCTTAGGTGGTCAGTTTCTAGGTTTTTCCTCTACAATCACACGAGCCAGAAATTTACCAAAAGAGAAAAAAAAGGGGGGGAAGCAGAGATTCTACCCTAATCACATGATTCCAGGAGCTGGGGCTTTACAAAAAACACCAAATATCATGATACTTGCGATAAGTCCACAAGAATTGGCAATACTGGGCCAGCTTAACCCAGCGAGTGTATATGAATATGAGACCTCTGGACACATTATTATCAAGTATAGTACTGGCTACCTAGCCAAGCGCAAGATCAGGGGCAGGCAAACATTTTGGCCCAAGGGCCACATCTGGGTATGGAAAGTGTATAGCGGGCTGTGAATACTCACAAAATTGGGGGCTGGGGTGCAGGAGGGGATGAGGACTCTGGCTGGGGGTGTGGGCTCTGGGGTGGGGCCAGAAATAAGGAGGGGGCTCCAGATTGTGGTGCAGGTAAGGGGGTGAGGGCTCTGGGGTGCAGAAGGGTGCTCCGGGCTGGGACTGGAGGGTTAGGAAGGCGGGACAGGGATCAGGGCTGGGGCAGAGGACTGGGGCATGGGAGAGGGTCAGTGTGCAGGCTCCAGGTGGTGCTTACCTCAAGCAGCTCCTGGAAGCAGCAGCATGTCCCCCCTTCAGCTCTCACGCAGAGGTACGACCAGGTAACTCTGTGCGCTGCCCCATCCGCAGGTGTCGCCCCTGCAGCTCCCATTGGCCGTGGTGGTCGATCAATGGGAGCTGCAGGGATGGCGCTTCAGATGGGGTCAGTGTGCAGAACCCCCTGGCTGACCCTCTGCATAGGAGCTGGAGTGGGGACATGCTGCTGCTTCCAAGAGCCACGGAGAGTGGGGCAAGCTCTTGACCCTGCTCCTCGGCAGGAGGTCGAGAGCTGGATTAAAACATCTGAAGGGCCGGCTGTGGCCCCTGGGACATAGTGTGCCCACCCCTGAGCTAGATTGTATCCCCTAGATCTGGGCATGCAGGGGATCTTCTGCACATAGCTTTTCCCTGCTCTGCACAGAAAGACAGCTCAGACATCTTCACATCAATCTCTCTCGTTTCCTGCGGAGGCCTCTCCATGCAAGGGCAATTGAGGGAGGCTGGATGAGCTGGAATGGGACAGGGACAAGGCTGGGGGATGCACAATGTTCCCCATTTTGGGCCTATAAAAATTAGGCAAAAAGATAGTACTGTCCAGGCTGTGTCATTCTGTATCCCTGTTTCTTCAGAGCCTCTCCTGGGGTTCTGGAGGCCTTGGGAAGTGCAGTTCTAATGAAGCCAGGCTACCAGAAGGCGAGGAATGGTGTGGAGAACCAGAGACTCCAGGTTTAGGGTTGATTCCTGCAGATTTTTATGTGGATGAGGGCGGTGTGTGTTCCATCCTGTAAATGTGCAGCTGCCTGTCCATGCCTTGGGGGGTTGTGGGGGGTGGAATGGGGAACCCTGGCAGGGGAAGGGGACATGCGGGATACACAGAGCCACTGATGGGGGGAGGGAGCGGGGAGAGGTTGCAGGGAGTCCCTGAAATAGAGGGGGATGGGAGGGTTGCACACAGGGAGAGTATGGGTAGAATGGAGGGATGCAAGGAGCCCCTGGGGTGTGCAATACTCTAGGCCAACAGAAGCAACAAGGTGTGAGATCCTCAAGGTTTAGGATGTGAATTGGAACAACCCCCATCCCCAAAGACCTGGAGGAACAAGTGAGACAAAGGCCAGGAGGTAGTTAGGAAGCTGTTTTCAGGATTATTAGATGGTGCTGTTGAACTTCAAATCTTGACAGGCAGCCCTCTGAACAAAAGAAATCTCTCCTATTGCTCAATGCCCAGCAGGGGCTGACTGCCTAAACTTGCTAATGCAGTGTTAAGGTTGGTCGACAGTGCCTTGGACTCTTCCAGACCATTGAATCATCCTATCCTTATCTCTGTTTCCCGGGTTCCAGATAAAATGCACCTAATTCTGTGCCAAAAAGTTAAAAATTCTGTGCACTGTTACCTAAGTTCCCCTAAAAACCAGCCCAGGGTCACACTTGTATTCGTTTTATTACAATGCCACTGTTAGGTCAGATAGAAAAGAGATGGAGCTTATTCATACATGCACACATTCACTGCATTCATACCCACACGCTTACACAGGCGGAGAGTTACCGGAGACAGCACGGAGGCCGAGAAGCTGAAGCGTGGTAGATCTGGTGTGTCTGTCTGCGGTCACGAATCCAGGCTGCTGAGAGGATCAAGAAGCAGGGGCTTGTGTGCATGTCTTCTTCCTCCTATTTTGGAACTGGGCAGCTCCTGTCACATACACTGTTTCCTTTTTGTGTCCGTGACGGAGAAGCATTCCCACACCAGTTCCTTTCAAGCATACAGGTTCTTCTTTTCTTTACAGCACTCCATGATTGCCTTATCAGGCCAGATTATATCAGATACACCTGGCTCCTGTGTCCGGGCTCCTCTCTCCTTGCAGTTCCTCTCCGCCCAGTATCACATACACTCCCTTGTTCACACTCCCTCGTTCGCACTCTCTCTGAGGGATGGGATATTACAAAGCTTGGAAGTTCATACAAGTGGCAACCTGAAAAGGCCACAGAGCTTGCAAAGGTTACAAAACTTAAAAGGCTATGCTAATAATAACTGAAGTTACAAAGTCTGCAAAAAGGTTGCAGAACTTAATGATACAAGTTACAGATTTTACAATTGCATTTGAGCGGAGGCTTTACATAACACGCACAATATTTTAAAATTCTGCAAATTTTATTTGTCAAAATAACACTACATAATCATGCCAGTTTCAATTATTTTGGTAATTTATTTCAAAACACCTGTCAGCAAGTGTGTCTGTAACAATACTGAGAGACACAAAAATTCTCCCAGGAGTAAAGCGCTAAAGAAATCACTATGACAACCCAGTTCCTGTTCCTCTGCTCTCTCCTGCTCCCAATCCCAGGCAGCACCCCCCTCCAGCCAATACACCCAAATCCCCTACCCTCCAGCACCCAATCACACCCTCCCCCCAGAGCCCAGCTGTGGCCACCCCCCTAGCCCAGACACCCCCTATCCCTCACAGCCCAGGGATCCAGAGGGAGAAACAGCCTGATGCTTGGTCTCAGGCTTGTGTGGAGTTTTCTATGCGCCAACGCCCGCTTCCCTCAGGGCATGCTGGGAACTGCAGCTCCTGGGAACCTTGTAGCTTCCACCCCTGCCTCCTGGCAGTGTCTTCTATGCGCAAGCTTGGCTGTGCTGGATCCACTGGACCCTAATGGTGGCCAGTAGCACTGCAGCCCATTTCTGTGGAGGAAAGGGAAATTCTGTGTGCACAACATTAATTTCTGCAAAATTCTGCATTGTGCAGTGGCACAGATTTACCCCAGGAATATAGCATGCATGATGGTTCTCTGCAGGCCAGAGGTAAGGGCAGATAATTTTCCAGAGAGCACCCTTAGCACAAGGGTAGCATGTGGCCACTCCAGGGTGGTTTGTGCAGAGTAGGTGGATTGGTCGAGCCCAGGCCAGGCACAGCCAGCTCCCAATGCAAGTGGGGTTTAAAGCAATTTGAAAATTATAGACCTTTATTGTGAGGGCTGAATGTGGTGAATCCCTGAACCAAATTGTCATGATTCAGGGCGGCTGCACTGGCATTTTCCCCTAGGTGGTTCAGCAAGAGCATCCAGTTTTAGGCATCCTGCACCCAACCATCGCCTCTCTTGGACAGGCACACTCATTTCCCTCCCTCCTGACTAGGGTTTTTCCAGGCGCTGCAACTCCCTGCCTACCCTGCAATACTTCCATCAAGCCACACTGCCTAAACAGGTCAGCATCCGCACTTTGCTCACTCTCCAGAGGCTATAAACAGTGAAATTGCTCACAGCTATTAGTGACCACACAGCTTTTTCTAAGCAAGCAAGTTTATTCTTAAGATAAGAGCATTAAAGAGAAAACATATTAAAAACCAATAAAAATTCCTATATGCATGCTAAAAGCTTACCAGCGGTCACCTGTCTGTCTTATAGGCCTCCATAGATCAAACTCCTCCCAATCCTTCCCGTTCTTCTGTTATGCGAAGGGGTAAATAACACATTTTCCAATTCTAATCTTTCTTGAGATGGTGCAACCAGAACTGCATGCAGTATTCAGTTAAAAAAAGCAATACCCTTAATCTTGTTGCCCTTCTCTGTACCTTTTCCAATGTTAATGTATCTTTTTTGAGATGGGGTGACCAGAACTGGATGCAGTATTTAAGTTGTGAGTGTACCATGGATTGATATTGAGGCGATATGATAGTTTCTGTCTTCTTACCTGTCCCTTTCTTAATGATTCCCAACACTCCGCTGCACATTGAGTGGATGTTTTCAGAAAAGTATTCACCATGACTCCAAGATGTTTTTCTTGAGTGGTAAAAGCTAATTTAGACCCCATCATTTTGTGTGTATAGTTGCATGTGCATTACTTTGCATTTATCAACGCTGAATTGCATCTGCCATTTTCTTGCCCCATCACCCAGTTTTGTGAGATCCCTTTGTAACTCTTTGCAGTCTGCTTTGGGCTTAACTGTCTTGAGTGATTTTGTATAGTCTGCAAACTTTGCCACCTCACAGGCTTTTTTGGTTGGGTATTTGTTTGTTTGTTTGTAGATCATTTCTGAATATGTTGAAAGCTCAGGTCCCAGTACAGATCCTTCTGGGATCTTGCTATTTACCTCTCTCTGTTCTGACAAGTGACCATTTATTCTTACCCTTTGTTTCCTGTCTTTGAACCATGAAAAGACCTTCCCTCTTATCTTATGACAGCTTACTTTGCTTAAGAGCCTTTGGTGAGGGATCTTGTCAAAGGCCTTCTGAAAGTCCAAGTACGCTATCCACTCGATCACCCTTGTCCACATTCTTGAAGACCCCTTCAAAGAACCCTAATAGACTAGTGAGGCATGATTTCCCTTTACAAAAAACAGGCTGACTCTTCCCCAACATACCATGTTCATCTATAATTCTGTTCTTTACTATAGTGTCAACCCATTTGTCTGGTATTGAAGTTATGCTTACCAGCCTATAATTGCCCAGATCACCTCTGGAGCCTTTAAAGAAAATCAGCATTACATTAGGTATCCTCCAGTCATCTGGTACGGATGCTGATTTAAACGATAGGTTACATACCACAGTTAATACTTCTGCAATTTCATATTTGAGTTCCTTCAGAACTCTTAGGTGAATACGATATGTTCCTAGTGACCTATTACTATTTAATTTATCTATTTGTTCCAAATTTGTACCTTCATCTGGGACAGTTCCTCAGATGTGTCACCTAAATAGAATGGCTCAGGTGTGGGAATCTCCCTCATGTTCTGTGCAGTGAAGACTGATGCAAAGAATTAATTTAGCTTTTCAGCAATGGCCTTGTTTTCCTTGAGTGCCTCTTTAGCACCCCGATTGTCCAGTAGCCCCTTTAATTATTTGGTAGGCTTCCTGCTTCTGATATACTTAAAAAAATGTTGCTGTTTCTTTGGGTAGTTGCTTTTTAAATTCTTCTTTGGCCTGCCTAATTCTACTTCTACATTTTACTTGCCACAGTTTATGCATCTTTTTATTTTCCTCAGTAGCATTTGACTTCAAGTTTTTAAAGGATACCCTTTTTGTCTCTAGTCACCTCTTTCACTTTGTTTACCTATGGTGGCATTCAGGGCCGATGCAACCACTTAGGAAAACTAGGCGGCCACGAAAGAAAATACAAAACAATAATACTGCATTAAGAAATCAATACAGGCTCTTGCTTATAAGAAAATATGAATAAACAGTCTGATTTAAAAGATAGCCAAATTAAACCAGTCCAGCACAGTACAACACACATGTAAATACAACACAAAGCATATAACAGCCTATTTGCCTTGTTGCCTTTGTACTCACACTTTGTAGGAAAATGTTAGAAAGAAATAGGAGTTAGCAGGAAAGCTGTTTCCTCCATAGCTGGGAGAAACACAAAGACCCAGAGTACACAATTCCCGCCCCTGACTTTTAAAAAATCCAGCTCTCTGATTGGTCCTCTGGTCAGGTGTTTGGTTCCCTTTGTTCACCCTTTACAGGTAAAAGAAATTTAACCCTTACCTTACCTACTTATGACAGGCGCCTAAAAGCTCACTCAGGCGAGGAGGTGGAGTGGAGGTGAGCTGGGGCAGGGGAGGAGCGGGGAGGGCCGCCCGCAGTAACGAGGGGGTGCACAAGGGAACCGCTCCCTGCCCAAGATCACATCCATTCTGCCTCCTCTGCTGAGCACACAGCCCCTGCTCTAAGTCTTCTTCAACTGGCACACCTGGGAGGGGAGGAGAATTAGAGCGACGCCGGCATACTCAGCGGAGGAGGCGGAGCCCAGGTGAGCTGGGGCAGGCTCCCCAGGCGGGGTTGGCTACTGCAGGGGTTGCTCCCCGGGTGGGTTTAGCTGCCATGGAGGGGGGCTTCCCGGGCAGGGTTAGTTGCAGAAGGGGGGGAGCTCCCTGGCTGGGGGAGGGGAGAGAAAGCAGGCTCCCCAGGCGGGGGGCTGGGTTAGCTGCTGCGGGGGGGGGGCGTGGTTAGCTGCCACGGTGCAGGGGGTTAGCTGGGGATGACGCAAGGTAGAAGTTTCGCCTAGGGCGCAAAACTTCCTTGCATTGGCTTTTTGGTCCTCTATTTGCTTTAATTTGGGGTACAGCTTTAAGTTGAGCCTTTATTATGGTATTTTTAAAAGTTTCCATATAGTTTGCAGGCATTTCACTCTTCTGAGTGTTCCTTCTAATTTGCATTTAACTAACATCCTCATTTTTTTTTAGCTCCCCTTTTTGAAGCTAAATGCTAATGTGGTGGGCTTCTTTGGTAATCCTTCCACCCAAAGACATTAAATTCAAATTTATTATGGTTGCTATTGTGACCCACACACCTCCTGGGTTTGGTGTTCTGGCCCCTCTACTGGCCGTGACACCACTTAGAGATTAATGAGTCTGCTCTACAGCCTTAGCTAAGAGCCATGTGGCTTTTAGCTCCTGCAGTAAAGGCTCGTGCACTAAGCTTCAGAGATCCCAGGTTCAATCACGACTGGGGTCTGTTGGCGTTATACTATTACCAAGTGTTTCAGATATATTCACCACTTGGACCATTTTTCACAGATCTGGACCTTAAACTGTGGCTTTGATCCATCTCAAACTGATAGATATCACCTGCTTGGATGTGATCTTGCTTAGTGATCTCACTCTTGGACCAGTTTGAACTGGTATATGCGAGCCTCTCCAGGTGGTGTTATCTGGAGGTGTTGCAACCTGAATAAGGTATCAGAGGGGTAGCCGTGTTAGTCTGGATCTGTAAAAAGCAACAGAGAGACCTGCGGCACCTTAAAGACTAACAGATATTAGTTTACCTGAGTAAATTTGCCTAATCACCTCCCCCCACCCCCACACACTTTTTTTAGTTCCCGGACTGTGATCACCCTCCCCTGTGGAATTCCATACAATCACTGCCGCACAATGATACTTAAATTGAACACAGTAAAATCTCCCAAAGATATTGCAGGAAATTGCCATAGCTGTCACACACAAATGACCCCAAACTTGCACCCCTAACTCTACCCCTAGCCTTGATGAGGAATAGCAATTTCCAAAACAATCTGGTGTGTGTGGTTTTTTAGAGCACCCTGAAATAGAGACTCCTAACCAGATGCTTTGCTCTTGGGGCAAAACTTACAAAGGCAGAAAGGAGGCAGAGAGTAACTAATATGCACAACACACATTTTAGAAAGTTGCCAAAGGCAGGACTCAGATGCACTATAAATGGATGCTGCTTGAATTCAGTTGTCACAGCATGCTACCTTGAGGCACCCAGTTACTCTTACATCAGGCTGCCTTCAAACAACCTGGCTTGCTACAGAGCCCCATGTCTATAGCACAGGTGCAAATGACTTTCTCTGACACATTAACCTGGCTTGTGGAGAGCCAACTCTTACCCTGACTAACCTTGAAAATATTGTTTCCCCAAAGGGACAGTGGCTACTAGAGACCAGATGAGATCACATCCTAGAAATATCAGTTTGGGGCAGATCTGAGCTATAGTTTGAGGTCTAGATCTGTGCAAAAAAAAAGAGGAGGAAGGTTCGAAGGGGGGATAAGTACCCTACAATTTTGATAACACATGATTTTTTTAAAAAGGAAATGTATAACTTGGAGACCCCCAAATTAGGATCACTAATCCTACCCTGAACCCTGATGATGGAGAGTACATTTCAAGGCAATCTGAGTATGCATGT
This sequence comes from Chelonoidis abingdonii, assembly GCF_003597395.2. Lineage (NCBI taxonomy): Eukaryota > Metazoa > Chordata > Testudines > Testudinidae > Chelonoidis > Chelonoidis abingdonii. Next base: position 78,373,277 of record NC_133775.1, on the reverse strand, counting down.
GGATTTTAGGGTACTTAGAAAAATCAGCTGTTAAACAGTAAGCTATGCTTAACTCTAAACATAGTGATGCTAACAGCCCACGATAATCTCTCTCAAGGTTTTTATACTGTTGCCCAGCTCTGTAGGACCTGAGCACCTGTAATGTAAAATCAATAGCAGTAGTGAAGTTTCTATTGGACTTCATGGAGTCTGGCACTTCTCCCTTTATGGGGCCAAAACTCTGCTTGGCATTGGGTCTCTGAATGGGGAGGATTCTCCAAGAGTGTACAGCAATGGTGGGCAAGCTGCGGCCCATCAGGGTAATTTGCTGGCAGGCTGCCAGACAGTTTGTTTACATTTGCATGGCCACTCGCAGCTCGCAGTGGTCGTGGTTCACTGTTCCTGGCCAACGGGAGCTGCAGGAAGCGGCATGGGCCGCAGGGATGTACTGGCCGCCGCTTCCCGCAACTCCCGTTGGCCGGGAACAGCAAACCGAAGCCATTGGGAGCTGCGGACAACCATGAAAATATAAACAAACTGTCTGGCGACCCACCAGTAGATTACCCTGATGGGTCACAGGTTGCCCACCACTGGTGTAGAGAATAGAACAATGCTAATGTGCTCTAGTATTGGCACTCTGCCCTAATCACTAACCTCTTGCTTTTTTGCCCTCACTCCCGGCATACTGCCTGATTGTGTAGGAGCTCTCCACAGATGCTGCCAGAGCTTTTTGATTAGCTCTCATACTCCAGTCGTTTGATAAGTGTTCTAGGCAAAGCTGGGATTGGAGTGGTAGTACCAGTCAAAGGGAGTGAAGCAGGCAGTGGGGAGGAAAGAGCATGAAGGGCACTCCTTGTGTTCATCACTGGCAGGATCACAGGGGGAAGCAGATTTCACAATCACAAATGGTGAGGATGGCATTATGTGCCCATCCCATCCTCCCATCCTTGCACTGGCCAGCTGAGGTGTTCAGCTACATAAGGGAGTGTACCTTGCACCCCGGTGAAATTTGGTGCAGCAGGTGCATATGGACATAGGAGTGGAGGAGGGATTTTACTTGCCTGAGGCACCATGCTTCCCAAAGCATCTCCAGGAGGGCAGCTCTGCTTCACATGTGTGTGTTCAAGGCACAATCTGGCCTGGTACATTTACACGCTCTAAACCGCTTCCAATAGAGCTCCATTTATTCTCACTGATGTTGTTCCTGGTGGGAATGTTAGAAATGTGTTATATTCTTACTGCAATATGCAGTTCAAAGTCATCATGAAAGGCAGGTAAGCCATGTTTATAAAGGACTCTGGTGACAAGCTGTGTGGCAGGAGAAATTGCTCTCCCTCTCTTGATGTCATCTTATGGGGTAAGGTGACTACCCAAGAAAAGTGGAAAAATAATCTCTCTTTATTCCTCTGAAATAAATTGAATTACTTGTTATTAAAAACAAAGATAATCTGATTTTGTTTTTATAAAATAAAACAAACATCCTGTTCCCATTTGAGTGTTTGAAACCCACAATGGAAACATTTTTATTGGTCTTAGTTTTCATAAAAGCTTATTTTTACAAAACCTACATTTTGGGCCAAATATGTTGTTTTAGTGTCCCCTTGCAACAGTTATAGAAAAATGAGAGACTCTGGAAATATGATTGCCATGCTCTGACGTTAAGTAAAAAGGATTCCCAGAAGAAGCTGAAGGGAGTAACAGTCATTCAAAGCCAGTGAAAGATATTATTATGCTAATCATAATTGCCTTGCTGTTAACTTTTTCTCCCCAGTAGTAGTAATAATAATTAATAATATACTTTGAATTTGACAGATCTTTCAAGCAACAAGACAGCCTGCAAATGAAAATAGGCACAGGTCAGAGACTAGCATAATACTAAAGTCAAATTCCTGTGGTGTCAGGATAAAGAAACTGCTTTGGCCAGGTAGAAAGGAAGAACCCTTTTCTTTGAAAGAGTTTCCCTGATAATGCTGTGGCCAGATGTCAAACAGAAATGGACAGGGAACTGATTGTGATTTCTACCTGTTTAAAAACAATTGCAAGATGAGACTAATTGATGTGCATCTGTGACAACTCGCCAGGTCATCCCTGGAAAGCTCTCCATATTGTTTGCTTTCTGTGATGAAATGCATCCCTGTGTTCACACCCTACACACCACTGTAATGATCTTTGTACAGAATATGCCTTGTGAGGTATCACTCGAAAACTAGGACAGTAACTCCTCAATTCAAGTTGTAGTTATGTTCCTGAAAAATACTACTTTAAGCAAAACAATGTTAAGTGAATCCGATTTCCCCCATAAGAATTAATGTAAATGGGGGGTTAGGGTTCAGGGAATTTTTTTTCACCAAAGACTATATTGTATATAGACATACAGACACATATATGCACAGTATACGTTTTAAACAATTTAATTCTGTACACAGCAATGATGATTGTGAAGCTTGGTTGAGGTGGTGAAGTCACAGGGTGGAAGAGAGTGGGAAATTTCCCAGGGAATGCCTTACTGCTAAATGATGAACTAGCACTCAGCTGAGCCCTCAATGGTTAACACATTGTTGTTAATGAAGCCTGACACTCTACAACGCAGCACAAATGGAGGGAGGGGAGACAGCATGGCAGAGAGAGACAGAGACACACGTGTGTGTGTGTGTGTGTGTGTGTGTGAGAGAGAGAGAGAGAGAGAGAAACACGCACCTTGCCCCGCTTAAGTACTCTGACCCCACTCTAAGTACATTGCCTTTTTAAGTAGATCAGCAAGTTGAGATAGCAGCTGCTGCCAGCAAGCTCCCTCCTGAGCCTTGTCGTGTCCCTCCCTGGTCTGTGAGATGAGGTACAGGAGTGTAGGGGGGGGCATCCTGACATTAGCACCCCTCTTCTTCCCCTTGCACTGCAAGCAGGAGGCTCCGGGTAGCAGCACAAAGGCAGAGGGCAGGAGCATAGGGCAGTTGAGGGGAGGGACAGCTGAACTGTCTGCAATTGATATAGCTCGCTGGGTGGCTGCTGCACAGGGAACTAAGGGGAGCAGGGAGCTGATGGGCTTCTGGTCCACCCTGGTTCCAAGCCCCGACCAGCTAGCTCCTACAGTCTGTTCTTTCTGCAAGCCGTGGACAAAGGAGGCAGCTGGAAACAACATTATAAGGGAGCATTGCACAACTTTAAACAAGCATGTTCTCTAATTGATCAGCAACGTTACAACGAAACGATGTTAACCAGGTTGACTTTAAGTGAGGAGTTACTATAGCTCTCTTGTCAATAATATCAATTACAATCTTACACGTACTGGTTTCTTCACTGGTTTATAGTAATCTATGGCTCTCTGTAATAAGATGTACTAAGCAGAATATCTCTAACGTTCATATCATTGTTACCTGCAGCTCCCTTGCAAGCACTCCCAATTCATCACGCATCCTGAGGCAAAGAATGTTCCATTTGGCAAAGTTCACTAAGAGAGTTAAGGCTGGGAATGAACAGCAGGGGCAGACGAACTTTTACAAAACACATATAATGGGTGTGCACAAATATGCCTTACTATAAAGAATGTGGGACGAGGAATAGCGAACATACTCTGGTACAAAATCTGCTAAACAACCCAAGTCTCTGTGCTCACATCACCCTAGTGATCTGCTCTCTGCCTGGTTCCCGATTGAGAATTGCATGCAGTTAAATGTCTCTGCCCTTACATAAGTTGTCCCTGGAACTGGCTCTAGTTGTCTGATTGAGTCTTCTTCCATGACCCTGTTGTCCCACATCATTTACGTTTCCCTAAAACAATAAAACTGTCACCCAGTACATGGAGACTCATGACAGAAGGAAAGAGAACTTTCACAGTAGCTTTTACCAGACTATGGAACTCAGTCCCAAATGAAATAAGAATGACTGCAGACCTCACTATGTTCAAAACTAAATGCAAAACACATCTTTTTGACTGGGTGTTCCTTAAATTTTTTGTTCTCTCTCTCTCTCTCCCCCCTCACATACATGCACACCATAAACCAGGCACACAACCATAAGTTAATATTTCTCCAAAGGAAGAAATAAAAAGAAATTTTGTAGTGTAGACATGGGCTATGTTATGGACTTTTACTAGCACAGCTGTGTCAGTCAGAGATCACATCTCATCACACCCTGACCAACATAGCCATGCTGCCAAAAGCTTGCAGTGTAGACCAGACCCAAGCATAATGGATACAAATATTTCTATGTGAGTTTGCAGAAAGCCCGGAATGCTTCTGAGAATGTGACCAGCCCCATTCATCTCAGTGAGGTTTTAACTCAGATCCCCATGATGGTAATTTGAATGTCAACATTTTAACTGCTTCATTTCTCATGTCAGGCCTTATCTATAGTGATACCACTTTAATTATATTGATCTATTTTAAAGTAGTAGAGTCATCTTAGTGTGCACACAGTTATAGTCCCTTAGCTATGTCAACACCATACATCTAAGGCAGGGGTTCTCTCATTGCATCATGACCCCCTTCTGACAACAAAAATTACTACATGACCCCTGGAGGGGCACAAAGCCTTAGTTCCGCTGCCCTGGGTGGGTAGAGAGGGGGAGGAAAAGCCCAAGCCCCACCATCCTGGATGGGGGGCCAAAACTCAAGCGCTTCAGCCCCTGGCAGGGGGCCTGTAACCTGAGCCTTGCCACCAAGGGCCCTCGGCCCTGGGTGGTGGGGCTCAGGCTTCTGTCCCAGACCTCAGCAAGTCTAACGCTGACCCTGGTGACCCCATCTGCAAACTGCTTCTCTAAGGGTATGTCTACACTACAATTACACACTCCTGGCTGGGCCATGCCAGCTGACTAAGCTGAACGAGTTCCAGTGAAGAGCCTGTTTAATTGCAGTGCAGACATTGCAGCTCCAGCCCCAGCTCTGGGATCCTGCCACTTTGCAGGGCTTTAGAGTCTGGGTTCCAGCCTGAACAGCTACAGCGCCTCTTAACTAGAGCTCCTGGAGCCAGGGGTCTAACTGCAGCGTAGACATACCTGACCCACACAGCTGGTCAGGGGCCTGAAGAGGGCTGAGGTGATCCACACTACACAGGGTGCTGCAGAGCTGTGCCAATGTAGCGCGGCCACGAGCTAGGATCCCATTCCTGGCAGGGGAGCACCCAGGACCGTATAAACCGCGTGCATGGCCGCGTCCTCTGAACGGGGCAGGCCTAGGAAGAGGGGGGGGGGGGGGGGGGGGGGGGGGTCACGGCTCCGCCGCCACACGGCGCGTGCCATTGAGGCCTATCCCCACATACACACGGCTCCGAGAGAGTCCAGCCCACCTCCCCGCAGCCGGTCCCCGGTTAGGTACGGCGGGGGGGGGGTGGAGGCAGTTAGCTTGTGTTCCCGCAGAGGGGCACGGCCCACGGGGGGTGCCGCGACTGATAACAGCCAGGAGACGTGAGAACCGGCCGCCATTTTGAACACAAAACGCCCCCTCTTGCCAGGGTTGGGGGGGCACAGAGCTCGCGAGAGCCCACACAGCTGGGAAGCGACGGAACGCGCGATCCAAGCCGGCGCACGCGCAGCGTAGACACTAGCGGGTCTCGTGGCCAAGGCGCTGGGAAAAGGCAAGAGGAAGGGGCGGGGTTAGAGAGTGCAGCTATCGCGAGAAGACGGAGGCTATATATGGGAGTGGGCGTAAAAAAAGCGTCCCCTCAGTGCGATTCCGTCCGGAGAGCGCAGTATCTGGACCCCCCGAGGAGTAGGCCTGAGACCATGGAGGACAGCATGGACATGGAGAGCATGGGCCCCCTGCGCCCCCAGACCTTCCTCTTCGGTAACGCCCCGCGCCGGGGCCGCCCTTGGTCGGGCCCGCCCCGCCTGGGGATAGCTATCCTCGTGGGCATGGCGCGGCCGCCTGGGCCCACGCCGCTCACGGGTGGGGGGGGGGCGAGGACGGGGGGCGCGCGCTCGGGATCAGTGTTCGCGGGCGGGGGCTCTGCAGGGCCGTTCTAGGAGCGGCAACTCCCCGCCCCCACGTGGCCGGAGCTCGCACGTGGCGCCTGTTGCGGCCTCCCGCTCTTGGTAGCGGGCGGCGCTTTGTTCCCCCTGTTCCGCAGGCAGGAGCAGCCGCTTCTCCCTGCTCTGCCACCCGGCCGCAGAAGCCGCTAGTTCCTAGGGACGCGCTCACCGGCGGGCCTGTAGTCGGCAAATACCCCTAGGCGAACATGGCAGCATGTGGCGGCTGCGTCTCGGGGGTGAAGCACGTGGAAAGGGCCGTGCTCTGTGGGCAGAGAGCGGGCGTGGGCGGAACCGGGCCCTGCCGGTGAACCCCGCAGGCCCATATTTAACACGCGATCGGCCGCCCTGCAACTAACTGTTTTAATTCATTTGAACTTAAGTAACTTACAAATTATCGACGCTTAATCGACTGATCAGGTGTCCAAATAAGAAACAAGTATTGTGCTCTGCCTTTTTGTGGCGTACTAGCAAATGTTCTGTCGTTTTTGAAAAAAAGATTAGCTTTGGTATTGAGACCTCACTGCACTATTTTCTGCCATTAAATCTGAGATGGGAGCGTTGAAGAACTCTGCATTTTATATACAAATTTAGATTTTTGAAGTGCAAGCTTGCAGGTTTTGAATATATTAACTTCTAATAAATAAGTACTAAAAGGAAAAAGATTTTAATATACAATAAATAAATGTGCAGTTTTATGGTCTAAATATTTTACCTGTGATTTAACTAATCTTTTGCAGGTTGTGAACTAAAGGCAGATAAGGAGTATCACTTCAAGGTGCATGATGAGGAAAATGAACACCAGTTGTCACTGAGAACAGTAAGTCCTCATTCTTGGAAACTAAAAGTTATGGTCCTGTGAAAAGTAGCTCAGATCCCATAATCATGGGAATCATAAATTCAAATAATTGAATCACTCTTTTATTCTGCTGTGCAATTTTGTGTGTTGGATACTGTATTTTAGTGGTGCTTTGTGAAATTTATAAAAACTATTTAAGTAATTTGGGATAGATTCTTAAGTGTAAAATTACAGGAAACTTATTTTCTATTGTTTCCATATTTTTTATTAAAATTGTTCAGGGTTTTAATGTAATTAAAATAATTTACTAAGAACTCTTGTTTTTTGAAGGTGAAGATAAATAAGCATGTTATGTATATCAGATTGGTATGTTGGAACTCTGTTTTGGAAAAGTAAAAACTGTTTAATACAAACTGAGTAATGATTATACCTTTCAGTACTGCAAAAATTAAAATACTTCTATGTCAAGCTTAACCATTTACTTACCAAGCAGTTTGCTCGCTTGCTAGTTTAAAAAACCAAAGTTCTTTTCCATTGCATGACTTGATGAAATAACTGTATGTATATCATTGCTTATAGCAGGGTGGATTGATTTAAGTCACTGATTTTAATCATGGCAAGCAGGAGATCTTAATTTAAATCCTCAATTTTAGTCATATTTTGCATTTTTGTCCTTTATTTTCTTACGGAGATGTTGATTTTCATTTGTTAATCAAAATATTTTGATTTGCAGCTAAATATAGCCTTTATACTAAGTTTGGTGCTTTTTGCTATCCAGGAGGATACAGTATATACAGATTTAATTACGCTGTTACATAGCTTAACTTACTTACGTTACTTTGTCTCAATGCTGTATTTGGATAGAAATGCAAATTTAATTAAAATGCACAAAATAGAATTTTAACTTTACTAAATAAAACTACTTTGAATGTGCTGGGACATAAGAATTTTTTTTAACAAAACATGGTTTGTATTTAAAGCTAAGGAAGTCTTATTTGTAGTTAGTTGAATGAACTGATTGTGTCTGGTCACCATATCCTCTTTCAAGATTTTAGAACTAATATCTTTCACACCTAGTTTTTATTCATATATTGGAAGAGGAAAACAAGCTTTCCTGCCTTTTCAACTCCCAGTGGTTTTTAACTGTTCATGAGCTAGTCATTGAACTAAAAGCTGGGTTAGAACTTCAACAAACTCTGGTTCCAGGTGCTTAACCAGTGACTTTCTCCAGTTCAGTGGTTTGAAACTTGGCAGCAAACATGTACTGTTTAATATTATTTTTGTATTTCATTTGAATTATTTTAACAGATTATAGTAAATTTAGGCCTTAACGTAAGTTGTTTTCATATCTAATTTAAAGTATTTACAATCTTTGATTTTTATCCACTCTGCATGTAATTAATAAAGTACAGTATCTTTCATTTATTTCTTCCTAAAACAGTTAATGTGATTGATTCAGAATACCAGAAATGTCTGCATTTCAGTGATGGACCTGCTCATAAGAGGGAAAGAAAACCCTGGGCTTGAAGTTTGGAAGATGTTCTTATAAAACATATATATTTATATAATTACTTCATAGTTATGCTAATGAATGTTTTTCAGTTTGCCTTTAAAGAGAATCTTTCCCACTATTGAAATGCAAAATTAAATTTATTTTCACGGTGGTGACTATGGGTTGTTGTCCCATAATGGAGCTGTAAGGAGGGTAATAGTACTTTTGCAACTGTTCGTAGCTGTTTAAAAATCAAAGCAGAAAATGATTACATTTTGCAGTTGATAGACATTTTACATGAGATGAGCTTAAATTTTTCTCTCCTTTTCTGGAGTTTTACTACTTAATTGTCCTTATTTTTGAAGTGTGTTAAAGATTGGAGATTGATTTTGGGGACACCCAGGAGCTCAATCAGACTACAAAATGTGATAAGTGAAAGCCAAATTAAATTACATGATAGCAGAGAGCTGGATACGGAAGTCTGCTTAGGCTGTACACTATCTCCTGTTCAGAAGAACATACAATCGTTATGAGAACAGTGATTCACTTACTAAATGAAACATAACTTTACTGGAGCCAAATGTAGGTTATTTAGTAATGGATGTCATAAGAGAGTCCACACTAAAAAAAGTACTGTCAAGGGGTCTATACAGTCTGTGAAACAGATGGACAATTTTTCTGCCATCCTAACCAGGGGAAAAGGCATGGCCTCTAATGCAGTTTGTGTGGGATAAGAAAGCCATTATTGTTCATACACAAACACTTTTAGCAGTTAAGGTTTCACATACAAAAGCAAGGAAGTAAAGTTAGGTCACTTGCCAGTGGCATGCCTGCTTCTCCACCACACTTCAGCACTGTCACAATTGCCATATGCTGCAGGGAACGAATGCACATTTTTAACTCTGAGTATGGACAGATGACAGCCTTTCAGCATCACTACAGAAAGCTTAAATTCTGAAGTATTCAGCATCATTAACAGCATTTTTCATAATTTAACAAATGTTATGAATAAATACGTAATAAGCCTTTCAAAAGGAGCCGATCCCTTAAATAAATGCTACAAGGTCAATTTTAAAAAAATTGCCACATGAGGCTAGAAAATCATGACACTCAAAATAAAAATTTTAAAAGTCTGATGCTTTAATAAACCTCATAATGTTTACTTGTAAAATTTCAGGAAGTTCAGTCTTTACTCAACAGTGTGGGTTGTAAATCTGTGGAAGGTGGTGTACATTTTTCATACTAAACAGGTTGATTACCTGTATTTAATGAAAAGTGAAACCAAGCCTTGGCGATGACTCATTGGGGATTTGGAGTGTACATCGCTGGGAATTGAGATTGTATCTTTGTCTAAAAGATAGCCAAGTCTAATCAAACAGATTTAAAAAATTCAGCAAGTTCTGCCTGTGTTATACAGGAGTCCAGATTTACATGATCACAATGATCCCTTTTGACTGTCTAATCTGTGAAGCTAGAGTTTGTACTGCAGTAGTGCCCAGAGACCCCACTTGACATAAAACTGACCCTGCCCCCAAGAGTTTCCAGATTAAATAAAGATATGCTAATTTACATCAATTTGCCCTCATAATAGATGGGGAAGAGGTGAACAAGAAACAATGGAACCTTTTCTGATTGTATGTTTAGAAGGAAAAAGTCATAATGAACTACATGTGAACTATATATACTACAATACATTTCATAAATCATTGAATAGTCTTTCAGATGCTTAAAATGTTGCCTCGAGTAGGTGTAGAGAGGTTATTTTACCTTCATATTTGGCATTGATGCTACTGTTTCTGTGAGTTTTGGGGCCCACAAATCGAGAGATGTTGATAAATTTGAGAGGGTTCAAAAAAGAGCCAGGAGAATCCTTAAAGGGTTAGAAAATATGTCTTATAGGAATAGATTCAGGCAGCTCAATCTATTTAGCTTAACAAAGAAGGTTAAGGGGGTTATTTGTTTACCTTGAGTATGTACATAGGGAAAGAGGATTTAATAGGCCCTTCAATATAGCATAGAAAAGTATACCACTATCCAGTGGCTGGAAGTTGAAGCTAGGCAAATTCAGACAAGAAATGAGGGATCATGGTGGATTTTCCATCACTATAAAATCAAGATTGGATGTCTTTCTAAGAGATCTACTCCAGGAATTATTTTATGGAAGTTTTGTGGCCTGTGCTATACAGGAAATCAGACTACATGATCACAATGGTTCCTTATAGATTCTGTGGCCCTAAGTTACATGGCTTCCGGATTCAGACTCAGCTGTTGGAAGGCTACTAGCAGCTCCTGTGAGCTGCTAATGCAGCCTCTTGCCACAAGGAAATAGGGCGGGCAGATCAACAGACATCCAAAACAGTTGCTGTCAGTCAGCAAAATACAGAAGAGCACAGCACCAGCATCTGGGCCATGGGATGGAGAGAGAGCAAGTAGATAACTCCCTGACTAATTAGAGCTGCTGCTTGGCATGAAGTGAATGATTGAGTGTCTGATGTGGGGGATAGGATGGAATAGGAAGCTGAAAGAACATAAACTAATCCCAACAGTAGATGGACAAAAATTATGGTAGAAAAGTGAGGAATAAAATGGGGGGAAATAGAAAAGGAAATGGTTGTGGAGATCAGATTGCAGAGAATGGTCTTGGAGGGGAAATAAACTGAGTTAAAAAAAAATTAAACGTTACAGAAAACAAACTTGGGAGAGAAGATAAGCACAACTTTCAAGTAAATTGCAGGCTGGGGCTGAGGGAGGTACACCTTCCTAATCAACTCCAGGGCTAGAGCACCCACAGAGAAATTAGTAGGTGTAGCCCTCCAGCACCTCATCTGTCAGCAGCCCTGCTGACCAACTCCTCCAGCTGCCTGCTGCTGCAAACAGCTATAACTTCACATTGTGTAGGAAGCTCCATGGGGGAAGGGGAGAAGCGGGGCCTGGGTCGGAGTGGGAGTGGAACACACACACACCCTGCTAGAGCATCTCTTCCCTGGCTGTGTCAGATCCTGACTCCCTGCTGGGCAGGTTCCCTGTGAGCCTGCCTGGTGCTAAATAGGAAGCTGCACAGTTTACAGGGAACTTGGGTAGTGTCCCTGACCATCTTGGACCTGTTCTCCATGTTCTTACCTAATTCTTTTTTGAGCCCAGTCATATTTGGGCCTTCACAGCATCCCCTGGCAACGAGTTCTGTGGGTTGATTGTGCATTGTGTGAAGAAGTACTTCCTTATATTTGTGTTAGACCTGCTGCCTGTTAATTTCATTGGGTGACCCCTGGGTTTTATTATGTGAAGGGATTAAAAAAAACTTCATTTTCTCAACACCATTCATGACTTTAATAGACCTTTATCAAATCTCTCCTAAATTGTCTTGTCTTCTGAGCTGATTGGTCCCAGTGTTTTTAATCTCTCCTCACATAGAGGCTGTTCCATACCCTTAATTGAATTGTTTTTGTTGTCTCCTTTTTTCAATTCTAATCTTTTTTGAGATGGTGTGACCAGAACTGTATGCAGTATTGAATAAAACAAGCAATAGCCTTAATCAGATCTTATAAGATACTGGCCTCACTTGCATCACAAATGCCTGGCTAGAACTCCTGTCTGGACCAGACAGCTTTTCCCAGCCAGTTATTGGTACAGTGTAAGTCTAGAGCAGGGGTAGGCAAGCTATGGCACACGTGCCGAAGGCGGCACATGAGCTGACTTTCAGTGGCACTCGCACTGCCTGGATTCTGACCACTGGTCTGGGGGGATCTGCATTTTAATTTAATTTTAAGTGAAACTTCTTCAACATTTTAAAAACCTTTATTTACTTATAACGATAGTTTAGTTATATATTATAGACGTCTAGAAAGAGACCTTCTGAAAATATTAAAATGTATTACTGGCACATGAAACCTTAAATTAGAGTGAATAAATGAAGACTCGGCGCACCATTTCTGAAAGGTTGCTGACCCCTGGTCTAGAGAGAACAAGAGGTGAAGTGGCTGTGCTGTATTCATCTGTGGAAGTCAGTGTCCCTGGAATATCCATTACCAACCAGATGGATTCACCTGGCCCACTAGATCAGTTTGATCTTAGTCGCTGTGGTTTTGGGGAATGATGGAGCTATACAGATATACAACTAAACACGGTGTACAAACCTTGTTTTGTTCAGTGCATCTTACAGCATAAAAAGTTCAGTTTGGTTACTATTTTCTCATTACTGAAAATTAGTAATGCAGGTCATATCTAACTGCAGTCTGATGCTAATTAAATAAGTCTCCGGTGGTTTCACTGCAGAAAGATAACCAAAAAACATTTTTACTTAGTCTTAAGGGGTAAGAATACTGTTAAAGTAGTGAATGAATTTGAGATGTATTTGAAAGTAAGTTTCTTCTAACAGTTTTACAACTCAAAAATGGTGATTCAACTTTTCATAAAGGATAATATATTTCACTTCTTGCATAGGTCAGTTTAGGTGCTGGTGCCAAAGATGAATTACACGTTATAGAAGCAGAGGCATTGGATTATGAAGGGAACCCTATTAAAGTCACACTGGCATCTTTGAAAATGTCAGTACAGCCTACGGTAAGGACAAACCTTTATATTATTATTCATAAAGTTGATGTCAAACGGTAATTTCAACTAAGAATCACTAACAAAGTAGAAATAGTAAAACAAATCCTTGTCTCTAACTTCAGGAGTTAAAATGAGAATTTTTAAAATACTTCTGCTATTCCATTTGTTTGTGGATGGTTCTCTGGTTAGTTCTTGAACATAAGCATAACTGTCATATTTAGTTTGGAAATATGGAAGAATTTTAAACTTAATGAAGCCTCTATTTTAATTAAAATTTGGAAAAAAATGTGGGTGGTCTTAGGTTTCTTAAATCTCTTAATGGAAGCTTATGTTGTGCTAAGTTGGATCTGAGTGGATTTCCTTAATTCAGAGTGATTTCAGTTACTTCTAAATCACTATGCTTGTTGCTCAGCAAATGTGAATCTAGGTGTTCAGTCATAACTGCATGCGTCAGTGATGAGTTTCTGTTCTTTATTAGTCCTGTAGAGCCAACAAGTATGAGAGAGATGTTGCTCCTTATGCATAGTTTACTCCAACTGCACCTTTGCATACCCTTCGAGGGAAGGCATTGGGTTACACAGTGGTGAAGAGACCATTTTAAAGGTGTAATTGATGTGCCAGGTAGAAGTGCACAACCTATATACTGATGTTGATCTATAGTGAGATGAGAACTCAGTTTGGTTCTCAGGGAGTTTTTAGATACATGCCAGTGTGCTCTCTTGGTCTTACCTGTTTAGGATGAGTCTAGCGGAACACTGTAGAGCATGAGTGAGGTTCTGTACCTGGTACCACTTGTATGTGGGTTATAAATAATGCCTGCTGAACATTCTAATTGCTTCTTGACTGCCGCTATGAGGACGCGACTGGTTTGTTGCATTTGTGTTAATGTCAGCTCTTTCAACTCTACCATTTTCATTGTTTCAGTGTCACTTCAGTTGGCTGACTGTTCTGGCACCTAGTATTTGGTGTTTAGGTGTTCACTAAGTTGTCATCAATAATACTTTTGTTAAATAGCCAACATACTTTCTCTTCAGGTTTCTTTAGGTGGCTTCGAGATTACACCTCCAGTCGTTTTGAGGTTGAAATCTGGTTCAGGGCCCGTGCATGTCAGTGGCCAGCATCTTGTAGGTATGTATTGTACATCTTCTCAATGCATTTTTAAATATAAGTTTCATATTAGTCATAGAAATATAGACTACGTTCTAAACTGAGCAAACTGATTAGTTTGTGTCACAGTCCAGGTTAAGCTCCCTCTGCTGGATACACTAGGCCTAAAAGGACCCCTCTGCTACAAAAGCATGAGCTCTTGTTCCTCTTTCAGCCCCTAGTTTTAAATGCTATCATTAACATCCAGTTTCTTTGTTTCCTCTTTCTGGGAAAATTCCACTACTTTAGACTCCCGCCCTATCCAGAGAAGTTGGGAGGAGGGGAAAAAAAAACCCGGTGTCACCTAAGATGTGGCCATTCCATTGTCCTAAGATTGCTCCCATTTGAATGGGAGCTAGTTATGTTAATGATTCTCTATTGTCCCTGGTCCTGGAAGGACTCAGCCCTTGCACTAATAGTATATGACTGACCCCATGTCCAGTGAAACATTCATTGATATTACCGTTTTGTAAAGTTAACTGTATTTATAAGTTGAACATGGAAGCGTATCCCAAATAGCATCAGCTTGATTTTTGGGTAACATGGCTGCTTACTAGTGGAAAAACTTTCTTCTGCATTTGTTTCTTCTAAAACTCCTCGAGAGAATTCCAGTTCGAGAAAATTGGCAGTGGTGTGTGTTATCAGGAAAAAAAAAAAATGACCCATTGTTTGTAGCTCTGCATGACCCTAATGTGGTAAACACTTCGACCTTGTACAAAAATATTCACTTATTGTTTTTAGCATTAGAGGAAGAACCAGAGTCTGATGATGAAGATGAAGTGAAGATATTAAACATTTCGGCAAAGAGACCAGCAAGCGGAATAGCAGCTAAAACTCCACAGGTAGAGTTGAGGTTTCTTATGAAGTATGTTCAAGACTTCCTCCTGGAAGAGTTTATATCACTGCCACCTAAAGCAGAGTAAGCAGCTGCATTCCTTACCAGGATTAAGGTGGTGATGATTGTTGATAACTGCAGGAGAGAGGTTACCTGGTACTCAGATCCTGGAAATTAGTACTAAGACTTTCCCATACATAATTCTAAAGTACATTTAACAGTATTTTTCAAGTCTGACTGGATGTTAGTAGCTAGTATTTTTCAACTTGCTTTTTAGTGTAAAAATTGTTGGGTTGAATGTATAACTGATAATAGTGAAAGTCATGTCCTGAACAAGCAACACCTGGTGTTGCCAGCTCTGACTGTCTTATGGTTGTAGAGTATATGGAGCACAGTGCTTATCAATAAACATTTACATGGCACTAATTCTGTGCTCCCCTCTTGCACCATCTATTGTGATATCATCCTTTATCCCAAAGTGTGTAGACTAGTCTGTTTTATACTCTCCTTTTTGTTATCAGTAGACTCATTCTTCACTGGTGTTTAATCTTGCTTCTGGTGTTTTAGACCTGGGCTTTCTTTTCTTGGTTCTTATTACATGGATTTGGTAAAGCTTTTAATGTATTGGCATTAGCAGAACTGATTTTTCTGAGTTCACTACATATATAAAAGTTTCAGTGGTTTAACTTAATTTAAAAAATGATTTAGTTAAGCCAGATCCAGGCACTCATTGGTTTTAAAGTAATATCAGTTTACTTTGTGTGTCTACATTTACTAATACAAAGTACACCAATATAAGTCAGGTTTAAATCAGTTTGAAGTGCCAACACAGGTTGGCACCAGGTTGGTTACTTCGGTATAAAGTGACACATTTAAACTTGTGCAACTCTAGAAGAGACCTTCATCCTGTTGGCAATACGATACAGTTTATGGGAAGAGCAAATTTCTGACAAACTTGGTGTACCATCTATATTGCACTCTCAGAAAACCATTTGTTTCTTTGTAACCAGTTTTGTAACATGTTTTCTTTAAAGAAAAAAGCAAAATTGTTAGAAGAGGAGGAGGAGGAGGATGAAGATGACGATGATGAGGATGAAGATGATGAAGAGTGTGTATCTTCTTTCTTTTTGCAATTCATTGTGAAATGTTTAGTTTTCAGAGGTAGTGACTTCAGAGCATGAAAAATATGCATGCCATTGAGTCAAGGTATTTTGCTTATAGTTGTTAATTAGCCTAGAAATTATAGTGAGCCTTATCCCCAGAAAAGATCTGGCTTCATATACCATGTTATTGCTGTATAAATTACTTTTAATACTGACTCAAGGCTGAGAGTCTGTTTTAGGCATTTGGGAACGTGATGGCTTTTTTTTTTTTTTTTTAAAAGATAGATCCCCTTTTTAGGTGCAAGAATTATTTTTGCAGGAAATGCTGTTGGGATATTCCAGTTCAGTTAGAGGAGCAGGGTTAATTGTCTTATTGAAGCACATGAATGAATGTGAAAACTGAAGTGCTTCTGTGAGTCTGCTGTGTTGCAAACTGTCAGGGAAAACAAACAATAAAAAATGAAATCTGACCCCCTCAGCAGAACTTCTTAAAAATCATCTAGCAGCACACTGCTTTTGTACTAAAGCAGAATCCAGAGGTAGCATAGGGAGTGCAAAAGCCAGAGAGGAGAGAAGTGTTAGGGGCAAGTGCAAAGGTAGGCAGAAGTGGAGCAAGAAACAGCTACCTTCTGGAGATCTGAAAGAAGGGAAGAAAGCAATTTAAGCCGAACAACCTAGGTTTTAAATCTTTAACACTTCTTTGTAGAGCATCTTAATTAAATTTTTCTCATTACTTCATAAATATAAAACTCTGCGGAGTTGTCAGCAGAGTATGCTGTATGTACAGTAATTCCTCACTTAGCGTTGTAGTTCTGTTCCTGAAAAATGCAACTTTAAGTGAAACGATATTAAACAAATCCAACTTTCCCACAAGATTTAATGTAAATGCAGGGGGTTAGGTTCCAAGGAAATTTTGGGGGAGCAGACAAAAAGCATTATATACAGTACTGTACTGTACTCTGGTTGCGAAGTGTCCCAACCTTACCCCACACAGGCACAGCCGCTCAGCAGCGGCATCTTGCCTGGGGGATGCTTCAGGCCTGCTTCTTCCCTTCCCTTTCTGGGAGGGAGGGGAAGGAGCAGAGACACAGTGCTTTCCCGCTTTTCCCCCTCTCTTCCAGAAAGGCCTAAGCACTGCCAAACTGCCAGTGGGGGCAGTGCTGGGAGGGAGGAGGAAAAGAGGAGCTTGTGCATTGCTCCCTTGTAAAGTTGCTGCTCTTCCGCAGAATCTTCCAAGCAGTGGACAGAGCAGGCAGCCAAGCGATGTTATAAGGGAGAATTGCACCACTTTAAACGAGCATGTTCCTCAACTTTGAAACAACGTTAAGCAGGATGATCTTAAGTGAGGAGTTACTGTACTTGAAGTGGCAATTTCTAAGCATGCATTAGAGAGAGAATCTCTTACAATGTGCACCGTGCTGTTTAAATTCATAAGTTGCTCTTACTGCAGGAGTAAGTGGAAGAAAATTAGAAAAATGGTCTTTTAGTGTTTGAAAGATTCTTTGCTTTTGCTTGATACATTCTTCCAAGATGGGTAGTAAAATATTAACCTTACAGAAGATTCTTTTAAAGTTAGTCTTCTATCTAGCTTGCTTTTAACAAAGTTCCACTTACTTCACTATAACATCTTCCATTGAAAGAACAGGAATGAGGATGAAGTCACTGAAAAATGAACTGTTTGGGTTATTTGAGACAGTTCTGTACCTATTGGGGTGGTCTTTTTAGTAATGTAATTTTTAATTCTAGTGATGATGATTTAGATGAAGAGGAAGAAAAGAAGATTCCAGTGAAGAAAGTAAGTTGTCTTCATATTTGAAACCATGTTTGTCTGGGTTTTTGAAAACTTGCAGATCTTTAGTGTCAGTCACCCTAAAACATAATGAAAATAGCGGTGTTTACATATTTAGGTAGTTGAAACTTCTGTCTCAGATACACATGACTGTTGTCGCTTTCTGCTTATTTTATGTAATTTAGTTTCCGCTTTGAGAGCGTTGAGGTAATGCAAAAACCAAAATAGTTCTCAACCCTATATGTACAGCCCTGCAGAAAACTTAACAGTATGCTACAGGAAATTAAACTACCAGCTTTAATTTCATTCTGAATTATTTCTCCTACTAATTATATATGAGTAGTTACTGAATTCCGTTTCTGTTGTCACAGTTGTGCTGCAGATTCAAAGCCTCTAAATTTTAAAAACATTTTTTCCCAAAGTTTTTACTTACTGATATTACTGACGTGTTAGTTGTCTTGAACTTCCAGGTTACTTTTTAACTAATCCAGTTAATTCTAGGTCTTTTCTTTGCATGCTGATACATACATTCCTTAGTCCTCCTTGGTATATTTGGCCAACTCTCAAACTAAGTATGTGTTAGTTCAAGAGCTGGCAAATCCCAGAGTGTTCCAAATCATGCAAGAGTAGAATTGAGAGTACCCCAGGGGACACATCATTCAAGAGTTTGCCAGGGGTGGGCATAAGCATTGCTGTAATTAGCTAGAAATTGAGTTGGTACAAAATTGGGTATTGAGGGCAGAGGAGTTTGTCCGGGCAAGTCCCATTATGAAAATGGGGTGCATCCTGGTTTCCAATATTATTTGGGCCATAGGCTGCACATCTTCTGAAGAAATCCAAGGATTTCCTGGTAAGCTTGGGTGTTGATCACCAAGTGCAGAGGGGGATGTAAATCTGTAATACCTGACATATCCTGAATTTATCTGAAGAAGTTTATTTGCATCTTTAAAACTTGCAAAATTATCCTGTGGAAAAACTTTTTATATAAATGAAATATGCAGCTGCCTGGCAAAAGCACATTTGTGGTATTTTTCCACTGCAAATGACTGATCTGATTATTAAAATTGTCAACCTGGACTCAAATTAATGGGATACTTTACACCTGGTCTAATCTTTCAGTCTTTTTGCAGACTTGGGACAGCATTGCATCACTTCATATTTCAAAAGTTACCTTAATCAAAAGGGCTAGAACTTTTACATAAAAATTTAGGGCTGGTCTGTACGCAAACCTGTACTGAAACAACAAAGTGGTTTCTAATTCACAGCCTGTTGTTTGGTTGAGAGTTCTGTCCAATCCTAGCTATTCCTCCATTTTCCCTTCAGTTGCTCATATATGCTTAGAACTAGTGAATTGTAGACTTGCAATTGGAGTACAAACCTTGGAATATGTTGAAAGGAAATCTTAATAGCTCCATTGGGCTTTTTCTTATCCATGACAAGTAATTAATACTTGACCTATCAAATTCCCCATTCCATGTGTGTTCCACCCCCTTTGGCCTGGTTATGTGGCAACTCTTGTTAACCAAATGCCAACAGGAGTGCCTTTAGACCATTGCTCTGCTATGTGGCTCTCGCTGTATAGTGATACTAGCTGTTCTCTTTCCCATAGAGTTAGCTTGGAATAGCAAAAGCAGCAGTGAATTATTTGTTGGTGTTGCATGTAGAATAAAAAGCAAGGTATCTCCTATGTGTACCCCCTTTGCTCCAGAAAATCTGCAGACTTTCTTGCATATTCATTCTACTTTCATGTGGTGTAACTGACCGGAATTTGTCTGCAGTGTATCAGTGCCCGTCTTAGATCTTTATAACGTAGACAATTTCATGTCATTCAGATTGTGGTTATTTTCACTGCTAAAGTGAGTTTCCTCACTGTGAGAAATGGAGGGAAAATCAGTGTTCTCTTCAATAAGAATAAACATTTCTAGTTATAAAGTATTAAAAAAAAGAAAAATAAAAGCGTCTTTGTTCAAGATAGTTACTAAACTAAACAGTTTACTTTTGTCCTCGAATTTGCAGTTATTACTTAACTTCCTTCTGTTTTGAAGATGCTAAGTGTAAAATTCTTAATTTCAGCCTGCCCAGGATTTGTCAGCAAAAAATACTCCGAAGTCAAAGCAGAATGGAAAAGATTCTAAGCCGTCCACACCAGCGTCTAAATCAAAAGTGAGTGACTACGTATAATACAAATGTTGAAAGCGGTGTAACAGTTCTAGTTGCATTCACCCATAACTTGGTTTCTCACTTAAAGACTGGACTCATTTCATTATCCACATCTTTTCATTTAAGGATAAAGTTAGTAAGGGAACTGGGGTATACAGACTCTTGAGTGAGCAATCAGCACTAATCCGAATTTGGAAACAATATGATTTATTATCTAGCTTAGCTCAACCAACCATGGACTGCAAAGGGTAGCCAGCTCTGATCTTAAAAACCTTGGGATACTTAATCTCATAGATATTTTGTTCAACACAGAGTTGGATATAGTCTAGTCATATCCTTGTTATGGTTAAATCTTCACCACCTCCATTGTGAGGCTAGGACTTGCCTTTGCTCCTGTCCAGTAAGGTAACCTGTTTTGATTAACATAAGTATTAAGCTTGTTCTTAATACTATCAAATGGCCCCTTAATCAGTGCCAAGAAGCTATCTCTTGTGCTTTTGATACAGTGACTGCATTAAAAAGTCCTTTCCATTTGTTCTTCGCTGATCACCTATTAATTGTAAACAGAAAAGTTAGTGCTAGAAATCATTCTGCAAATTTTTGAAATCCTACTGCCATGATTAGTGAGGCAAAGGATTTTTTCTCCACAATGGTATCCAAACTCTTAACTAATGAATATGAATGAAGATAGCAGTCATCTAGGGAAAAGTAGCAGGCTAGATTTAAGTTGAAAAGCCATCAGTCCAGATGATAGCCCCCTCCTCCTCCCAAAAAAATCAAACCACCCCCCAACACACACACACACACTTTCTGGAGCATTTGGCTTTTTAGTAGCTTTTTGAGAGAGTTTTGGATGAGTTATCTGAACTTAGTCCAGATAAGTGAAGTAGTGATGGGAAGGGAAAGATTGGATCTAAGCCTTTGAGCTATACCCATAGTTCAGACAACTATTTTTTGCTAGAAAGGCAAGAAAAAAAATAATTTTCCAGCCAAACTACTAGAGGCTAGTTGATACTAGTATGATGCTATCCTTTTAGCTGGCAGTGTCTCTAGAATTATAATTAATAATTGGAGCAGACATATGCACAACTGTTGATTTATAGACATTGCAGATAAACACTAAAACAACCTATCAGGCTGGTGGTTAAGTTGGGTAGTTCCTTTTAAGTTTCACCTTTTGTTTGTCTTTGGAAGAACTGGGTAGATAATTTTCCTGTCAAGAAAAAGGGACACTGAAATTTTTGTGTGATTTAGTAATAGACCATTTTGTAGTACAGTGTGTATTGTATGTAAATTTTGTAACATAAATATCAGTCTAAAGTTTGAGTGGTTTGTACGTGTGCTCCCTTAAATCTTGTCAGCACTTGAGGTAAGGAGCACAGATTAAATAACTTTCCATTTTGTGATGACTTTTCTAGTAGCTTATTGAAGATGGAGAACGTAATTTACTGGTACAACAGTCTTATGGAAAAATGGAGCAAGAAGGAATCATTCAGTATTAATATCCATATTTGGTCTTAGGATACTTAAATGATGTCAATATATTTATATATTTTGTGGCTTCCTTGTACTGTTTGAACAATGTTATAATACCTTCATTTCAAAAAGAAAAGCTGAAGTAATGAGAGAATTATAGTGGCTTCTTTGATTGCAAAATCTTTACAAATATGTAACAAACTGCCTGCTTGTTTCAGACCCCAGCGTCTAATAAAAAGGAAAATAAACCACAAAGTCCAAAATCACCAAAAGTGCCCCTTTCACTAGAGGAGATCAAAGCAAAGATGCAGGGAACCATAGAAAAGGTGAGTTTAAACTGATGGGAATGTTTGTTTTCCAAATGGAATACTTTATCCCTGATTTCAAGTAGTTCAGCAATGCTATCCTGACAGAAAGGAGATGCAACAAATACCCTAATAGAAGACATTGAGAAGTCAATATGAAAATGGCATTGTAGGGTTTCATGTTTTCAGTCTTCCCTGTCTTAATTTCAAACTGTCTTTAAAATTAGGCACCTCAAGTTAGATACCTAGAACATTATTTAAATGTCTAATTGGTAATAAAGATGCACAAGTTTGGAAAATTGGCCCTCATTTTATAAGTAAAAACTTGTTTGGCCTAGCCCCAGAGATCCTTGTGGGGAATCTGTTAAGATATGGGTATTTCCTCATTCATCACCTTCAGTAAAGAGTTTCACAGGCTGAGTTACGCCCTCAGTAATATCTGTGTAATCCCCAAATCTTCAGTTGGCTTTGGCTTGGTATAACTGATTCTATAGATGGAGAAACAGGATGCTATTTTATTCACTTTCAGAGTAACCATACCCTTTACAGCGGACTTAACTTGGAGTATCTCACTTTTGCAGAGTGGGTAAATATTAGGCTACAATTTAGTCACGGGTATCTTTAGTAAAAGTCATGGACAATAAACAAAAATGCACAGCCTGTGACTGACTGAAAATACATGTGATTAAATCTTGGGGTGGGGGTGCTAGATCAGCAGCTGTTATGGCTGTCTCCAGGACCACCTAAGCAGCTGGCCCCAGGGTCAGCCACACTGGCCCCTGCAGAAGTCGCAGGGATTGCGAAAAGTCATAGAATCAGTAACAGACACGGAGCCCTAAATATTAGCTTTATTTTGTCCTTCAGAGTTTGGCTCAAGGGTACAAGTCCTGCAGACTACTTTATCTAATTTATAAAATACAAATTGGTTCTAAAATGTAGTCTGACATATTAGTAGAAAACTTGCTTTATCCACACTTCAGGGGTGGAAAACACTCTGTTTTAAGCTTACTCATTTTGAATTGTTGGGTATACCACTGCCCTAAATGATCATCCTAACCGGGTAAATACTTCATAATTTTCCTAATGTAAAGATAATTTTGAATAGTAATTTTTTTGCTGTAGGATTGTACAGGATAGGTGGTGGTTATTTTAAAGGAAAATACTGAGGGTGTCCACAAGTCACTGGATGTCTTTAAGAACTTTAGTCTGCAAATTATTTGTACATTGAATCCCAGAGATGCATTCCAGCTTCATAAATGCTTCACACTTAAGTGCATGTGGATATTAAGAGCCAGCAATATAAACTATAAAAATGTTGGCCAGTGATGCCTTAAAAAAACAAAGCATAATTCTATCACCATCACAACTCAGAGCAAGTCAATTGCGTAGGCAAGGGCCTCATACTAGGGTGATGGGTTGGGTAAAAGAACCTTGATAATGCTGAAAAGTTTATTTTAAATAACTTTTGATGATAGACGGGGTTTCCTGTATAGTTAGCTTTTGCAAATTTTTATTTGTACTAAGGATTGAAAGGACTTCTCTTAAGGGTTCTCTATTTATTGCAGCCATTCAGTGGTTTTATGTACACTAAACCTTTTTATTTTTATTTTTTTTAACAATAGGGTTCTTCCCTTCCTAAAGTGGAAGCCAAATTTGTCAACTATGTTAAGAATTGTTTCAGGACACAGGACCAGAAGGTAACTGAATTTATAGTGGTTTGGAAAAATCCAAAAAAACTTCTGTAACAAGATTTATAGGTGCTTTTTTACTTTTAATCTCTGCAAGCTTTGGACTGTTTCAAAGGGTTACAAACCACAAACAATACTTCACATTAAATAAATGGAAACTGTTTTAAGGGTTTAGTTGGCAAAGGTGGAAAAGCTAATGTTTTATTACATTTTTCCAGCTTTTATATGGTTAGTGAATTATCTTTTGCTTACTAAACCCACAGAATTTTCCTTTTGGCACCATATTGGCTAAGGAAATGAGCTGTGGTTTTCCCTGCTGCTGAATTTGGCGACTTGGACAGTCTGCTCTTAAACTTTCTTTTGTTAGGGGATGGACTGAGAAGGGGGAATTGTTTTTGCAATAGACATTATGGCAGTCTTATTTCTTCCTTCCAAAGTCAACTTGACACTTGAGAGGGCATGCCAAATGCTGGTATCAGAAAGGTACAGGATTAGTTATTGCTTGACATTAGACTAACTCTGAATGTCTTAGATTTCCCTATCAAAATTCCTGAAACATTAAGGAATTTTGTCATTGGAAGAAGGTTTTATGCTTTCCTGCTTTCCCCAGTGGTTCAAAGGTGTTAAATTGACTGATAGACAAAATCAGAGGTTCTTGAAAGAAAATGTTTAAAAGCAGCTTGTCCCAGCTACTGAAGTTGATTTGACTTAAGTCAGGGCAGATAGAGTTCAGCCAATATTTGCCTCACTGGTCCACCGCACCCTTCCTTTTGACTTTCCTTCACTAGATTCTTAGTGTGGAGTCTTTTCAAAAAACTAAAACCTTGCATTTTTAAGTTTTGGGGAAAAGTATATTTGGTTCAACAAAGTGCATGGCTTATACTCGGCTTAGTATGTAAAGGATTTGTTGCCACATTTTTACTAAACATCAACATTTTTGTGCCTCTTTCTACAAGACTTTCAGGTGTAGTCATTTTAAGCTCTTGTGGCTAATCAGTATTAAAGCAGAGTAGAAATTTGCTTTCTTACCTGTACGTTGTTTGCCACAAATAGCACTTTTTAGAGGACGACAACTTCTTAACACAAGCCTCCAAAAACACAACTTACTATATGTTCAACGTAGAGTTGGATACCGTTGTTTTTTTTTTTTGGAGGACAGCATTGTGTAGCTTTATTTTAATACTTTTAACCAATAGTATAAATGTGTGGAGTAAAGATAAATGCAGGAGTAATGATTTTTAAAACACTTCATATATACAGGAATAGTTCAATCCCGTTACCTCCAAGTTGTACTATCCTGAAGATTATGTAATTAGACCATTCTTAACTCCAACTTTTAACACTTTTGTGTACCCTTGCAGGTTATTCAAGCTCTCTGGCAGTGGAGACAGACTCTGTAAGAGAGGAAACAGTTTAAACTGTTCATTAAAATGTGCAGTCTTATTTCTGTAACCATTAATATTTGGCTGTCCTTTTTATATATGCTGAAAGAACTTTCCCTACCGCGTCTGATAAATGTCGTCCAAAATACTTTGCCAAGAATGTGTTGTCCAAAATGCCTGTTTAGTTTTTAAAGACGGAACTCCACCCTTTGCTTCATTTTAAATATGTATGGAATGTTTTGATAAGGCATAGTAGAGGTGGTGGTCAGACAAATGGAAATGGTGGGGAGACTAAATGTACATGTGAAAATAAAATTTAGTATTTTGATAAAAGTACTATAGTTTCTTTATTTTTGTGGGCTTAGGGGTTGGGTTGCCTGTGTATTGAATGAGAGCTTATAAGTTTTCATAGGAGTTGCTAAATTTATTCCATATTGTTACCCAAACATGCCTCAGAATCTATCTTTAAAAGAGATTTTTTTTAAAGGTTGAGGACAATGTCTGAAACAACACATTGAAGGTTATCGGCCTTACAAACACAACTCTTGCACCATATCATTGATCACATGAGCATGTTAACAGGTGCTGAACATTATTAAATAGCAAGAAATGTGGTTGGGGGGAAATGATGGATTAATCCTGGCTGCACTCATTTGAAGAAAAGACCTTATCCTTAATTTCTCAACCTGTTCCCAAGTGGCTCTCTTCCCTCTAAGGAGCTTGTATTGGGCCTGATGAGCTTTCTGTGGAAAAATGTGCAGAACTGTGCTGGAATTCCTCCTCTTTGAGTACTGTGGTATGCCAGTGGTCTCTGGTTTGGAGTAAACATTTTTAAGACCAGTGGGCTAGAAGTCTTGGAGAGTACATCAGGAAACTCTTTAATAGGACCTATTCTTGGAATTAACACTGTTCAGAAGATTTTGACACTGCTTATGGAGATGTGCCATGCATATCACAGCTTCTAACATTAGAACAGAACTTTTATTCCAAATTGATGGATATCCTTGTTCTCTGACAATTAAAATAGCTAATCCTTTGTACACATGGCCCTTGTGCCAAGCTTTTGGTCTTTGGACTAAAGTAGCTTCTGGTATGAATTAATGCCTTTCCGAGTATGTACTCTGAAAATGTGGATGAGGCAGTCTGCAAAGTGTATAAATCAAAAATCTTAGAAATGGCAAAGTTGATAAGTAGAACCAGCACTAGACCTAATATTGTGATTACTGCCTAAGGAGGGCAGGAAAAGGTAGTGTTAAAAACGAAAGTTGAGAGAATTGCCTTCCAAGTTGAATTCTGAAAACCTGACCAATTCTTGCTGTGAAATGAAAATGCCAAGGTAAGGCCTTGACCCTTCTGCGTTGAAGCAATGGAAAGGAGCAAGTGAATGATACGGTGTCTATCTACCACATTACTCAGTATTTTTCATTTCTGATCAGGCTATGCTCAAACACTGTGTAGTAGGTGGTAATAACTGCATGTTAGGGCTGGACTACACTACGAGGGAAAATCGATCTTAGATACGCGACTTCAGCTACGTGAATAACGTAGCTGAAGTCGCGTATCTAAGATCGAATTACCGTCCTCACGGCACAGGATTGCTATCCGCGGCTCCCCCTGTCGATTCTGCAACTCTGTTTGGGTTGGTGGAGTTCCGGAATCGATATAAGCGCGTTCGGGGATTGATATATCGTGAGCAATCGATTGCTACCCGCCGATACAGCGGGTAGTGAAGACGTAGCCTTAGACAGGATGTAGCCTAAGTATTGGAAGTGAATATCTGGTTTATACTGTGACTATAAGATTGACAAATGCCCCTTATGTCAAGCTAGTCCTAAATTCTGCAACAGAATCTGTATCAAATGGGAGATGCTGCAGCAGCATTTCAGGAAAAGAGAAGAAGATTACTACAGTATTTTGTATTATCTGAGGCTGTCCCTGCTGTGCTATCTTCGGTGTATTGCAGATTTTTATACTGATTGCAGAGGCATTGTAGAAGTTGAGGGTCAGGGACTAAGTTTTGGCAGCCTAGTAGACAGCTGGTGCTCTTATCCCCTGGGATGTTGAGGCATTTTGAGAAACTCATTAGCTGGATATTTTAGTAAACATGATGATAGTCCAGTGCACATCATTCCACTCTCCCCATCTATTTTTCCCAGTGGTTCTCAGTGCACTCCTCCTTTTCTCGTTACATAGGATTTGGGGACCACTTTAGTTGCATTCCCTTCTCATGGCATGGTAACAATTACACCACTACTGGCCCCAAAGGTTGTGGATATTATTTTCCAGATGGATGGGCATGTTTTTGCAAGTGTGGATAAATATGGGCTAGCCTCCTGATATAACACTAAAGGCCATTGTTCTGACCAAGTGTCTCATGATATCCATTAACATTATTAACTGAGCATTTTGTATACCTGTATGCACTTCTCCTCAAGTTAGCCTTCTGAAGCCACACCCCACCCATTTTCACAAGGTCTCCTGACCAGTGAGTTAACTTCAGGTTCGCCTCTACTACTGTCCTCCATCCCAGGGCAACTGCTGATAGTTGCTGTGCTATTAATTCATTGATTTGTTGTTGAAATATCACATTTTGGCTTATCAATTGTTTAGTTAACCACTCATCCCCCAGATTCCATGTACCTAGTATAGTGTTCCCTACTGTCCACAATCCCCTTTTCTGATGTGATTACAAGTGTGTTCCCTCACCGTCCCCCTATCAAATTGTTTCAATTGTTTTATGTACACACTACAGTTGGGATGAATTTGGTCCACTCACCATTCCTTGGGGTATATAACCTCTGTAATAGAGTGAAAGGACATTTTGAAAAGTGCTGGCTGCACCTGCTCCTACAATGGTTCCCATATGTTTGGTTGTGTGAGGATATTCTGAGATCTAGGCTGATGCCAATTTAAATTTGGGTTCTTCCAACTTGGCATCCATATCACGTGTAGGGTTACACTCTTTAAAATGGTTAACTCATCAAACGTCCAATGTCACAGGGATTTTATGCCCAATGTGATATGTACATCATAATCACACCTTTGGGGATCATCCTCCATGGAAGTACCATTGTGGTTACACATGGGAATTTTATATCCTAATTTTCCCAAGAGGGTTCATATACCCTAGGAGACCAGAGTTATATTCTTTGGGTCCACCAGCACAACTTTTTTTTAAAGTTCCCAGTGCTGCCTCAAACCCAGGGTGTCCCCCTGCCAAGCTCCCATGTATCCAGCTTAAGAAAGCTGTCCGGCTTCCTTGAGGGCACAGTATTACTGGTCCCTCAGCTGTTAGGATACACCAAATACCTTCCCTTAGTACCACTTTTGGCACATTTATCCCCAAGTTTTGTGATGCCTTTCTGTCCTGGGTCAGATTATTGCAACTCTTGAATTTGCCCTCCCCATCTGTATCCATCCCACTTCTTGTTACCACTGCTACAGGCACACTCTGCTGTGGTTCCCATGGCCTCTGTTGCAGCCCGCTTAGCCTCTGTATCAACCAGGTTATTCCCTTTGCTTAAGGGTCCTGTTTTCTTGTGTGCCTTTACCTTTACCACAGTGATTCATGCAAAACTGTGACTAAGCTCCTCCACTTGTTTCCACTAGCCAGCATGCTTGATTGTGGAGCTGTCTGTTGCCCTGAACTGATTATATGCCCACCATCTTAGCGTTAATGTGACCCCATGAAATACATAATCTGAATCCACCCTCCCCCACAACATTCTGACTCAAATTTGGGATCTACTTCATTTAAAACTGTTAGCAAGATTGCTAGTTCTGCCTCCTGAGCTGACCTTACTTCTAGTGAGAAGCTAATGGTGCTGGCTATCTCAGTTCCTCTGATTCCCACAACAGCTAAGCCTGCAGTTTTTTGGCGCACGCACCCATCCTGCCCTGATACATACAACTTCCATCCAAAAACCATACCAATGTGTCCTTTACCTGATTCTGGTGTTGGGTTTTACCTGGGCTGGCTTCTCGTTGTGGGTTGCCAGCCAGGTGTAATCTGGCTACCAGACTGTGGGTTCCTTTACCACTTCTGCAGTAATATTTTCAGCTCGTAGAGCCAGTAACCACTTTGCAATATGCTGCCCACTCACTTGTCCCTGTAAAATACGATGCATGTTTAGCAGCTGAAGGGGGTCATGATGGGACCAGACTATTACCTTCTGCATTCCTGTGAGGTATTTGAATTACCCTACCCTCCAGTAGGTACCCAACACCACCTTTTCACACCATCCATACTTAAGTTCCATGGCACTCAAAAGTGGTGAGGCAAAGGCCACAGGTCGGTCCTTTGCCCTAGACATATGTGTTAATGCACACCCAATGGTAGTGTCGGATATCAAAGGGTACAGGTAAGAGTTTCTCCCCATCTGGGGATGCCAGCACTCACCAGGTGTTCCTTTAGTACCCTCACTGCCTCAGTCAGGGCTGGATTAACTTTTTTGGGCCCAGAGCCAAACATATTTGTGGGCCCCTCTGGGGAATGAAGGGGGTGGGGCAAGAGCACAGCAGGTAGTGTGGATTTAATTTAAATCATGATTTAAATCACTAGTTAGGAAGACTTGATTGAATCATGGTTTTCTACATAAAAGTGCTTTCTTGTTGGTTGTTATAACTTTAATACATATTCTTCACAACTCAGAGATAGATGTAGGTTTCATTTTTAGAAGGGACACACTATGCATTTTTAAACTGATTTATTTTGAAAACTTTTCAGGTGAGTTTTACAGCTATATCAAAAAATGAATGATTGGTTGGTTATTTCATTTACCAAAGATAATTGAAGCAGATATTTATGAAGTCATTGGGAGGTGAACTATCTCCAGTTCAACAGGTTAATCATTAATGTTTGGAGGATTTTCTTGCCAGGCTGTATTAGGAGGAGAACATCACCAGACAGACATTTAAATTGTTTTATTTAACTAAAACAACAACATTAAGTATTCTGGATTTTTTTTCTTCAACAGCAAACAGTATTTTTACCAAAAAAGCATATGTCCCTTGCTTCTCACATTTATTTCCAGACTTCTTCTCCCTGTCCAGATCTATTCCACCCCCAGCACTCTTCTATTTATTGAACTTTTTGAAACTCTTCACTTTTAAAGAGAGGTAAGGGATTTACTCTGTGTACACAAATTTGCAGAGGGACAATAGGGTTAAGGTCTGTTATTTCTCACCTCTATATATTATTTATTTATTTAAAAACATCTTTGCTGTTAGCAAGCATGTTACCTCTGGAGACACACATCCACAATTTGAGAATTGCAAAAGTAAGTATCTCTGATGGTATCTTCTAGACTGAGCACTGAGTCCCATTGGGTAGATAGAAAGATTAACCTAAATCATCTATACCAGTGGTTCCCAAACTTGTTCTGCCGTTTGTGCAGGGAAAGCCCCTGGCGGGCCGAGCTGGTTTGTTTACCTGCCGCGTCCGCAGGTTCGGCCAATTGCGGCTGTCGGTGGCCGCGGTTCGCTGCTCCAGGCCAATGGAAGGTGCTAGAAGCGGCATGGGCTGAGTGACGTAAATCTGATTTTTTTGAAAAAAGTCATTGATTTTTATCCACTCTGATAGTGGGGCATGGTGTGTGTGTGTGGGGGGGAAGGATTGGTCCCCAGCTGGAGTGAGGCAGGGGCCAGCGGCAGGGGCAGGAGCACAGCAGGTCATGGGGTAGGGATGGGGGAGGATTGGTCCCCAGCTGGAGTGAGGCAGGGGCCAGCGGCAGGGGCAGGAGCACAGCAGGTCATGGGGTAGGGATGGGGGAGGATTGGTCCCCAGCTGGAGTGAGGCAGGGGCCAGCGGCAGGGGCAGGAGCACAGCAGGTCATGGGGTAGGGATGGGGGAGGATTGGTCCCCAGCTGGAGTGAGGCAGGGGTCAGGGGCAATATGAGCACAGTGGGGAGTTGGACGAGAATTAGTTCCTGCTGACTGGAGCAAGGCAGGGCCTGGGGGCAAAAGCACAGCAGGGCAGGAGCTAGGGTTGGTCCCTGCAGCAAGGGAAGGGCCGGGGGTAAACGGCAAGCGCAGCAGGGCTGGGGAGGGGGTAAACAGGATCCCCCTGTCCCTCCCCACATAGAGCGGGTACCTACCTTCTCCCTGGTTCTAGCCCATTCTCTCCCTCTCTCTCTGCACTGAGCTGAGGGTGGAGGTGCACTGAGCACAGAGCTGGGGATGCAGGGTCTGGGAAGGTGTGAGGGTTAGGGAGGAGGCTCAGGGTTGGGACAAGGGGTTGGGGTGTGGAATGCTTACCTGGAGCAGCTCCCATTTAGTGTGAGGGGTGCAGGTGCAAATGGGGGGGGGCATGCAGGAGCTCCCGTTTGGTGCTCAGTGTGGGTAGAGATTGCGGAGGGGGAGTTCAGGAGTCAGGACATAGGGTGAGGCGTGAGCGACATAACTTATGCCCACTTAAGCACCGGTATGGACAGTGCTATGTTGGTGGGAGAGCATCTCCTGCTGACATAGCTATCGCTGTTCGCTGGGTCTGGAGTAATTAAGCTGATGGGAGAGGTCTCTCTACAGGAATCCTGTTTAGCTACCCTGAATGTTAGAAGGGCATTGACCTTCTGCTTAAATAGGCCCAAGCAATTTAGGAAGTCACCTGGGCTCTTCATTTCCTTCACAGCTATATCCATGATGTCCTCGATCTCTACTCAGAGACTATTGAAAGGGATATTTGGATGTATTATCACTTGTTATGGTGCTGCGGACATTCATTTGCCCCCCAAAGGATGATCGCACATTTCAACCAATTCACAGGCAACATCTGTAGCATTACTGAAGAATGTACCGGTATCTGAATTATGTAGGGTCGCTACATGGTTTTCAGTACATATGTTTTCAAAATATTATGCACTGATCCATGCTGTCAGATCTGATATGGAACTTGGGTCTTCTTCAAATGCTTGCTTATGTCCATTCCATTCTAGGTGTGCGCAGCGGTCGGAGATTTTTGCCTTAGCAGTATCTATAGGATTGGCTGTAGTGCCCTCTTGAGTGTCGCACCTATGTATCAGTATATTAGGCACCGGCAGCCCTATGCCCTCTCACTTCCTTCTTACTGCCCAGGGTGGTTAGTCGGAGCGCCTTTCCCTTCTCTTGCAAGGGCTAGGGGTTTTTCTACTTCAGTCTTCGAGCCTTATGGCCTTGTAAATAGTTTGTTTGCAATATTAGTTAATAAATAGTTGTTAAGTAGTGTAGTTAAACTTAGAGTCCCAGCGAGGGCTTTGCCCCAGGCAGGGCATGCCCCGGTCTCCAAGTTTTAAGCCCTGCTCTGACTGTAACAGGCCTGTGCCTGTTAGTGACCCCATAGCAGCTGGTTCAAATACCTAGGGGAAGCACATATGAAGGAAAAGTGTCGCATCTGTAAGAACTTTCTTCCCAGAACTCAGAAAGAGTGAGACATCCATTTGAGGGCTCTCCTCATAGAGGCTACTCTCTGCCTGGCATCTGAGCCTTTCCGTCCAGATTCTGCCCTTGGCACCTCGGCCTTGGTGTGCAGCACATCCCCGGCACCAAGCTCCACCCAGCACCACTCCCCGTCACCAGTGCCTAAGAAGAGGTTGAGAAGAGTGACTCCCTGGCACTGACCAAAAAGGGCAAAGGACCAGTTGAGGCCGACAGCCCACACAGGAGCCACATAGCCCTGACGGATCCTCCACCAACTCCAGGGAGCAGTAGAG
The DNA here is from genome assembly GCF_003597395.2 of Chelonoidis abingdonii. Classification (NCBI taxonomy): domain Eukaryota; kingdom Metazoa; phylum Chordata; order Testudines; family Testudinidae; genus Chelonoidis; species Chelonoidis abingdonii. Next base: position 78,340,927 of record NC_133775.1, on the reverse strand, counting down.
GACCCAGAATCATGGTAGTGCCAACGCCTTCCCAGGCTCTCCCAGTGCCCAGAGAGCAGAGCCCCCTACCAGCACCGCTGGCACTGTGTGTGCCACAGGTCGCAGCAAAGGCTCCCAGTGAGGGCAAGCCAGTTGTAAAGACCCCTCCCCCCCAGAGGAAGGGCAAACGATGCCGATCTCCGGAGACGAGACAGTCTCCACACCCTAGGTCTTTGTTTCTGTGCGACGTCCTACATCACTGGCATGATGCTCACAGTCTCCGTCCTCTCAATGGGGGTCATCTAGAGGAAGGCACTGGTCACTGGATCGCCGGCACCAATCATTCTTCTGCTGGCTGTCTCCTTGGCGCAGATCCCTGCAGTGGGAGCAGTCTCTGTTGCAGTACCGATACACCTGGCCTTGGCACTGATCCTCCTACTTGAAGCACTGGTCTCCCATGGCAACGGTTAGCCATGAGATGCAAGCTTCACCGACCCCTCTGTGGTCACTGGACGCTGTTTCCTCTGGTTTGGAAAGATAATTCAGCCCTTCACCAAGACAGCACCAGAGTGAGAGGGCACCTGGGCTGCTTCTACCTCTGCAATGTCGTTATGACAGCAAAGCCAGTGACCAGCACAATGGCCCTACTGGGGCGCCTGGGGTATGCCTGTGATGCCGATGCCTCAGTCAGTTAATTCCTCAGCTGCTGTCTCAGAGCAGCAACCAGTGGCACCGGCAGCACTGAACTTGGAGGCTGGGGTAGAGGAGCAAGTGCTGACCCCAAAGCCCTCTTCCCTCACAGGGGATGATTCCTCAGGGCCTCCCCCAGTGACTCAGTTGTCATCCTTGTCCCTGGATGAAGTGGTGGCGGGCCCCTCCCATGCCAGCCCATCGGACGATTTCATAGGGTGGCTACAAACTTGGGCTTGGAAGGGGAGGAAATGGCCGAATTGGCAAACACCCTATTCAATGTGCTCTCGGTCTCTGCCCCCACTTGTGGTGCTACCAGTACACGATGGGGGACCTAAAAATAGCAAAAGCCGTTTGGCAAACTCCTTCTTCCATCCCTCCCAAGAGGGCCGAGAAAAAGTATTCATCACAACCAATGGGTTCAAATATCTGTATACTCACCCTCCTCCAGGCTCGCTGGTTGTCTCGGTGGACAACGAGAAATACAGTTGGGGCAAACCAGTTCAGCTCCCAAGAATAAAGAGGCCAAGATGCTGGACTTTTTTGGGAGAAGGATTTATTCGATGGCCAGCCTTCAGTTCTGGGTGGCCAATCACCAGGCTCTCTTCGGGAGGTACAACTTCAGGTTATATATCAGAGGGGTAGCCGTGTTAGTCTGGATCTGTAAAAGCAGCAAAGAATCCTGTGGCACTTTATAGACTAACAGACATTTTGGAGCATGAGCTTTCGTGGGTGAATACCCACTTGCATCTGACGAAGTGGATATTCACCCACGAAAGCTCATGCTCCAAAACGTCTGTTAGTCTATAAGGTGCCACAGGATTTTTTGCTGCTTTAACTTCAAGTTATGGGACTCCCTCCATAAGTTCAAGGATTAACTGCTCCAGGACTCGGCCCAGGAATCTGGGGCCCTGGTTGAGGAGGATATGAGGGCTCCAAGGTGCTCCCTCCAAATGGTGTGGGATGTGGCTGATTCGGCAGCTAGGGTGGTTGTGTTGGCGGTGGTCATGAGGCGCAGCTCCTGGCTTCAGACCACTGGCCTTTTCCAGGAAATGCAGGCCTTGATCCAGGGTCTTCCTTTTGGGAATAGTCTCTTCACAGAACAGACTGATGCGAAGCTTCACAGTCTGAAGGACACTTGGGCCACTCTTTGCTCACTGGGTCTGCATATGCCACAGTTGACGAGAAAACAGGTACAGCCACCGCTAAGGCCTTGGCAGCCTTGACAAGGGCCTGCAAGGAGAAGGGATAGAGTTGAGACATGAGTTTTGGTCAACTCCCTGGATCCGCCTCATTCTTTCCATACCCATCTTCGTCCCTACCATTCGGCCTGATCACAGGTCACCTTGGACCGTTGGGTGCTAGAGATTGTTTCTCGGGGCTACACCTTGCAATTCTCAGCCACCTCCCCTCCCACTCTCCTTTCCTGTCTTCCTTGAGGGACCTTTCTCATGAGAAACTCCTCATTCAAGAGGTCAAGAACTTAACACAGCTGTGGGAAGTGGAAGAGGTGTCCTGGAACATGAGGGGAAAAGGGTTCTACTCCTATTATTTCCTAATCTCAAAAGTGAAAGGGGGTCTAAGACCCATTCTGGACCTGCGCCTCAACAAGTCTCTCAAAAAGCTGAAATTCTGCATGGTCTCCCTGGCCTCCATCATCTCCTCCCTGGATCCGGGAGACTGGTACGCCACCCTCAATCTGAAGGACGTTTATTTACATATGTCCATCTTCCAAGGTCACAGACGGTTCCTCCATTTTGTAGTGGCCGGGCGCCATTTCCAGCTCATGGCGCTGCCCTTTGGTCTCTCATCTGCCCCAGGGGTGTTTACAAAATGAATGGCACCAGTGGTATTTACCTCAGGCGTAGAGGGGTTCAGAACTAACCATATCTCAATGATTGGCTCATCAAGGGCAGATCTTGGGATTAGGTGCAAAGAAGTCTCGATCTAGTTCATTCCACTGCTGCGGCCTGGGCCTGTTGATAAATGAAAAAAAATTGACTTTAAGGCTAGTGCAACGAATAGAGTTCACTGGGGCAGTTCTCAATTCCACACAAGCCAGAGCCTTCCTTCTGGAGGCACATTTCTAGGCCATCTTGGATCTGATCTCCCATGTGGAAAACAACCTGCTCACCACTGCTCACACTTACCTGCGGTTGTTAGGACTACATGGCCACATGTACGCACGTGGTCCAGCATGCCCAGCTCCATCTCCGGCCATGGAAAATGTGGTTCGCGTCAGTCTACATCTCCAACAGACATGATCTAGACTGCGTGCTCAGGGTGCCAGTTCACATCTGATCGTCTCAAGACTGGTGGCTGAGCCCCAAATTGGTGTTGGAGGGAGATCCTTTTGTGGCCCCAGCCCTATCACAGACCCTGGTTTCCGATGCCTCGAACCTGGGCTGTGGAGCCCACCTGAATGAGCTCATCACGCAAGGCTATTGGTTGTGGGATGACCTGTCCCTCCACATAAACATCAGGGAGCTCAAAGTGGTTCGCCTGGCCTGCCAGGCTTTCCTGCCTCATGTGAAAGACAAGGTGGAGCATGTCCTGACAGACAATACTGCAGCGATGTATTACATCAACAGGCAGGGCAGGGCCTGATGGTCGGCCCTTTGCCAAGAAGCTCCCCACCTTTGGGGTTTCTGTGTGTGGCATGCCTTCCATCTGGTGCCTGCACATCTGCCCGGGGCCAAGGATTTGGTAGCAGATTGCCTCAGCAGGACCTTCTTGTCTCGCCACACATGGTTGCTCCACCTAGAGGTGGTCAGTGTGATTTCCGGAGGTGGGGGACTCCCCAGGTGGGCCTGTTCGCATCCCATCAGAACAGGAAATGCCATGTGCTCTTCTCATTCCAGAGATTGGACAGGGGCTCCCTGTCAGATGCCTTTCTGCTCCTGTGGTTGGGGGCTGTGATGTACGCCTTCCCACTGGTGCTGCCAATCCACAAGGTCCTTATGAAGATCAAACAGGACAAGGTGAAGGTGATCCTGATAGCTCCTGCATGGCCTTGGCAACACTGGTTTGGCACACTGCTGGACCTTTCGGTGGCTGCCCCACTGCAGCTGACTCTCTGGCCAGACATGCTGTCCCAGAACCATGGCAGTATCCTGCATCTGAACCTGGCGGCGCTGCACTTGACAGCATGGCTTCTGCATGGCTAAAGATGAAAGAACAGGAATGCTTGGTCCGGGTCCAACAGGTCTTATGGGTAGCAGAAAGCCCTCCACCAGAGCCACCTATCTGGCCAAGTGGAAGAGATTCATAGGTTGGGCCTCGAACTGGGGTATCCGGGGTGAGCAGGCCTTGCTGCAGGCTATCCTGTACTATCTTATGCAAATCAAGCTTCAGGGGTTATTCTTGGCATCGATCAAAGTCCATTTGGCTGCTATTTTGGCTTTCCATCCTCTGCTCCAGGGCAGGTTGGTCTTCACTCACGATGTGATGGTCTATTTTTTGAAAGGTCTGAAGTATCTCTACCTACACATCAGGGATCCCGTCCCTCCCTGAGACCTGAATCTCGTGCTGCCGTGGCTCATGAGCCCTCCCTTTGAGCCTGTAACTTCCTGCTCCCTTTTCCTCCTCTTCTGGAAAGTTTCTTTCCTGGTCGCAATAACGTCCGCCCATAGAGTCTCTGAGATCAGGGTGTTTACTTCAGAGCTGGCCTATTCAGTCTTCTACAAAGACGAGGTCCAGCTCCGGCCTCATCCAGCGTTCCTGCCCAAGGTAGTTTCACAGTTTCATACCAGCCAAGACATATACTTACCTGTCTTCTTTCTGAAGCCCCATAAATTGGAAGAGGGGCACAAATTGCACGCCCTGGCTGTCAGGAGGGTGCTTGCCTTCTACGTTGACAGGACCAAGCCATTTTGTAAGTCAACGCAGTCAGGGGCGGCTGTAGACATTTTGCCACCCCAAGCACGGTGGCATGCCGTGGGGGCCGCTCTGCCGGTTGCTGGGAGTGCGGCAGGCAGCAGGTGGCTCCGGTGGACCAGCAGACCCTCCACAGGCACGCTTGCAGGAGGTCCACCGGAGCTGCTTGCCGCCCTCCCGGCAACCAGCAGAGCGCCCCCTGCAGCATGCCGCCCCAAGTACGCGCTTGGCATGCTGGGGCCTAGAGCTGCCCCTGAACATAGTTGTTTGTTGCCTTGGCAGACAGGATGAAAGGTGGCTCAGTGTTGTGCAGAGGATTTTGTCCTGGATCACATCCTGCATCCGTTACTGCTATAACGTGACAAAGGTGCCTCCACCGGCGATCATGACTGCCCACTCGATTAGGGTGCAGGCTTCATCGGCAGCCTTCCTGGCCCAGGTGTTGATTCAGGATATCTGCAGGGCCGCTACCTGGTCATCTATCCACTCGTTTATGTCTCATTATGTGCTTACCCAGCAGGCCAGAAATGATGCTGGCTTTGGCAGAGCGTGATGCAACCCACATGACCGGGAACTGCCAGGGATACTGCTTGTGAATGCTTGTGAATCACCTAGAATGAAATCGACATAAGCAAATGTAACCCACATACCTCCTGGGTGTGGTGTTCTGTCCCATCTAGTGGCACCGAGACCACTTAGCGAGAGAGTTAAATGAGTCTGCTCTACAGCCTTAGCTAAGAGCCAGTTGGCTTTTAGCTCTTGCAGTAGAGGCTCATGCATTAAGCTCCAGAGGTCCCTGGTTGGATCTCGCTCACCAACGGTCGGGGTCTTTCGACGTTACACAATTACTTGAAGAAGAAAAAACGGTTACCTAACTTTTATAACTGTTCTTCTTCGAGATGTGTTGTTCATGTCCATTCCATTACTCACCCTCCTGTCCCTCTGTTGGAGCTGCTGGCAAGAAGGAACTGAGAGGGCATAGGGCCAGCAGCACCTAATATACCGATGCATGGGTGCAGCACTCAAGGAGACACCACTGCCAGCCCTACAGATACCACTAAGGCAGAAATCTCTGATGGCTGCACACATGGGTGCGTGCAAACCTAGAATGGAATGGACATGAACAACACATCTCGAAGAACAACAGTTACAAAAGGAAGATAACCTTTTTTTCTTCTGTACTGTCTTCAGTTCTGGACTCTCTTCTAAAGTTCCCTCCTCCATCTGGGGTTACTGCTTGGAAATCACATGAAGCAGAGCTTTCATAGGGACACTACTCGAAGAAGAGGTTACTCACTTTGTGCAGTAATTGTGGTTCTATGAGATGCGTGTTGCTATAGGTGCTCTGCTAACCACCCTCCTTCCCCTCTTCCTTGGACTGTTCCTTTCAATTGTGAAAGAATTGAGAGCAGTTTGCCCATGCGCCCCCATATAGCCTCAGTATCTGGCATGAGGAGGCATAGAGTGCATGCCCAGTCCAAACAAACATGGCTAACTAGAACATCTCCCATCAGGCACACGTGCAGCTGAAGTGGAGCACCCTCATGAGCACGCATCTCAAAGAACCAGAGTTACTACATAAAGTGAGTAACTTCTTCTGTGTAGCTCAAAAGCTTGCCTTTTTCATCAATAGAAATTGGTCCAATAAAAGAGATTACCTCACCCACCTGTCTTTCTAATACCTGTCCAAGTTAGACTATTATTTCTTTGTGCCTGTAGACTTGGAAGCTCTATGGAATAGGCATTCTGTTTGTCGACTGACACAATCTGCCTGTGGCAGTGCCATGTGCCATGGTGTTCTTGGTAGCAGGACCCTTGCTATGGAATTCCTTACTGGAACAGATCAAATTGAGTGAGATCCTGGCCACCCTCAGCTCAGAATGAGAGACCAGAGCCTTTCGCACATAGCTATTTCGCATGTATGTGCGCAAACATACACTCTGCAGCCATGGGGCACAGAGGGAAAAGTCACTCTTGACTTGTTTGTTTTTAAAGTGAGTAAATTTGGTGCTTGGATTCCAAGATGATAGATGGCTTAGGCATACCTAGGGCAGACAGATGTGTATTATGTATAAATGAGATTAACTAAAAGGGTAGAGAAGCATTTGGACAAGTATATTAGTGGTTTCCTTTGTGTAGATATGGATCTTGAATGCAGCTTTTAACTAATAATATGCTATCTTGCTCTATCATGTGAAAAGCTCAATAAAGAAAATGCTAAAAGGCCAGAGGAGAGAGTTTGGGGAAGGAGCGCTAAATGCTGGACATGACCTTATTACTAAATGGAAAGCTCTACTTCCCCCATTAATTTAGTTACACGACTGAAGTTGTCCACAATCTCATAAATCTATTGGAGAAACACACCACTTAGTAAATTACTACTGTCTAAAAAGAGTCAATAACATTAGTGAGTCCACCATAGTATTAGGTTCATTTAAAAACCAGCTGTCTCAGTTTCACAGTGCTTGATGGGTATGGGCAATTGCAATGACCTGTGGCAATGATAACCAAAGAGTGAAGCGATAACGGCTTGTTGGACACAGTTTATCTGGGTATGTAACAGCATCCTTGCCATCTTTCTGTGAATCTGTGAATTTATCTTGGCATCATATTGCCACCCATGTGGGTCATCAACAAGATTGGAATTTTTAGATCCACCGCACAGAAACTCTGTCCCTTGAGAGAACACAGTAACTGAGAGCAGTTGGTGCAACTGTAGATTGTTTGGAGAATTATTTTTATCTGAGTTCATGCTAGAAGAAATGCTTGTAGTCCTTTTCAGATGCTGAGTGTACCCCAGTAAAGCTGGTTGTACCTGACTCTCTCCATTGTGGATGCACTGATAGTCTGTAATTTCCTTAGTTTTTAATGCTTTTATTTTCCACCCCGTGACATGTGTAATGGTGCACCTTGCACTGAATTGCATTTAACAACATTGGCTAAAACTTTCAAAGGGGTTTAAGCACTAAAATCCCATTGAAATTCACCCCTTTGGCCTCCTTGAAAAACTATGAGCTAAAGTATTCGGAGGGAGGGCATATATCAGAGGTATGGCTCAAAACATGGAGTTTTTTCCCTTTAGGTGTATCAGTGAAAATATATGGCCATTTTGTGACATGCAGAAGAACGTCTAAGCTAGTGAGTTCACAAGAATTCAACAAGGAAGGTGAGATTTTTGTTCCAAAAGCTCCCCACCCCAGCCAGGTTCTCTATTTAACTGAAGTTTTAGCTCCTGCAGACTGCAGGTCAATCAGCAGTGGTATTTCCTGTGTGTCGCCCTCATGTTCCTTTGCACTATTTTTGTTAGAAACAATCACCCACAGCATTCATTTCAACTTTGTTTCTCATGACGGACTGTAGAGGGTCGACACACTGTACGCTGCAAGGATGCACCTTACGTTGTACATAAGGTTTTCAAACTCTAAAATTTGTACAAATTGCACAGAAAATTCAAAGCTGTCAGAATTGATGTAATTTTATTATTTGTATTTTCAGTGAATCAAGTGCTTGTAAAATTGGTCACACCCTCTCTGCCTTGGTGACAACAGTCCTATATGGTTATCCGTAAAACAAGTCCCATACTGACTCTGCTAACATTTCTCAGTCTTGATCTGGAGCATATCATCTCTAGGGGAAAAAGGGTAACTCATTCTGCAGGGCCATTCTGTCTTTAGCCTTTCTTCTGAGAACACCAGCGAGGCTACTAATTATTGAGGTGTGGATATTTCTTCACTAGAAACCAGACTGAGCCCCTGAATTAATTTCACACAGGCTTCAAAGCAGCTGTTAGATGGTGACCTACAGATGAAAGTCTTTATGTCCCTTTACTGAGACCTGAACCATCCAGTCCCTACATAATTGAGTTTAGTTTTATTGAAAATTGCCATGGGTAGAAACATAAGACTCTCTTTTCATATCTGGGCTGTATCCTATTATAACACATTTTACACAAAAATGAAAATTGTTCATTATAGGTACATAAAGTTCAAAACTGAAACATTTGAAACCTAAGAAAATTGATATCGACATTATTTTTAAGATTGGTTTTAAATACAGCTTTTGTTAGTATTAAATTCAGATTATGGTATTGAATTACACACCACACACATGAACAATGATCTAGCAGAAACCCAAATGGAATAATATGAGGAGAAGCAAACTGGAATGTCATGGAGGTGAAAATGAAATAATGAATGTGAGCTCAGCAGAACAGGATATGTCCTGGTGGCCATGGCTGCTAGAAGTCACTGCAAAGGAAAAAAAAAGTCAGTGGAGTCAAAAGAGAATAATCTGACCAAGAAAGTAGAGACTTTAAGCAAAAGTGAAAATATATTGGAAGGTGAGAGTGTAGCCTACAGAGAAAAGCAGGGAACTAGGGAGTTGGGATTCCCAGCTTCTCTTCCTCATCCTGTCGCTTGCTCTGAGAAATTGGGTTAGTCACTAAGGAACAGATTTACAAAGATATTTAGGTGCCTGAAGATGCAGAGAGCTGCGTAGTGAGATTTAGAGACGTACCTAAGTCCTTTTGCTGTCAATAAGGGTTAGATGCGTGACCTGCTTAGGCACATTTGAAAATCCCACTTAGGTGCCCAAATAATTGTAAATCTGGCTCTCAGGCCAAAACGGTCATGTTTGGGTGTCTAAAGTTAGGTATCTAGCTAAATAGCCTGAGCACCCAAACGGCTTCCACTGATTCTGATTAACAGTGATATTAATCCAGAGCACTGCGGGCTAACCCTGCCCTAGGTCCCTATGGATGTGGAAGGCTCAAGAGCTAGTAGAGGTTGATTAGCCATGTTTTAGATGTGCAGAGGGACAAATTGAAGGGGGCCCCTTTGTGCCAGTGAACCCAACTCAATAGACCTTTCTGTACTGTGCTATAGGAGGGTGCAGTGAGTGGGTGAGATGGGGCCAGTGGGTTCATGGATTTGTGAACATTCCTCTTAAGGATAGTGACATAGTCACCACACTGCATTAGTGCCCACAGTGTAGTATCACATTCGAGACTGGGATTGGAGCAGAGAATCCCACCCTTAGGTCCCTATGTACCTCTCTAGGACCCAAAGCCATTCGCTATCCAGCACTTGGCCTATAGGGATTACTATTAGAACAATTCTGAGTTGAGATCGTCCAGTCCTTAGTAAATGGTATAGACACCAAAGTTAAGATTGACCATAAAGCCCCCAACCTCTCTGCATTTTCAGGAAGGAGTCTGGAGCAATGTCCTTCATAGGTAATCACACGTACACTCTTGCCAGGGACGCTGGCTGGAAGAGCTCTAGTAAACATCTGTGTGATAGGAGCAGGGTGTGGGAGCCTGATGGAGTTCTTCCCTCACCCTTCCAGAGGATCGCTGGACTGATGAGTGCATCTGATAAAATAACAGTTCTTTGCCTTACAGTTAGAGAGACTGAACATGTGCTCCAATTTTGTTCCACTGGCTCCATGGGTTTTAATTCTCTGGATGATTTTGTTCAGAGGTAGTTTGATTTAATTTTTCTTTATTTTCATGTTTTATTTCAGTATCTTGGCTAAAGTTGTGGTTGAGCATGATCAGCTCAGTGCAGTGTTGAGTGGCAGCTGTTGCATCTCAAAGACGTAGTCATTCAACTTAAAGCACAGACCTAGTGCATGAGCAACTGTATATACTTGTTATTAATTTGTGGCTCAAATGCTCAATAAGAGAGTTCAGTATTTGGGATATAAGTGTATTTATGACTTTGGAGTTTATGTTCATTTCCTATGCATAAGGGCATTTCCAAAGCACGGGTAACAGGCAGAACCACAGCAGGTGCACAGTTGGTGATCTCACCGGTTAGTTCTTCAGTAGGCTTCAGTCTTGGAAAAATTCCACTGTGAAGGAATTAGTGACATTTAAGCTGTTATGGGATAAGAAGGAAGGTCCTTTCATGGATTGGTAACTGGTTAAAAGATAGGAAACAAAGGGTAAGAATAAATGGTCAGTTTTCAGAATGGAGAGAGGTAAATAGTGGTGTCCCCCAGGGGTCTGTACTGAGCCAGGAATATTCAACATATTCATAAATGATCTGGAAAAAGGGGTAAATAGTGAGGTGGCAAAATTTGCAAATGATACAAAACTACTCAAAATAGTTAAGTCCTAGACAGACTGTGAAAAGCTACAAAAGGATCTCTCAAAACTGGGTGACTGGGCAACAAAATGGCAGATGAAATTCAATGTTGATAAATGCAGAGTAATGCCCATTGGAAAACATAATCCCAACTGCACATATAAAATGATGGGGTCTAAGTTAGCTGTTACCACTCAAGAAAGAGATCTTGGAGTCATTGTGGATAGTTCTCTGAAAATATCCACTTTGTGTGCAGCAGCAGTCAAAAAAGTGAACAGAATGTTGGGAATCATTAAGAAGGATAGATAATAAGACAGAAAATGTCATATTGTCTCTATATAAATCCATGGTACGCCCACATCTTGAATACAGCATGCAGATATGGTCACCTTACCTCAAAAAAGATATATTGGAACTGGAAAAGGTTCAGAAAAGGGCAACAAAAATGATTAGGGGTATGGAATGGTTGCCATATGAGGAGATATTAAGACTGGGACTTTTCAGCTTGGAAAAGAGGCGGCTAAGGAGGGATATGATAGATGTCTATAAAATCATGATGGATGTGGAGAAAGTAAATAAGGAAGTGTTATTTACTCCTTCTCGTAACACAAGGACTAGGGGTCATCAAATGAAATGAATAGGCAGCAGGTTTAAAACAAACAAAAGGAAATATTTCTTCACACAATGCACAGTCAACCTGTGGAAGTCCTTGCCAGAGAATGTTACAAAGCTATAACTTGTGACAATGACTATAACAAGCTTAAAAAAAGAACTAGATAAGTTCATGGAGGATAGGTCTATCAGTGGCTACTAGCCAGGATGGGCAGGGATGGTGTCCCTAGCCCAGGGTTTCTCAAAAGGGTAGCCGCTTGTGTAGCGAAAGCTCTTGGTGGGCCGGGCCGGTTTGTATTCCTGCCCTGTCTGCAAGTTCAGCCGATCGCAGATCCCACTGGCTGCAGAGCGTTGCTCCAGGCCAATGGGAGCTGCAGGAAGTGGCAGCCAGTAAGTCCCTTGGCCCATGCCACTTCCAGCAGCTCCCATTGGCCCGAAGCAGTAATCTGCGGCCAGTGGGAACCGCGATCGGCCGGACTTGCGGATGGGGCAGGTAAACAAACTGGCCCGGCCCACCAGGGGCTTTCCCTGGACAAGCAGTGACCCCTGTTTGAGAAACCCTGCTCTAGCATCTGTTTGCCAGAAGCTGGGAATGGGTGACAGGGGATGGATCACTTGATGATTACCTGTTCTGTTCATTCCCTCTGGGGCATCTGGCATTGGCCACTGTCAGAAGACAGGATTCTGGGCAAGATGGACCTTTGGGCTGACTCAGTATGGCCATTTTTATGCTCTTATATACCCTGAGTTGGTTTGGTTCCTCCACATTGTACCTACTCAGAGCTCATGTATTCCCACTGAGAAATTTCAGCATACTAAAATTTAAAGTTCCGCTTGGGTTAATTGGTAAGTAGCCCACCCTGCTTTTGATGTGCAATAGGATTTTGAAATTGCTGAGGCTGAGCCAGTGGCCTTCCAGCGCTCACCTGTCATGTCTGACAGATTACTGGTTGAACAATGCATCGGTAACACAAAACTGAACTGTGTGCACAAAACACAGACCAGCCTGATAAACATCACAACCGCCCAAACCTTTTCTAATGTTTGGATCATTGTGACATGGAATAACATTGTAAAGTGATTACCTGTGTGTTACATATTGAAGGTCACATGGGGAATGAGCAAAATTGTATTTGTTGCCTCCTGTGAATCGATGGTCCAGGCCTTTTTGAAGTAAGCCTCACTGTTGTTCAGATGTTTGTTGTGCTCTAGATCTCAGAGGTGGGTTTTTTGTTTTGTTTTGTTTTTTTTCAATTTGAAAACTACAGCTTTCCTTGTTAGGGCTTTCTAGGTCTCTTGGTATGTCTCAACTTGATATCATTGTGGCATTTATATATTCTAATGCTCAACTACCACACTGTGGTCTTACACATTTTTGTAGTCCATGTTTGTAGAATTATTCCTGTATGTTGTAAAAAAGTGTCCAAGCAAGGCTCTGGGCTTCAGAATTGAGCCCAACACTTTGTGGTTGGCTGTATTTGAATCCTGACTATCCAATCACTACACCTACAGCCATGTTGTTTGACAGATATTATACTTCTCATGAAAGGATTTGACTACATGTCACATCACAGAGGAAGGCTCTGATGATGTCTATTTGCTCATAGTTGTTTTGAGAGTGCTATTGCAGCAAATACAAACAGTTGCAAAATGTCTCTACCTAGAGCGAGCTAATCTACTGATTTCCATAACTATTTCTAAAGCCCCGTCATCATGGTATCTAAGTGTCTATTTGTGTCCAGACTGGATAAAGCTAGGATATGCACTGCATCCCTACTAAATATTTCTAATGCTTTTAACTGAGGATTTAAAACGCAAAATCCTTCAAAAACATACCTGCTTAATTTTCAGTAACATTGTTTTTTCCCCTTGGGATCGGAATATCTTGGGAGTAAATCAGGCATACGTCACCCATGTGCAGCAGCTCGAGATGCACTGCTAAGCTGTATGTCTTTTTAAAACACGAGACCACTTGTTTTCTTTTTTTAAGAAATCTTGGAACTAAAGGAGCCAAGGGCCGCTTGCCCTGCTGTACGCCAGGTGCAGTATGGCTGGATACAGCACAAGCCTTTTCTCCACTTCTTCCCATTCACATTCCTAAGTTCTGACGTGAAGGAGTGTCCGGTGGCTGTGAAGGTTTCCCACTCAAGCATGCTGTTAATTCTTTGGCCCCATTGAATACACTTCATACTTTGTGAAATGTCTGGTTGTTCAGTGATGTGGACCATTGGAGCAGAGAAAGTGAAACTCATTTCTCTGGGGGGACTTTAACAGCCATATAAGCGGAAGGTCATGCTGATCAGACTTTGAGTTGAATTGGTGAAGACTAGTAACTAGTCCAATAAGCCACCAAGGCCCTGTAGAACATAGTCTTAAATCAAGCCTTTGCGTGTGTGACTGAAAAGGATTTACACTAGGAGATCATAAGGATTGCTCTGCCGTATATAATTTCACCTGACCAGTGCATCGATTAATATAATTTGGTGAATATCAAGCTCTCAGACATATACTGCACTTGCCTTTATGCTATGAATGTGCGCTATCAAAAATAAACAATTTAAAGGTGAGGTGTTCCATTTCCAATGGGAATTTGTTGTGCTGGCTGGCTGTGTCCTGGGAATCAAATGAAACAGCAGCCTCCATCAGTGAATGAATACCATTGGGGCAGTGCTGTTGTTTATATATTTTTGAAACCAAATAAGAGCTGTTTTCCCATAAAAAATGGGAAAATAGGACTTCCAATAAACGACTGTCCTTTACCCAGCTGCTTTCAGACAGTATTCTGTTCCTTACAACTCAGCCTAACATACCATTACTGTAAACATTATTTTCAATATAGCGTATGAGATTTAAAAATTAAAGGGCTCCAGCAGGCAGTTTAAACCCAGAAGATAGGTTTTGTTTAGAAAAAAGAAATCACACACAACTTAAGGTGTCAAGAAATGTTTTAATGATTCAAATAAAATCCAAGGTGCACATCTGAAAACACCCCCTGGCAGAGCTGGCTCCTCAAGGCATCCAGTGAAGGGGCTTAGCGGGGTAGGGGACTCTCAGTGTGTGTAGATCTGTTCAATTGTGGCAGCTGAAGGGTGAGAGGCAGCAGCTGTTGCAGGTGAGCCAAACAACGAGGCTGATTCCATAATGCCAGTGTCAAAGTTGTCTCAGCGAGAAGTTTTTCTGTGCATAATTTGTAGGTTTACCATTTAATTTTCCTCAACTGCTGAGAGAAAAAATATAGCTCTGGCTTCCAAGTCCATAAGTCTGTTGTGTTGCTTCTCATTCTCTGCTAGGATCAGGTGCCATCTGATGCAGCAGGTACCATCTGTTAGTCTTAAAGGTGCCACAGGACTCTGTAGCTTGTATCAAGGATGTTGTCTCAGTCGCATATGATCAAACTGTAACTAAATGCCATCAAAAATGACATCATAAACTACAAAAGTGAAGCTCAAATTCATTCTTAATACTAGCAGCTCACAAAAAGAAGGCATAGCTGTAGGCTGCACTGCTACAACCTGGTCCATATGGGGAAACCCATATGCCCAGGCAGAGTCACACTGAAGTCAAAAGCAAGCGTTAGTCTGCCATGCACATCCTGTGTCAGGATTGATGCCTTAAGATTTTTTTGGGAGGTACCTTGTTTGATACATAATACATCTGACAAACACACTGCTGCTGAAATCTGAACCAGGCACTAATAGGATCACAGGGACAAATTAATCCATGTGTAATTCTGGCAGCTTCGTGGTGTAGCCCAAGGATGCTGGCTGTGAGTCTGCTGCTCAAAATCTCCATTTCATTCCTTCCTACTGTGCCCTGTTTGGACCCAAGTTCTTCTCCTCAAGGGACATAAAACAGCAAGATAACGGGGGTCTATTTCTTTTATTTGTGGGTTTAGATTTTTTAAACTGTGGCCTCGTCAGAACTTGAGGCAAAGCTGTTAAAAATACACATCCAATGCACCCAATGGCCACATAAATAGTCCTTCCCACCAACTCAACAATCACTCTCAATTCACTCAGCCAACCTCCCCAAAAGAGCCTGGGAAAAGAGACGGGCCTTGAGCCACCCTCTGAAAGTCAACACTCTCTGGCTCTTTTGGACCAGTGGATTCCAAAGTTAAGAGTCTTTTACTTCCTCCTTACATTTAAATCTGGGGGATGTTAGCGTGACCTCTTCTACCACCATGAGATACATGGTGCATCATGCATATCGATGCTCAAGTCGGACTAATAATTGCACTGCTATGACGCCTTCCTTCTGAGGATGTCAGAGCACCACACAACTATTGATGAATTATGCCACACAACACCCCATACATGGGAAGCTTATCCTCATTTCACAGATAAGTAAATAGACATAACTGAGGTTCCACATTGAGTGGCAGAGTCAATAATTGAATCCAGGAGTCCTGAATTCCCAGCTATAATCACTAGACAGCAATGCCTATCATGTTTGAAGAGGGGAAATTGGCCCCTTTCAGTTAGTGCCAGATTTCACAAGTTGCCAGAACAAAGCTTAAGGTTGTAAAAGTAGTGGAAAGTCATAGACTGACATTATCAGTGAAGGGACAGGTGAAATGTATGGCAGATTGGGCTATATTTTTTCATTGTTACCATATTTCTCAAAAAAAGTAAAGGGAACATTTTTTAGGAGGGAGAGGTTTTTTCCCCAAAAACGTATTGCAAAATCACCTAGCATCAAGTGTCATTTAAAACTGGAATAGACAAACAAACAATTCCAATCCTGACCTGCTGTGTGATTCTGGGAAAATCACTTCACCTCGCTGTGCCCCTGTGTCACCACCCATCCTTTCTCTGTCTTACATGTTTAGATTGTAGGCCCTTTGGGGCAGATATTATGCCTTCCATAACAGAATCCTGAGCTGAGCTGGGGCCCCTAGGTGCTACCATAATACAAATAAAAAAGATGATAATTTAATGTACATACAGAATGATCCTGCATTAGCTGAGGATGTACAAGGTGGTCTGATAGACCAGTGGTTCCCAAATTGGTCTGTAGAATCACTGCTGGCTTACAGAGCACATGTTAGTGGTTCTTGGGGAGCTGGCTATATTACGATCTGCTTCCAACTGCTTGCCAAAGTATACAGGATTTTCTTTGCCAGGAACAGATTGATTCTATAGACTGTTTCCATATCTGACATCCACATTTGTGTTTAAAAAATGTATATTGACTGTACCTCAGAAAATAGCCTTTGTAGAATTTATTTTTAGGAGGTTATACAATGCTACAGCAGTGGGGAAAACTAGAATTATTTAGCTGTGACTGGAGAAGAGTTAGAGGGAACTTGATGGAAATGCATCAGCTTCTAGAAGGCATGATGACAACGCCTAAGTCCTTTCTTTTTACCTTGTCCCATAATGTGAGAATAAAGGGGGCCTGTCAAGGTATTATTCCCACTTTGAACTTCAGTGTCCAGAAAGTGGGGATCTGCATGTACCCTTCTAAGCTTAATTCCTAGCTTAGATCTGATAGCGCTGCCACCAACCAGAAATTCCAGTGTCTGGTACACTCCCTGTCCCCTGAAACCTTCCCTGGGGGACCCAAGACCCAAACCCCTTGGGTCTTAAAACAAGGAGAAATAAACCATGTCCCCTCCTTTCCCCCTCCCAGACTTTCCCCATCCTGGGTTACCCTGAGAGACTACTGTGACCCAAACTCCTTTTAAAACAGAGAGGAATTAACCTCCCCCCCCTACTCCTTTCCCCCCACCAATCCCTAGTGAGTTCAGACCCAGTCCCCTTGGGTCTTAAACAAGGGAAAAAATCAATCAGGTTCTTAAAAAAGAAAGCTTGTAAATTTAAAGAAAGAAAAAAGTTAAAAACTATCCTGGTTAAAATCAAGATATACGATGATACAGGTTCAGCCATATTAGACTAGAAGGGACTCCCTCTCCCCCTAGCCTAGATACAAAGTTACAAAACAGATGGTAAAAATATCCTGTCCAGCAAAATACAAATTACAAGTTAAAGAAAATACAACATAAGTCTATCTGCCTTTTCTAGCTGAGTACTTACTATTTGGAATTGGAGATTACGTTTTTGGAAAGATTTGAGAAAGATCATGTGGCCACGTCTGAGTCCCTGCTAGCCCAAGAGCAAACAAACAACAAAACAAACAGCACAAACAAAGACTTCCCTCCACCAAGATTTGAAAGTATCTTGTCTCCCGATTGGTCCTCTGGTCAGGTGTCAGCTAGGTTCACTGAGCTTCTTAACCCTTTACAGGTAAAAGAGACATTAACCCTTAACTATCTGTTTATGACAAGGCCACTCAATGAAATCGATAACTAGGAAGCTAGAAAAATAGATACATGAATGTAACTATTTTTCATGCGGTTTGTGGACATCCTGTGGAATTTTCACTGCTGCAAGAGGTCATTGAGGGCCCTCTGACATTGAAGAGAGTGTTACTGTTGATGCCAATGGCAGCTGAATCAGGCCCCAAGTAAATATTGTGGCTGGATTTTAGAAGGCAGGAATAATTTGTTGACCTTTGCTGACATTGCTGGTCATGAAAACTGAGCAGGGGTAGTCAAATCAGATGCTTCAGGGTGCCTAAAGTGAGTGACAGCAGTTGTTAAGCAGGAACTACCTTCCCCTGCCCACCTCCAACCTTCAGATGGCTTTGTGTAATTAGTTATATTCATCATGCAGAATGTTCTTAAGCATCAGATACTGACCACTGCCAGGAACAAGATCCCAGACTTACTGGACCGTTGGCCTGATGTGCGTGGAAAAGCTTATATTTTTCCATTTGGAGTTACTCATCTTCCAGGTATGTGACTGAGCAATGTCCAACTACAGCTAGAAGGAAAAGTCAATTTTCTCCTTCCGACAACACCCTACCAAACACTCTGTCCTAGACAAAATAAAGTAGGCATGAAGTAATACTAGGTAGAAGTTTAATATTTTTACCTCTAAACAGAGATTTTAAAATTAGTCTCCCCATCACAGTAATTAATCCATTAATTTTCGTACCGTCTCTCCCATTGGACAATTTAGGGATTTAAACCATGATAAACAATGAACTTTCAAACCCTAACAGAACAGCTCTGATGATCTTTCACTAGCTGGTCCCTGTAAACAAGGAGCAGCTGCAGAGATGCTATGTGAGTGTCAGAGCAGACCATCATGATCATTATGGCCCGGATCCTGCAAACATTTAAACACATGCATAACTTTATTCACAGGCGTAGACCCCTTCAAGTCAGTAGGATTATTCATGTGAACAAAGATATGCACACAAGTGGCTGCAGGACTGGAGTTTATGGAGTGAAAATGGCAAAGAATAAGGATTTGTTGCTAAAAATACAGAGAGAGCGAGAGCACTGTGTCATTTAAATGTGGATGTGAGAGGGCCTGAAATACACTGGTATTTGAGTGGAGAATTTAAAAACCTTAAAGTTATGAGCTATCCTTAGGTTCTCAATTAATATTGTGTTAACTGACATTATGTTCTCTTTTGAGACTTAGAATAGTTCCAGGCATTTTTCTACTAGAAATGAATTTCCAAAGAAGGGGAAATACTCACTGTACTCTCTCAGTGCAATGGAAATCCATTGGGGTCTCCCCGCGCAGGTTCGCATCCTGCCAACTACGTGTTGTTTTACTGGCTGGGATGATTTAGTTGGGGATTGGTCCTGCTTTGAGCAGGGGGTTGGACTAGATGACCTCCTGAGGTCCCTTCCAACCCTGATATTCTATGATTCTGTGATTTACATGCATGAATGTTGTCATTTATTATTTTTAAAAATGATTTTTAACATGAGTTGAAGCAGACTCACTTGGGTCCATGCTGAGCAGTCTGAGTATTTAGATGAGGGGGTTGGAAGGCATCTATGCTCTGTTGTTGGCATGAGTAGTCCTTTGAATCTTCCTCATTAGGCCCTTACTGCATGACCTAATACCTGGGTTCTGGTGGCTTAGAGAGGCTTGCAGTGCTCCTTAACACAGCAAAGGGAACAGGTAAAACAACAGCTGCATGGGCCCAGGTAGTAGGACTATAGCTTTACAGCTCGCTCCACCTTAATCTCCCAAGGAATAAGTAGCTCTTTGGCGTCCAGCACTATGATAGGCTGGGAGTTGGGTTTTAGGCTGCTGCAGGTGATGCTTGCACATGCAAGGTTCTTCCACTAGATGGCAAGCGAAGCGTTTTGAAACTAAAACTGGCAGAGGTGGAAAACAGCTGGGATCCGGGGAAATTCCTTGACTTGCACTGTGTAAACCCAAACGACCTGCTTCTGCGGTAAATATCCCAACGTGGAAGACGTGGCAATCATAATAAATAATAAATAATAACCTGGTAAAATGCTGCCCACAGCTCCACAGGCTGAAGGGTGTCAGCAATTTCAGGGCTGAAAGCATCTCCGTGGCTGCATTTCTCCATGCGTCTGTGGCTCAGCCGTGTGTTTCAGTGTGCATTTACCATCCGGCTCAGGATGATCCGAGTTGTTTCATTAAGGGTTTACTGGTGTTAACACAGGAGACAGCTGCTGCTTTCAAAAGGGATGGCTGGTCCTGATCAGCCAGGGAGAATGTTTGTCAGGGTCTCAGGGTTCTCCGCCCTCGGGTAGCTTGACAGGTGAATTGAAGCGTGAACCGCCCGTCTGGGAAAGCTGGCCAGCGAGTGGGAATTCCTGCTGCAGCACATCTCGCAGGTGAGTGGGTCTGACACTTTCCTCCTGGATAGCAAAGACAGGCAGACACCGATCCACTCGCCTCCTCCTGCCCCAGATCCGCAGTGACACTAACCCACATTCCCAGGCGGCACACACAGCGCTCCCCTCGCGCCCCCGACACTGCCCTTACACGCAGCCTTGCACGGATTGAATCGGAGTCACTTCTCATTTCCCCTCGAGCGCGTACACACGACCAGAGGAGGATGTTTTGTGCTCACGTACCCACTAACAAAATCTGGCATGAAGCAAGAGGAGAGGGGGGCCTAGAAGCTGTTCTTCAGCAGCATCTTGATACCACCAACAAAGGACATGAGCCTGGGTTCTGAGAGTTTCCCGTGTGCGTGTGTGTGTGAAAGAGAGAGAATTTCATTCTCCTCCCATTCCATGGTTTCACCAGTCTCTTTGCCTATTCTCGGGTGTGTTGCTTTCTGAGCACCAGTGAAACAGCTTCTGTCATTCCTTTCACCCCCCAGAAACGAAGCAGCAGCCCTGGACGCAGTGGGCGCATGTGAAGTTTGGCTAACTTGGCTGGCTTGTCTAGGGATGGCAACAAAGCAACGTGCTGGATTGTTTCAGGCTGACACGTGTCTGCTGCTGTTTTCATGAGCCTTGAGGAGCTGCGCGCTTTGCAGCACACCGGGGAGCGCTCTGGACTGCGGGTGGCTCTTTGCTAGTGGTCAGCACTAAGCTCCTGGACAGAGAAGGGGCAGAGGCGAGGGGAGCATCCGCGGAACTGATGGGCCATCCAAAGAGAACGGTCAAGACGCAGCCGCTTGACTTCCTAGCTCCCACCAAGAAGCCAGTCCAGGGGTGCGGGGTGCGAGGGTTGCTTGCTTGATTTTGGGGCAAGACATTCAGCCCTGATCGGGCTGCGGATTTCCCTGCCTGCTGCTGGAGCTGGGCAAGAGACTCAGGGAGGACTGAAATTGTTTCCAAACCTGTGTAGAAAGCAAGATCGAGCTATCGGAGAAAGCTGAAGGCTGTTGTTTTTGTGGGTAGGGGTGTATGTGTGTCTGGTATTATTTGACACCCACTAGGCAAACCGAGAGAGGTTTTTTGGCTTTGGCATACCCACTCCCCCCTTACAAAAAAAAAAGACTTGTCTGTTTTGTTTTTCAAAGGATGCTTCTACCCTTTGCCGTAGGAACCTGCCCTCCGGCTTTGATGTCACGGCTCTGGATCGAGAAGGACCAGCAGCTAAGCTGTCTCCACCAGATAGTTTTGTGCAGAGCTCTGGGCTCTTCTAGCTGAACGGGACTTTTCGGAGCCAAGCCCTCAGCACTTTCCCCAATTGCACAATAAGCGAGGAGCTTCCTTCCCCTGTCTGCCTAGCCTGGTGCTGTTTCCGGGGTAGGTGTGTTTAGTTCTCACCCATCGATCTAGAACGAACCGTTAAAAATACACCGGGGCTGCCCTTGCTCGCCTGCGGATCGGGGACTCCTGCCCGGGCGCATCGCCTCTCTGAACTGCGGAGAGAGGGAGGGGGGTCAATTGTATTTATCTCGATCGCCCAGCAAGTGGAGAGATTGCTTTTTTCTGCTGCACTGATTGGAAACACCACTGGTCGATGATCTCCCTAGGTGGTGATGCTGAGGGAAGAAGACAGGGAGAGCAGGAAACATGAGCCTGCAAGAGAAGAGAGATCAGGGCTGAAGCCTTTGCTCCAGCATTGTGTGTGCGCGTTCCCCCGGCAGACTGACTATTAGCTGCGCAGGGTGCATATGAGAGCAACGATCCTTCCCCCCGTTCTCTGACCTCTCGAGGAACCTCTCCGGCGGTGGAAGAGACCTGCGAGCTGCACCCTGCCATGCTCCCCCTGAAATAACCTCCCAGGCACCGACAGATCCATCCGAAGGAAGGAGATCAGAGGGCAAACGCCAGCCATCATAACCTTAAGCAAATATTAGCTCTGCTGCTGCTGCTGCTGCTGTTGCGCCTCTATCTGAGGGAGCTGAATCCAGGAAAAGGCTTTATCCTCCTCGCAGGGTTGGGTCCTTAGCAAAGGGGGGGAGGCAAGGGGGGTTTATTTGCTGATGATCGGAAGTTACTGACAATAAGCACCTTCATCTCTCCAAAGGCGGAGAGAGAGAAAGAGGAGGAGAGACGGGGAAGAGGAGAGCTGATGCCTAAGGGAGCCGCTCGGAGGAGGCAGACCAAGCAGTATCTCAACTTCTCATCTTTGTTTACCAGCGCGAAGCGAGATCGCTGGAAATCTGCGGGGGTTTATAACTGGATCGTTCCCATGTCAAGGCTGCGGCTGGGGATTTTGCTCCATTAACTTGAAGCCACTGGCCTCCCGCCCTCCTCACTCAGCGATGTATTCACTGCTCTCAGCCTGCACTTGCTTGTAAGGATTATGACATTTTTAAAAAAAAAATTGGGGGGTTAACTTTAATCTTGTCAGGCTCCGGTTGCATTTTCCTTGCAATCAGGTGGTCATTGAGACCCGAGCCTTTCCTAACCAAAGCATCGATCTGTGTTATTAACAATAATAATAATTAATAATTAATAATAGCAGCCATTTCACGGGATCATTTGATCTTTTGTTGCTTTTTTTCTCCTCTCCAGATGTTTACATTCCCTGCTGCTGTGCTTTCAGGTACAGGTATGTGTCATTTCTGTCTTCTCTCCCTTTGGGTTGGAAAAAGAAACAAAGGAGGCGTGTTGACCTCTGAGTATCAAGCAATTTTGCAAAGGGGTTTCACCCCCCCCTCAGTTTTATAGTTTGATTTAAATGATCACCGCGCCAGACAGTGGAGTGTCACTTGTTCTGGAAACCAGCTGCACCTCCGGCTAAACCTCATTTCAGTGACTACTTCTGTTAATCCACCGTAGGAACAAATTATCTTTAATTTCTCTTACCTCCCCCCCCCCTCCACTTTCCAAATGGTCACAGCTCGATTGTGGATGCCAGTTGCCTACATTAAAAGGATTCTCTGGAGTGCATTAGCCTGGCTAATGATGTGAGCGGAGTGGTGGTCTCTACTACTCGCAGCATGTGGATGGATGGATGTATAGTGGAATAGCAGGCGCTAGATCTTTTCCTAGGGAACTTACACGAAGTGATACTGAAAAAAACCATGAATGTCCTTAGCCAGAAAAAGGAGGCTTCTTGCTCGCCCTATCTCCCCCACCCCCCAGTCATTCAGTGGAAAGCCACCCAAGCAAGATCCTGCCTTCGCGCTGCAGAAATGAAACAATTGAAAAATCAGGGGAGCGAGACTTCTGCCGTCTCGTGAAACTGACAGACAGGCGGGCTGGAGGTGGGGGGGAGGGAGGAGAGTCTGAAATTCGGGGTGGAGTGAGTTGAATCACATTTTCCACGACAACAAAAATACGGTTTAAATACAATGTGGTTTGCTTGGACATAGTTTTCGCTGGAGTAAATGCAACACGTGCGTCCGGAGAGGACACACCCGCGATCTCGAGTGTTTCGGAGTTGGCAAAGCAGGTGCTCCAGTTTTGGGAGCCCTTCTCTCTTGCCTGGCCGTGCTGGTGTGCGCTGGGCTGGGTTCCCACTCGCTTTCTAAGGCGCTGCCGTGTCAAGCGGTGGCGGTCCCAGTCCTTCCGCACCCCTAGGGTCAGTGCCGATGCAAAAGGGCCAGGAATGCACCTGTTCGTCCAGGGTTCGCTGGCGGTGTTTGAGGTGGGGAGGAACGGATCCCGTGCAAACGGATTAAAGGGGCTGAAATACGACCAGTGCCTTGGGCCAAATTTGAAAACTTTGCCATATCCACCCCCCGGAAAAATTGCAACTAGATTATAAAAACAAAAGAACTCCTTATTTCAGTAGAGTGGCCTCCTAGTCAAGAGAGGGGATCTACAGCTGTAAATTACTTTGTGGTTGGAAGGCGTTTGCTGTATTTCTCCAGTTCATCCCCCACCTCCCCCCCAAGAGGCTGGACAGGCAGGGCAATCAGCGGTTGCACCCTTCACACTAAGAAGACATTTTTGAGATTGTGTGGTAACTGAAGTTAATCAACCCTTCATTCCCTCCCCCCACCCCCAGCCCCCTTGTTGCTTTTAGTGAATCAGAAAAAGTTTGGCTCACTGCCTGGAAAGCACTTGCTAAAATCTGATCTCTTATTTCAACAGCCTTAAAACTTGGGAAGTTATTGGCATTTATACAGTTGGAGCTTGCAGGCTTCCAGAGCAATAAAATAATGAAGAAAAAAAGAGAGAGAAAGTTCTGTCCTCTCTTACTATTAGAACCATACTTTTTAGATTTTGTGCTGATTTTGCAGCATTTTGCAAGAAGATCTGACACTAGGATTTAGTCTGAGGTATCTTCTTCTACCACTTTTCTATGGTGGTGAATCAAACTAGTTGTTATAACAAGAGGCAAACGATTATGACTTGGCCTGGGGGAAGCCAAACCGTTAGGTTAGTTATACTCAAGGGCCTGAAAGAGAGTGTTTACAATGTTAATGGTAGATAAAAAGATGTGAATGCAATGAGTTTTTATTGCCCATTTTGTTACACTTGCTCTCTAGATTTATTCATGAGATTACATGTTTAGAGCCTGAATGGGAAGCAGGGATTATCGGATTTCTTTTCTAATGATCGGGTTGGGTAAGCATTAACCTTTGGTGAACTAGAGTAAATTAATGCATCTCTTATGCTTATTATTTGTTTTGCTTAGAAAGCTTTATGTTGGGAGATTTTAGGAATGTCCGAAATGAATTATATTCCAAGGCCTACGTTCACCATCCTATATAAATTAAGATCAGTAAATTGACCTACATATTAATGATTAGAGTTATGATCCATGGTTCCTGAATATTACCTGGTGGTTTAGCCGTCAGTGGTTACAGCAATTTTAGCACCTGCTAGAATATGGTTTTTACTTTTCTACTGAACTAGTACTTAAACAGTGCAGCACATCAAAATAAGACATATGAAGCCAGATGAGATTTTAGCTCATTCCATGACAAAAATCCTCCCTCTGCAGTAAATTTCTAGACAATAGAAGCAGATTACAAATCACCATAATGATCTATAAGCAGTGGGAAATTAGGGTTAATTTTTTGGACTGTCATGTCAATGTGCCATTGCTAGTTAGGTTTGCTTCATATTGTGTGGTGTCTGAAATGGGCATCCAATGTCTTAGAAGAGTTGGGGATCAATACATAGAGGAATTAAGGGAGTTAAGATAACTCAATAGTTTTCAGGAGCAGGTGGGATTTATCCTGAACCCTCAGAGAAAACACTGTGGACAAAGTTCTGTCTTTCATTATAGTCAGCTTGCTAAGACTAGAAGGATTTATCAAGTGAAGGTATGCGTACATAGTACCAGTGTTTAACAGGGACATCCTGGGTCAGCACGTGTCATTTTCAACATAAATACAATTGGGCAAGTTAGAAAAGTACGCCATTGGCAGCAACCTATTGGTAATAGAGCTGGGCCTTAAGCGCAAATGAGCCCTTTGATACGCAGGATTTTGGGGACTATATTGAGAGGAGCAATTTGAGCAAACCACCCCTTCCTCTCCTCCAGCAGGCTGGAAGGAAGGCAGCTGACTGTCCAGCCTCTTCCCCTTTTGGTGGCAAGTTCATCTGGTTTCCTTGTCCAGCTTCTTGGGACCATCCCTCCTTTTCTTGGGCCATTCAAATCCAAAATCCAGCCTTACACATAGTAGATGCCTTCACAAATACGGACGATAGGTTTCATTTATCCATGGTATTTATAAGGAATCTATCTCCATGATATCTAAGATCTATGTGTATCAGTTATGCTGAGCATTCAGCCCCTCCCCAGTTTACTTCGTCCCTGTGTCTCTGTT
The DNA here is from genome assembly GCF_003597395.2 of Chelonoidis abingdonii. Classification (NCBI taxonomy): domain Eukaryota; kingdom Metazoa; phylum Chordata; order Testudines; family Testudinidae; genus Chelonoidis; species Chelonoidis abingdonii. Next base: position 78,315,197 of record NC_133775.1, on the reverse strand, counting down.
TCCAGGAACAGTCTGAGTTGGCTAGAATCTTCACTTTTGTGACCTTGTAGATTAGGCCCAAGGCTTTTAATAGAGTCTGGAAGTCAATGGGGAGTCAGTGGGGCGCATGGAGCAAGGCGGCTATTTGGGCACATTGTTTAAGAGCAAGGCTTCTGCATACTATATGAGTTGTAGCTTCTGTTTCTCCTAAAACTGTTCTTGTGGGCACAGTGATTGTCTGGGTTGTTGTAAAGGGAGACATAGAAAAATGTTGTTTCCACACATTCATGGGCCAGATCCTGCGGTCTGGCTGAGCTGAGCATAGCAGACATCGGAGGCATGGTTCTGCCAACATGGTGTGTAGATTAGCTTTGCAATTCCCCATTCCTGTGGTGCCTGATTGTGGGGCTGGTCCCCAGGCATAATTTAGAGCAGACTCACTTACTTGTTCTGGCTACCCAAGGGGCAGGAATTGCTGCCATTGATCTGCATAGGGTCATGCTTTTCCCCTTGGCCATGCCCCCTATGCCAGGAGCAGGATATGTGTTCTGCAGGAGTCTCTACTCAGGCTTTAGGCCACCAGAGGGTCACTCTTGCACTGCATGATCTGTCTGAAGCTAGATATACTAGCTCTGGGGCTAGAATCTGCTGCCACATCACATTAGGGGATCTAACCCATTGTGCTTGTTTTTTGTCATGGATACTAATGATGATTGTCCTTTATGTATGTTCGAAGAAGCACATGTACAAGCTAGGCCAACCTTACCCAATGCTTCAGCAAATATCTCTCCTTGCCTACATCTCCCCACCTATCCCTTCGTTCCCAACCTGTGCAAACAGACACCCAGCCCTTTCCTTCTTCTCATCCCCTCCCTCCCCACATCGCAGGCACAGCTTCTACCTTAAGAGCTGGCTTTGCAGGCTGGTGGAGGCTGCTAGAGGCAGGTGGGTAGTGCTCTTGAGACGCAGCCATGGACTTCAAACCATCCACTATAATCAGCCTGGATCTGAAGTATGTTTATGTGTCCAGTGTCTCTCTATTCCCCAGAACAAAGCACTACATGCAGTTGGAGCGGTGAGGTTACCGCTTCCCATTAATGTGTAGCAGTAGTTTCTGGAAGTGTCTGTGTTATTGGACAGTAAAATGATCACTCAGCTTGGATAGTGGAAGTAGCACGGTCAGTTTCACTCTTTGGTTCTCATGCACTGGTGCAACGTCCCTGTACTTGCCTCTACCTCCAGCCTCACAAGTGCTCTCTGAAATGAGAGTAAAACACATAGATGAAAACATCTGTATTCAGATTAGATGTCATAAACCTTCTTCCACCCGGGTTCCCTTTTCCTCCACAGCAGGACTGGGACTGTGCTTTTACTCCAGCTCAGCTCCTCCTACCCTTGTACAGATGTGCAAGAGAGAGTTGATAAAAGTGGCAGCTTGAGATACCATAGAGAACAAAGGATGCGTTTGGGAAACTTGGGCTCTTCATCCAAGTCATAAGTCTGGGTTCAACCCCATGCCGTGGAGTTTTCTATTTCCATTCTGTGGCTGTGCTTTCTTTTTATACATCCCTACCCTGATGGAAAGATCTTACTGACTGCCAGGGGTTTTGTGGTCTGCTGAGTCATTCCGCCTATCTACAGACAGTGACATTGTGAATCCACCTCTCTCAATCCACATAGTCCTTGGGGCTCACGATTTTCTGGACAAATAGGGCGCTGGTTCCCTGTATGAAAACTTGCCATGCTCATTTGGAATGAGGGAGGTCATAAATAAGCCACTGCTGCTCGACCAATGACATCGGTCTAATTACCTTGTGCTCTGATATAGTTGTTCATTCTACTAGTGGAGGAGGGCAGTAGGATGTGAAACTGAAATCAACATTCCTTGAATTAAGATATCTACAAAATCACTTGTGTACAGATAAGAAAATAGACTTTAAAAAGGACTTGTAACTGATCTGAGCAGCAGACTTTTATCCAGATTCATAGATCTTCCTGAGAAGTGTGGAATGGTATTTGTCCTCTGACACGTGTATCCACTTACCACTATGCAAAAAGGAGTAATGAAAGCTTCCCTCTCAGTGTCTTTTTTTTGATGAAGAGGCTTCCATCTCATTCCTCAGTCTCCTTTCTCCCATCTGTTGCACGAGCTTCTGCACTTGCAGGTTGCCAGTTTTGACCAAAGGCTCCAAAGTTGATGTGCCTTGTGACTAATGTGATCTCAAATGTATGTGACACAGCAATGTTTTCACAGCTCCCAGGGGGGCAGTGCACCATCTACTTTCACTTTCTGATTCAAAATGAATCATATTTTTCTTTGTACATTTAAGATGTTGGGGTAAAAACTATTCCAAACAAGGCACAAAGCATGGTCAGCACAGACACCTCATTTTCTTGCAAAGAAATTAGTTGCCACTCAAATTCTTGTTCCAGGAGTCTTGAAAGAAACACACACATAAATTTGTTCAGGATTTTGTAGCTGGTTATTTTCAATATTACAAGTGCTGACACTGCTGTACGTCTCTGGCCAGAAAAGCAGAACTGCTGCGCTCACGCTCGAATTCTTGAAGGATCTGCTGTGCTTATATCATTGTGGTTATTATTTATCATTATTTTCAAGTGTCGGAAGTGTGCTAGGTGCCTCAGAAACAAGGAAAGACCCAACCCTGCCTTGAGCTTGCAATTGAAATTGGGTGAGACGCAATAAGGGTGAAAGCAGCAAAGAATCCTGTGGCACCAGGATTCACCCCATGCAGGGTCAGGCACAAAGTCTGCGTACCAAATGATGCATAAGCCTTGCAACGGCCATCTGCACAGTGGTGAATATCACCCTGATAGAAAAGTGGGAAAGAGAAGGAAGAGAAGGGTTACAATAATACCATCTCGATGGTTCAGTTGAATGAGTGTTTTTGTCTTCACCTCTCACAGGGCAGAGTGAGGCGTTAGAAGTCATTTAAATGAAAGGAGAGAGGTACATGATTGAACAAGTGTGAGGTGGGTATTCTTTTCATAAGGGTAGCATAGAAGAATGGACAGGGATAAGAACAAATAAAAAAGGGGGGTATTCAGGCTGGCATCCTTGGTGGACTGACATCTTGTCACTTCATGCCTACTGCAAGTCAAGTCTTAATTTACTCAGTAGCTGCCTCACATACTGTGGAACAAACTAAGAACGTACTTCCCACACTGTGCCTGACGTGTGAACGTGCACACCCTGGAACTGCCTCTTGCTAAGATTTGACTAAACTGCATTGGAAGCATTTGGAAAGGGTGCAAGGTCAGGTAGGGGGCTGGTCAGACAGGTCATAGGGCAGTATGTCACTGGGGGTTCCCTTGCAGGTACAGATAAATAACATTAAAGGCCTAATCCAATATGTAAAGAATAAACAATGTACATTTCTCCTGATGTTTCCCTCAGACCTCTCCTCAGTGGTTTGTTTAATTGCATGGTGAGATAGACAGCTACAGCACAACTTAATAGTTACCGCAGCACCCCACCAATTAGTGCTAATGACCAGGAGATTCATTGCTAATTACTAAAATTTGTATATTAATAAGTAAGTGTGTTTATGGGGAAGGGGGAACAACATGAAAATCAGGGAAATTGTGTCACTATAATTGCTTATTCATGTTGTGACAGGAGCATTTTGGTTTTAATTATGATAATTCTTCCTGCTATCCTAAAAATGTACTGTAGTGAAGATTGTAAAAGTAATGGCATTTCAATAACATGAGACCGCATTACGCCATTGTCTATTAAATCATTGCTGGGAAGGCTGCCATCATGATGGTAGTAGTGATGGTTTTTGGGAGGCCTGTGAGGCACAAAAAGGACCAAATTTGCAGATTGACAACATAAGATCAAGCCAGGCTGTGATAAATATTTTTTTTTGAGGAACAGTTGATGTTGCAAAGCTTCCATCCTTACTGCAGCATCGCAGTGTGGCCTCTTCTGTCTTCTGGAGTGTAATTCTGGCATGTGAGCAAAAGAGATGGACATGCCCACCAGCACTGGGGGTCTGAAGCTAGGGGAAAGACTCTCATTGAGTTGGAATTCATTGTAGGCGCTACACCTGCTCCTGATCCCCTCTGCACATTTTTGTTGGTTTACAGTCACATTTTCTTGTTGTTCTTTTAAAATAGCATTTTCTTCTCCCTTGTTCCTGCCTGAAAGACCAACAAAAGCAACAAGGAAACTGATTATACAAGGGAAACACTGAAAATGACCATATACAACTTGCTGTCAAATGCACAAAGAAAACTAACCGGGCCCCTCCCCACAAGAAAAAACATTTTTTTGCTCTCATCTCTTCCAGCGATAGGAACCATACATGAAAAATGTTCAGCTAGTAGTGTGATTTTTAAGTTGATGTTGTCTCTTTAAAACATAGGCTACGGTGTGCTACATGTGTGAAGATAAATACACATATCAAGAGTTTCTGATATGATCACTCCAAACTGTCTACTTGGTTCGGCAAACACCCGTGTAAGTAACTGTTGGCATGGTACTCATGTGTAAAGTTACTCACATGCATGTGTTTGCAGGATTGGAGCCTTTGGGCATAAAGTATGGTTCAACTTTGAAATGTGACTGTGAAAATGGCACTTATCAGATCTGCGCTAGACAGGTGTTCAGAGTTGTAACTGCTTCAGTTTATTAAAAAACTTATAAAACTTGTTTATACAATCATATTTTTGTCACAGCTTTTTGCTCTTGTTAGTTCTGTAGAACTAACATGATATGCAATAGCGAACTGCATTCTCGTTCATCTTGCCTGACCAGCGGAGTTGCATATTATGGTATAATCGGTTAAGGTGAAGTGAATGGGACAAGTGTCACTGAGGGCATAATTTGGATGGCAGAACCTTTTTAGTGGTTATAATCTACAAGAAGGAAAGAACCCAGCTCAACTGTGTGATTCCTGATAGAGTTTGCAGGGTTAACAATTAGTCAAAAAGTATAAAAACGCTTTTTGCTTGTAAATTGAGCACACTGAACACTGAACTCGACAGAGGACAAACAGAAACCAGTGGTGCTCTTTTTACTGTGTCCCTGCTTAAGAGTAGAAGCTTGATTAAGGTTTGATCATGGCTCTTCAAGCAGAACTCCCCCTGAAGTCACTAGGAATTTGCAATGCTGATCAGTAGCAACATCAGGCCTTTTTTTCCCTTTTCTCCTGTGTTGGATTTTATATCGTTGATTGGTCACACTGTAACACCAGTAACACCAGGTTCAGCCAGAACTGACGCAAGTCTGGGACTAACTCAGCCTACCTGGTACCACTTAATATATATACTGAGGATTAGGCATCCAAAGAAATCACTGGAAAAAAGACAATCTGAGGCTGCCAAAGTACTTTCCTGTTGGCATTCAGTGGCCTCGCTATAGAATGAAGAGGGAAATAAAGGAGACCAGTGAGAGGAAAGACTAGACTTACTGTCATGGTTGGCATCTTTTCCTTTGTAATAGTTCCTTCCAGTGATCAGAGTCTGCACTGCGTGGGAGCAGACATGCCAATCATCCTGGTTTGGGAAGGGGAGGTTCACAATTTTGTGAACACCCGGAGCCGTCCCACCCGCTTGCCTTCGCTGCTGTCATTTCTCCCACTTGGCATGCTGCTGTCGATGCCTGAGAGCAGCACTCTGCTGGCACACAGAACAGATAGGCACCTAACTGCCTGATTTTCCCATGCGAACTGGAATTGAAACTAAAATTAAAAAATTCTGCAGCAGATATAATCAAGTTAGAAAAAGCATCTCCTGAATAGATGTAGTAATACTCTTTAGCTTACTTGGCAATATGCCTTGTTTATTATGAAGATTTTGTTATGATCAGATGCAAAGTTCCATTCTTTTCAAATGGAAGATGTGTTACTGTGACACCAGTATACTAGGAAATGCATTGTATTCCTTTAGTACATTAGCCACAGTGTCATAGAGTTGTTACCAAGTCTCACAACATCCTAGAATAGAAGGCTACATACTATGTTCTATGCAGATTTTGCCCAGTGTCTTTAAAGCTCATTCATGTAATTTACTGAAAACCATTCAGAGTATGGCGGTGATCTTTGTGAATAGTTACGCAGGCAAACTTTCCTTAGTGAGTGGATATGAATTTCAAAGTTAAGCAAGGGAGATTTTAGGCTGAGACTGGTGAAAATCTTCTGAGCTGTGGGATGTATTAGATTGTGGAGGAGTCTCACTATGCAGGAGACATTTAAAACTGTACTGGACAAAGCAAAGCACAATAAAATACACTAGGGAACAATCCTGCTTTGGAAAGGGAACAGAGAAGATGATCTAATAGGTCTTTCTCATCTCTATGAATGTTCAACAATTTGTAGGAAAAGAGAGAGTCCAGCTCCCAATCTTTCTCAGGAATCATTGACTCAGACATGAGAGACGAGAGGTCAGTTTCTTTGCTAAATATACCGTGACAAATTTTCAGAAAGTTGAGGCTCGCTTGAAAGTGCAACAAATGAGCATCTACTTGCAGGTAGGTGAGCAGAACCCACTGTGGGATGCAGAAAGGACCAGATTGTTTCTGGACAGGTGCACCCAGGGAGGTGAGCGCAGTCCTGACGAGAAGTCAGACACAGTCCCAGTCTTTGCATTGGGGGGGACATGGAGTGTTCCAGGCTAGTGTTGATAGTGTCACTAACCTCTTAAAAGGAGGCAGTTGGGCTATGGCCCATTTCCCTCTGTACTAGCTAATGCCCACTGCTGCTTTCAAAGGGGGTAACAGCAGCTGTGCGGCCCCCCCCCTGCACATCATGCCTGCTGGGACTCTGACTGGAGTAGCGCTGCTCCATGCAACCCCATACTAAAGGCTGTGCCTTAAAGGGATTGTTGATCTGAGACAGGGCAATTTGGGAGCCAGTGCTGTCTTATGATTAGACAAGAGACCAGGGTTCTGTTCCAGACTTTGCCCCTGACTTGTGGTCTGACTTTAATTAAGTCATTTAAAAGCCTATTCTGGGAGGAGATGAGCCTGCTGTACTCTACTTCAGTGGGAGTTGAAGGGGCTCAGCACATGTCAAGTTCGGGTCACTTCAGCTCTCCGTGCCTCAGTTTCCTGATATGTAAAGGGACCTGGATTTATACACATATATAGCATTACTATGAGGCTCATTATGTCTGGGGACATGTATATCTAGTTGTCATCCAGGGGAAACTTCCAACCCCACTTCTTGAACATTGCTTTTTTGTTTCGTGGTGAAATGCACTCTATAGAAAATCAGATTACAGGGGCAATTTCAAACCAGAAATTGTGCCTAGTGCCAATGACAAGAAAAGAAGCAGCCGAGGAAAAACAAGCTTTAAAATGAACACCAGGAAGTACTTTACCACAGCAAAAATCATCTCTGCATGGAATGGGCTACTGGGGACTGTTGGTAAGACCGAGATGCAAGGGTCATTCAATAAACAATTAGATGACATCATAGAGAGGAAACAGCATTTAAAATGGAAAGGATCCTAATGTGCTAAATGATTCTTCTGATAACCATGTTATAATAAAAGGGATACTGAGATTAATTTATGCTAAATCTCTGTGGCATTCCAATGGAATTACATAAAGCAGCTATAGAAATACCAGAACGAAGGAATTAATAATGGTTTGCACCTCCTACATGGCATCACCATCATTGCTTATTCCTCTGAGATCTTTTCCTTCCATTGTAAATCACAACTGTCTTCTCCTCTTCCCCAAGCCCCATTGTTGGCTTCTTTCTTAAGATTAGCTTGTTGGTGTTTCCAGTGTCCTTTGGGATATCCTGTATACTTCTTAGGCAAAGTCCTAAATCCTTTTTAGTCCTGCTTTGAGCAGGGGATTGGACAAGATGTCCTCTTGAGGTCTCTTCCAACTCTAATCTTCTATGATTCAGTGAGTCTGTGAAAGACAGATTTACATTAGAATATGGGGAGGAATTAAGGCATTATTAGATAGAAATAAATGTATGGGTACATGCCTGCTGGATAGCCTGAAGGAGTGATAATGGGATATAGAAGAGGGTCTCAGATACCGTGCTGTTGGGTGCAACCTGCGTGGATGGGTGAAGTGACAGAAGAATCTTTTACCACCAAGCTATTGATCTGAATCCTGCCCAGATTGGTAGTGACCTCCTGATGGCTAGTTAGTGGTTTATGTGAAATTAACTGCACATGGGGAAGGGGTTTCTCAGCATATTTCGTATTCAACAGGTGTGATAAAAACATGAATCCCTAACTGTTGGCATTGATTGTTTCACTTTCCCTGCTTGGATGAATTTAATATCAGATTTTTGGGGTGAATACTTGCATTTATGAGTTCAAAACTTAGTTTACATTAGCATGATCTGATATTCACTTAAAATGTGTTGTTGCCATGAGCATAGGAACCTGTGAACTTGTTTGTGGAATATTAGCTGAAAGTGAAAATGAAAGAGGTAAAGAAAACATCGTCAAAAAGAATGACATTTTTTGAGTTAATTTTCATAGACTTTGTGTTGAGTTATTTGTCTAGCCATGTTATATTTTCATCTGTACAGCTGCTTGGTATGTTGTGTATTGCTCCATCTATGATAGGTATGCACATAAACCTTTCACTAATATGTTAACCATGATACTAGTTGGGCTAGCACAATTCTAAAAAAATTGCTCCTCCGTGAGACGTGAAACTAAAGAGATAGCGAATCCTTTTTAATGTGTATGCAAACCATGATCACAGTTCTGCTCTCAGGTACATCAGTGTTAATCTGATAGCAAATGGTGTTCCTCCACATTTACACTAGTGTCACTGAAAGCAGAAATTAACCCTTTAAACTGCATAGGAACGGTCTTAAGGAGAAAGTACCGTGTGGGTGGGTTTAGGCACTAAATGTGATGTTGTACTGTAAATTGCATGGTGCAATTTGGTATTGACTATCTGTAAAATAAATTATGATGTATGTAGTGCAGGCTTCTGACCCTGTGGCCATGACCTTATGTTGATTGGCAAGACTTCCTACCAGCTGAGATCAGAATAGTAAACAGCCCCGTAGCAATCAATATATAGATAAACCTGAAATTCTAATTGTTGGTGCCTTTGATAGGAATACAGTTTTAGGATGGGTACTCACAACAATTTATCCAAAAGAGCAGGCAGTTTTGTTATTAACTTATGTTGGAATGATGTCTAAAATTCAGGATCTAATTTTCCATTGTGTTACCACTAGTTTTTTGCCAGTAAAACTCCATTGAAATTGCTGACAAAAACTGGTGTAATGCGGTGGAGAATGAGGCACTTAAATGTCATTAAAATAATTTTAACTGTCAACACAAATCACATAGTTCAAATTTAGAAAGAGCATAACAGGTGCAAGTCTAGCCAGTATCATGACACAACACCAATGGTATACTGGGATGTAAATCACAATCTCTAAAAACCAGACATTCAGAATTTCCAGTAGCTACACTGTACATTTAGTGAGGCTGAAATAGCACTATCTCTGATCTGGAATTCAAAAAAACTTTTGCTGAACTGTAGCCCAAACATTGATTTTAATTAGAAAGATGACTTTAGGGCTAGAGTTTCAAAGGTATTTCGGTACATACAGATGCAGATAGGAGTATAATATGATATTCAAAGCACATTGAAATCAATGGGAGTTAGGCACTAACCTACTTAGCACTTTTGAAAATCCCACTAGGTGTCTAAATATCTTTGAAAATCTGGTCCCAAATGCCAGTCAGCTCTCTGAAGACCACAGCTGGGTAACGGCTGAGTTAGGTTCTGGCCTAAAGTCTCACTGTCCCTCCTTGTATCCTTACTTAACATGGATTGTATGCTATTATTAGTGCTTTTATTTGTGTTACAGCTGACACTGGAACTCCTTTGCACCAGGCACTGTACAAATACTTGCTAATGGACAATTTTTGCCACCGCCAGCTTAACGTCTAAATAGATAAGGCAGGCAAAGGGTGGGAGGGGAAATGGAGGCCCCAAGATTTGCCATCCGTTGCACAGCAGGTCAGGAGCAGATCTAGAGACGGAGCTCAGGCATCCTGATTCCCAGTCTAGTGCTCTATCCACTGGCCAGCACTGCCTGTCGAGCTATTCAGTGCAAGGACCTTGTCTTCTCCATAAGGTTTATATACCACGTAGCCTATGGGGCTGTAGCAATAAGAATGTAACAAAACAAACAGTTAACACTGAAACTCCACCACACAGGCAACCACTTGTGGAAACTAATGCAACAGAACATAACGTGAGGACATTTTAGGGCCTATACTGTCTGCCCATAGGATTTAGTTGTGCCAAATAACATATCAATATACACTACAAATACTTGTGGCCTTCAGGGATAAAGTAATTAGAATAACATGCACTTAGGAGATGCAGTGTGTATAGGGAATTAAGAAGATCAGAATAATGGAAGATCCGTCTCCACGTCAGCCCATAGTACCTGGTTCAAAGCCAATTCAGAGTCATAAGCACCTGGTATTTTGAAACTAGACAAGTAAACAGAGGATGCCCTTTCTTGCCACGCTCTGCTTCTGCCTCAGTTGCTTACAGGTAGCGACAAACTGCCTATTCTTTTACATATTCCGACTTACTTGCAACCCAAGGCTCAGATTCTGGTTGGCCATGCCAGGGTACTCAGCACTGTGGTGAGTACGGTAGAAATGCCTAGATAGATAGACTCCCATCCCCTTTCAGTCCTAGTCCTTGTGCACTCCCCAGTGCAAGAGACAGGGAGAATATAGCACTGAGTAAATCCCTCCAAGGCTGTGGTCTTGTCCTCTTCTGCACTGGCCAGCACAGCAGGGCTGGCACAGGTGGCAGGAGAGAGAGCTTATGTTGTCCCCGCTTAGTGTGCACTGAGCCAGTGTCCATGGAGGATCTTTGGCTGAGCCTCCCAGAAGAACACAGGTAACTCCTGGTGAGGTGATGTGCCTCCATCTCCACCTCCTCCAGCCTGCATTGCCCTGAATATTAGGTAGCAATGATCAGTCTGACACTATTTTGCAAGTCATGAGGCTATGAAAAATGTTGAAGGGGATAACCATGGTGTGATTTTAAATTGGTCTAATGCGCTTCATTATTTGTAACTCTTTCTCATAGGCTTGAAAATAACAGGTTCCTCTGGCAGTCTGGTTTTTAATTAACCGGTGCTCCCTCTGATGACTGTGCGGGAAGGATGGTCAGAGATAAACTGTGCTTTTGCATTTTTTATTAGATTTACCCACTTTATTTTTCAGCTACTGAGTGACTTGTGTTCCATAAATGAAAACTAGTTGCTTAGGATCCATTCCCTATCAGATTTGTCAGTTAGACATTTGACAATTGAGCCTAATCTGCTTGAGTGTGGGGGACTAGATGGTCCAGGCAATTGGTAAAGGTCTATGGTGTCTTTAACCACCTGTCAGTTTCAATCAAGCCCAAGTTGGCAAGGACTGAAAGTTGTTACCATCTGATGGCTGTTTGGAGAGTACATGAAATCAGCATGTGAAATCAGTCCAGTTTCTAGTGGTCAAGTGCCATTGCCACAAAAAACACACCTTGCAGTTCTCTTGGCAGCTTTATCAGACACCAGTGACTGATGGGACAATGGAGACTGAAATCCTCTCTCATCCCTGGAAACTGCCCCTCCAGGGCACGGTTTAGTTACGCTGACAAGATAAGGGAAGTTTCCTTTGCTACTGTGCCTATTCTGTGGACAGAGAACTCCAGTCTCCAGCCTGTGCCATGCCAGCATCTTTTCTGGCAGTGACCCCGCCCAAATCTTTAATCTTCTTGAGTGTGTCCCCTCTAGTAGCTATGCTGTCTTGCCCAAAGTTGTCCCCCAAGCCTGTTGTCACGAAGCATTAGGTACGTGTTCCATCTAACTGTTTATTTTGAAATAGAGCATTGTCTGAAGAATATTGTTATCTTTTCCCTATAAAGTAGCTTCTGCTGAAGGTTTGACTTTGTTCCCTGGGTCTGATAGAGAGTTCACTTGCCAGAGGACAGTGACATTTCTTCAGCTATCCAGTTTTGCATTTGAATATCAAATTTCTGATAATAGTGTATGAAGCTCTGTAGGACAGAACGAAGTTAATGATAGACGTAATTAAATCTCGTGCTTATGGGTGAAAGTTGATTGGCGGCTGGAGTCAGTGAGGAATTTTCTCCGCTGTCATCAGCCCTGTGCCACTGGCAGGTTTTTGCTTTCCTCTGAATCATCAGGTGTTGGGTGTGTCAGGAAGTCAGATACTGGGCTCGAAGGACATGATCCATTATGGTGTATCTGGCATTCTGCACATGTCCTGAGCTTCCTATACCTTTCTTAGCTGTTTTTTTCTAACTCCCATTGATGGTCTGTGGACCTTGTTGAGCACATAGGAATGGCATTAGAACTATTCTTTGCTTTACCTACTCAGCTCGGCTAGGGGCTGGGCTAAATTTTCTATTTCATGAGATGTTTATATTTACTCATTAAGTTTCCTAGTTACTGTCTATGAGGGAGGGATACTAGCAGCTTGTTATTGCAGAAAGGCTCAGAAGTTGGCATAATTACAGCTCTGTGTTTCTGTGGCAAGCTCACTATTGAAATTGCTTAATGATGACTTGTGCTCCATGCCATTCATCCATCCATCCATCCATCCATCTCCATATCAGCCATTCTCAGCTCACTGAAGGGCAAAGGCCTTTTCAGCTCAGCTTTCCTCCATCTTGTTGAAAGCTCTGGCGGGAGTCTAGCCACACTTGGCCAGTGCGGGTTGGTGAGGGGTAGATGTGGATAGCCAAGTCTGCCTTCATCACTGACTTTACCATCATGATTAAACTTGCCAGGGATTGTTTTCCCGGATGGCATCGCTGAGAGGTTCTTTGTTGGACTTGTTGCCACTGACCCATTGACTATGAGGTAGTGTCTCTAGCTTTTGGGTCACTTGTGCTTTATTACTGTGATCAAAATCTTTTGAGAGGAGTTAAATAGATAAAATAACGTGTGATGTTGGCAAAGAACGTGCTTTTATGACATTTAAGTTGAATAAATAGCTTATGAGAGTTTAATTCTACATTTGCATTTATGCAAAAATGTAATTTACTTGTGAAGTTTTTATTTCTTTCGTGAGTCTGATTTCCCCAGCATGCACCAAAATCCATTCCTGCCAAGAAGCTGAATAACACCCAAGTTAGGTAATGGGTTTTCACTTCTAAAGCAATATGTGTTAGCTATGACACAGAGTCCGTGCTGGCTTCAGCTAACTGAGCTGCTACATTAGTTTAGCAGCAAGTGTGGATAGATGGAGATCAACATGCATTCCCAGAACGACTGGTGAATTTTTCTTGTAGTCTAATTGTGCATATCACTGTTCACCTAGGGAGATCCTGTACTAGGCTCTGGTATGCATATGTAAGTAGAATTTGTCTCACCTAACAGCCATCTTAGATAAGAAGTGGGATATGGGTCTGTGACCAAAGGCGAGGTATACTACAAAGTCCAGAAAAGACAGTCACAGGAACAAGTATTCCAGGAAGAAGTGGTTGTGATGGAAACTTTGCAAACCCTCTTAGATACTCTGGGTCAAATTCAGAGCCAGCATAATAAGTTGCACCTTTGCCATGGTGTCACATCTGCTCATAGCTTGTCTGAATTTAACTCCAAGGGGAAAGTAAGTGCATTAGCAAGAATCCACTTGCAATGCCTGGAAGAGCAGTGGCCAGTGACAGAGCAAGCAAAGCACATCATGTGGGTTTCAGACTACCCTGAATATTAGCAAGCAAAAATTAAATATATTGGCCAAGATTTTTAAAAGTGGCTAGTGATTTTGGGGGACACTATATAGAAATTGCCTTCCAAAAATCAGGCCCCTTTAAGATGCCTGAAGTTGGGTGTCCGAACAGCAAGACATCCCAAATTGCTAGTCACTAAAATCTTGCCCCCCGATGTGAAAGATGTGGAATTCCATTTGTCCAGCACTTGCGGTGCAAAAGTTTCTATGCAACTATACAGCCAATAGCAATCATTATAAACCCTGAATAAGACACAAACCATGGTTTTTATGGGTTTCATTAGCTAGTCTCATGCACTCATTTCGGATCCAGAATGCAGATTGCCAATTCAGTTTGGATTAAATACAACTGACAGTTTTATAACAGTGCCTTTGATAGGGCTTAATGTTAGTCGGTGTTTTGGCACAGTCTTTAGAGCATTAATGGGTTAAAGGGAGAATAGTCCATTCCGATGAGTATCATCACAGCTTAACAACTCAGGATTTTACTTCTGGAGTGTAGACTTTATTACTGACTTTAAAACTTTATAAACCTCAATGATCATTGAAGCCTATTAACTTCAGGGGAGGCAATAAACTTGACATGATGCTGTCAGATTTAAAGCTATTTTGTTAACTGATACAAAGAGCTTTTACCTTTACTTTGTTTCATTAGAAAGGCAGTCGTGAGAAATAGCTTGGATAACTCAGAGAGTTTGGAAGCAGGTTTTAATGCTTTTCCCACTAGTTCATTGCCCTAGTTCACAGTTACCTTTTTATAACTGTCCAGTGGCTTGTACGAGAAGAGTTGGTGATCACAAAAGTTATCAGGACAGCTGCATCACTTGATTTCTTTTACGTCAATCCCCATAGAAATGAACTACCTTCTAGAGTAGGCCTCTGGCTAAGGCATATTGGCTGGGCAATGCAGGGAAACTTGCCCTGTATTTGTTGTGTGGATGAATGGAAGGCTTCATTCTCCAGAGCTTTTAATCCAGCACCTTTCACCAGCACTAATTGCACTGAAAGGAAAGAAAGGAATGTAACAGTAGAGGAGAAAAGAAAAGGAGTGCATAAGTAAAGGAGGAGCTGGTAGGTGTATTTTGTTCAAACTACCAAGTATGGGACTCGGCAGAGGTTTTGGTGAGAATGTGGATGTAAAGCTGTTGAGCTGAATCCTTGCATAGAAAACTAAACTTTCAGAAACAGTAACTTGTTGTGGCTGGAATTTCAGAACCACTTAAACGTGCACACACAGGGCCAAATCCGTTCCTGATGCAGCTCCAGAAACATCAGTGGTGTTTTCATCAGGGATGAACTTGGTTATTGGCCAAAAAGAAACGGAACTGGCAGGATATAAGTCTGCCAAGTGTCCATGTATTTTTGAAACATTGGAATTGGGAGTCTGAATGGCACTGATGTGATGACAGCAGCTAGATCAGCTGAGATACCACTCTGACTTTATAGACGAGGAGGGAGTAAGTCCTGCTAGGAGATGAGGAGGAGCATAACAGGGGTAGAGAATCAGCAGCTCTGCCCAGGTCAGGAAAAGAGTGTTAATCTGAAGTTGTCTGATTTATTTGTCTTCCTTGAAGGTCTCTAAGTGAGATCTGAGTTAGGGAGATTGTTTTAGAGCAAGGGAATTTTCTGTAGGGTTTAGGATGTACCTAGTCTCTGTAAGACTGTGTAAGTGGTCTGTATCGATACTGAGTTAGCCAGAAATCTCCATACTGAAACGGAACATGGTGAGCCTCTGTTTGCACAATTAATAAGGTCCCTTCCCTCCTGAAAGCTGAACAGTTTATTGATTTCTTTGGCCGGCCCACCCCCACGTATACAGAAATAATGACCCTTTCAGCCCAACTCTAAATCATCTCAGCCTGACTCACCCGTAAGCCCTCTTATCTTTTTGGATTGTTGTTGATATTTATGCTTGTAAAGGTTTATGATCTGTGTCAGCACTGGCTGCCGAAATGCTTTATTTATCCGTATACTGGGCCACACAAGGAGCTTCCTTATTCTAGTGTCATGTTTAGGATGCTGTAGTTAAGGTTGTGTCAGTACTCCTGTGTAAAACCTTGCTATTCAGGGGTGTGCAAGAAAAAGAAAATCTGTGGAAAAGAAAATCCAGAACCTGGCACACTTCCAAAACCCCAACAACCCCACTAGCCATTTATAGATGGGCTACGTCCTTCTGCAGGGGAAAAAAGAAGACATCACCCTCTTTGGGTTTGATTTTTAAGGTGCTTATTAATGTCCTTATATCTATATTAGGAGACGAAAGATTTGCAGGTCAGGTATATTGTGGACTGGGAGTCTTTCTTAATAATAAAAATGACGGTTCAAAGCAAAACACTCCTGTTGCTGTGAATGGATCATGCACAGGGATTTCTGAAAACTGCATCAGATTTGGAAGAAAACAGTCGTATAGAACATACACAGCACATATCTGCCCTGGCTCATGGCATACACCTGCACTGGTCCAAAAGACGACCGGCTCTGTCCATAGAACTCAAACCACAGAGCTGCAATTGTCAATAAAAGACAGTATCTAGTTTGTTTAGGTAGCAGCCTGTTTAAAAAAAGTCTAATCTTGATAGATCCGAGCAGCCTCAGTGGAGCTCTTACAGTCTATTGGGTTCATAATACATGGTTTCAAAAACATCTTCACATAGTCCCCTCTGGACTTGGCTAGTTAGAATATTCTAATCAGTGTTGTGTTTAGTTTGCAGGAGACGATGTGGAGTCTGTGACAGTAGAACAGATGAGAATGCCAGCTGGGTTTCTGTTCCTCAGTCCTGCCTTGCTTCTTTCTATGAGTTGTCCTGACAAGTAGTGCCCCGTGGGAGGAATCTTGGAGGGGGTCATTACCATGCTATGGACAGTAGGTGATGCAGTATATAAATGAGATCTATTATCATCTTATGCAGGAGCTTGTGAGTTTATAAGCTGGAGATTTCTGGATAACAAAGGGAGTGTAATATAAACAGGAGAGAGGTTTTAAATTGATGTCAGAATAACTTCTTTGCAGGAGAAAAATTTTCTCAGCTACTTTGCTTGCAGCTATGCGAAAGGGTTAGATACAATGGGACAGGAAAGTGCTTAGGGAACACTGAAGTTGGGAGATTTTTCTATTGCCATGGCCTTGCTGCTGGTCAGTTTGCCAGGGAGTCAGTGGTGCTGCGAGATTCAACGCTGACAAGCCAAAATGAGAATGCTCATGTATCACATTATTCCAGAACACTGTATTTGAATTCGTCTCAGGTGATCTTTGTTTAAGCAACATTTATTGTGCCTGCTGGCTATGCCACTCATCACTGGGGCTCAGATCTTCAAAGGGATTTAGGAGCTCTGAGAGTTAGGCACCTAAATCCCTTTGAGGATGTAAGAGCTGCATTGAACAGCACTACAATATTGCCTGGTTAAACCCTCTGATATAAGGATGCTGCAGGACACACTATTATCCCACTGTGGGACCAGGGGCCTTTAAAGAAGAAATGTGAACCTAGAAAAAAAACTGAAAAAGTGCTGAGGTGCAGGGTGCAGAGGGATGGTTCAGCATTCCGTGTTAAGCAAGTGTTCTAAAACTCTTTTTCTCCTTGGTGAAATCCTCTTCTAGGTAATGAGAGGCATTCCAGAATGCATCCTTCTTTGCCATCACTGATACCATTCATCTCATGGGCTGCTGATAATACCAGTGATGTCACAGATCAGCTTTGCTTCCAACCCTGACTGGATAGAGGGATCAAGATTGCTTAGTGGATTCCCAATCCAAGCAATCAGTGTCATGGGTGAACTTGCCACTTAACCAAACTTGAAGTAAATGGCTAACTGAAGTTATATCAAGTCCTGCTAGAGTGATTAGAAGCAGAATAAAAGTGGTAGGGATCAGCACTGCCCAGATAGGTAATCATGCTAATTTGCAGTGGACCTCCTACTCTCTACACCTGCAGACCACTAACCAGCAGGATTAATAACACCAGGCATATCACAGAATGATACTTTTTGGGGGATGTCATTAGAGGGTTTCACAGAAAGGAAAAATGTCTATAAGGAGATAAGTGAAAACTCACTTTTGTGCTGAATGCCGCTCCCTCCACGTCAAAGCTGATTAGTGAGGACATTCAGCGCAGATTTCTGGACTTACCTCCATTTCCTTTTTAGTTTGGAAGGTCCCCTTTGACAGTGCAAGGCAAAGAGGGGCCCGAGATCTCAACAGAAGGTGGTTTGTGAGTTGGTGAGGGTTCAAGGCTTGGGCTCAGTAACTTTTCCTGTCAGATGGAGGGACTTTTAGGCAGTGTTTGAAATAGAGACTTTGGGTACGATGTACCCAGCCAATTTCACTGATCCTATGTGGAGTTCTGTGGGCTCAGAATTTTTGAAAACTGGGCCCATTTTTAGGTGCCTTAATGTGGATTTAGGGGACCAAATTTAAGATATGTTGGAAAATCTTGGCCTTGCAGAGAAAATGTGTTTTCACTTCCCAAAAATTGGGTGGTGAAATTTTGCTCGTCTTGGTCCCTGGCAGCCTGTTGAATCTGTCAAACCTGGTCACCCCAGTGGCCTTATTCACCAATAGCCACTGCTTTATACTCTGTTAAACATCCATCTCTAGTTCTTTTGCTCTTTGCCCTGGCTTCCAAGTGGGATTGTATTGAGGAACTGATCTCAAAAGAAAGAGAATATTATTAACTTCTATTACATTTCAGTTTTGCTAAACGCAACATCCCCAGGTAAGTTGATCTGAAGAGATTTATTTAAAAAAGTAGGTAGTCTCTCTCAAATGGAAACCAGAGCTAGACATCTCCTACTTCACCAGGGTTACCTTGGTGAGATACTGGGATGTACAGAGCAGTCCGGAGAGCATCTTCAGCCTTTGGGTTTCACAGAGGACATTGTGAAAAGCAAACTAAACAAAACATAGAAAAGGTAGAAAATATTCATTTTTCAGGGATGGGAGGGAGGAAGTTTTGCATCTTATGCTTCAAAAACTGTGTCTGAAGTTCCATGTCCCAGGAGCAGCATGCAGAACTGGGCCAGGGAAAGGTGTTTCCCCATGTCACTGTTAGAGTGTCCATTGGAGTGACGTATGGGACATAACTGTTATGTTCCAGGGTGATCAATGGGGGCAGAGTGGAGTGAACTGAGCCTGAAGGGGACAATGTTTTGGAAGGAAACACATCGGACATTGACAAAGCATGTGGCTGAAAGGGGTGAATGCTGATGAACATCACAGAGGATGCCCACCTCTTTGGCTTAAGGCTTTGGCTATGCAGCAGGCTGCACATACTGAAAGGCAAGGGCTTCTGATAAATTATGGTATGTATCTCTTTATACATTGCCTCTTCACTCCTGGCAGTTTTCACCCCTGGCTTCTTTCTATTCACTTGTCTGCCCCCATGGGACCTTTCCTCTGGCAGACGGTAGTACCTCCTGGGTTGCGGGAGGGAGGCGGTGTCTGGTGTCTGCTGTTCCTGGGAGCTGACTTTTGGCAGGGTCCCTTTGGAGGAGACTGATTCTGCAATGCCCCCATTCTCCACTGATTAAAGACGGGGGAAGTGAGCATCTCAAAGTTATTCCCAACCCTGAGCCTCCCATGTCCGCTCAGTGCTGTGCCACTGAACCATAGGCTGGCTTTTTGCTGGGTGGAGAGCAGGGCAGATGCATGCCCTGCCCCCTTCATTCCTCCTCCTTAAATGCCCCTCACTGGGGTGAGCCTAGTTTACATTTGTCAGGAGCTTTATTTTTATATATTTAGGTTTTCCTTTAATTGAAAAGTTTGGAGCATTTTGGGTCACTTCAACCACATCCTTTCCTTCTCCAACAATACCCCGTCACTGATTTATTGATTGAATTATTAGAGTTGGCAGGAAGCCAAAGGATCTTGAAGTTTTTCTGGGTGGTACAGTGTAGTGTGTGGCCAATATGGTGAACAAATAAAAATTAGGAGAAGAAAATACAGGCTGCGGCTGGGAAGTTATTTGGCATTTAAAGGCAGGGAACAGGTTGACTGAGGTTTGCCATGCATTCCTGCTACAGATAAATCTAGTTGTGAGTCTGCTGGATCTTCTTTGGATATGGTTCTGTTCCCTTCCTTCTGCCAAAGGCTTTGTTTTCCCTTTCCCCTCGCTCAGCTATTTTATTATCTCCCTTTTGTTTTCTGATTCTGGGCCCAGCCAGATTTCACAACATCCTCAGGAAAGTGGTAGCACTGGCCCTGAAAGGCAGTACCAAGTCCAACCCCAGTTAGTCACATATGAGGAGGGCATTGTGGGAGCAAGCTGAAGGGCAGGCACTGGCTTTTGCTGTGTATTTGTACAGCACCTAGCACGTTGCAGCCTTGATCTTGACTAGGGCCTCTAGGATCTACTGTTATATAAAGAAAAGTAATAAATGCCAAGTACAGTGGCTTTACTGAGAGTCGAGGGTGCATGCCTCTTTTAACAACCAGGCCCAAGAGGAACAAGCATAGCTTCATGACCATCTAACAGAGAGAGAAGGAGTTTCTTCTGTTGTTATCTGGTTCTTGAGGAGCTGAGATGAATCTAATAAGACCATGAGGCCGTCTGACAGTCAGATGGAAGACACTTTTAGGGCAGGGTCAGAGCTATTGCCTCAGTATTTCTGTCTCCTTTCCACCATCTCTTCTTTGGACTGAGCTTCAGCTAATTGTTTGTCATCCAGGTGCTTATCTCTTGCAAAGAATAATGTCTATGTGCTGGTGATGGTAGTATCAGCAGAAGATGAGGACAGCTGGGTGTCTTCAGTGTATCGGCAGTTCTGGAGCCATCAGATTAGTGTAGCGTAGTGAATCAGAATGAGATTGATTTGGGGGATAAAAGTGAGAGCAGCAGCTCAACTAGATTAGCCTTTGGCTGAGGTTAAATACACTGAGCATGTGTGTGTACTTTTCTCAGCAGATTATATTTACAATTGCAGGAGTCTGCATCAAAAATCTCCCTGCTGCTGGCGCACTTGGAAATTCATGTTCAGGGACCCATGCACTGGATGAACCACCTGCAGTATAGAGCATATGGTATACACTTTATTTAGCTGGAGTGATCTGAGCGGAAGAGTCATTAAAGAGCGCATCTATGGCCCAGTAAGCAGCTATGTTCTCACTCGTCTCCTTTAGTTTCCTTTTGCTCTCTCTCCAGGATTGGTTCCTCCTTTACTCTCCATTATTCCATGGCGCTGATGTTTAATGTTAAAGGGAGAGTCTATTCAGGGTCATGTCTGTGCACGGGGACTTCCCCTTTTGCTCCATATCACTCATACCGTAAGCATATTGCTTAACCACAGCTTTACCAATGAACCGAGGGCCTTCCTCAGGCACATTTCACAATAGCCTCAGAAAAGTCTTACCACTGGCCCTGAAAGACAGTACCAAGTCCAGCCCAGTTAGTCACATATGGGGAGGGCATTGTGGGAGCAAGCTGAAGGGCAGGCACTGGCTTGTGCTGTGTATTTGTACAGTGCCTAGCATGTTGCAGCCTTGATCTTGACTAGGGTCTCTAGAATCTACTATTATACATACAAGAGTAATAAATAAGTAACCAACGGCTTGAGAAACCCTCTATCAATTGATAATTGGGTGATATAACTTTGAGAGAGGAAGGATGGCCTAGTGGCTAGTGGACTGGCTAAGGGCATGGGATTCACGTCTCTGCTTCTCCATGGATTTCCTATGTGACCTTGGTCAAATCACCTAGCCTCTCTGCCTCAGTTCCCCATCTGTACAATGGGGAGAACAGCACTGCCCTGCCTCCCCAGGGATGTTGTGAAGAGAAATACATTAAAAGATAATTTGAGATCTACTGATGAAATACTCGGTATAAGCAATAGGCACAATAATGGCTGAGAGTCCAGAATTCAGGTAACCACAGTCATAAATATTAAATACTTTGGAAAAATGTGAAACAGAATTATCTAACATTAAGAGCGGACCAAAAGTATTTGCCAGCATTTCTTTGCCATGCATGTCATCACCGTCTTCTTTTTTTTTTAAAGCTACCAGATACTGCAGCATACTGCTTCAAAATGCATGGATAATTTTCAGTTATTTAATATTGTTGTTTAATATTTGTATTACATTGGCATCACGATCCACACCCAAGGTCAGGGTCCCATTGTGCTAGGCACTGAATATACACGTGCAAAGAGACAGACCCTGTCGCAAAGAACTTCTCATCTAAATAGGTAAGACAAAGAGCGAGGCAGCGGTATTTTTGGTGAGGGACTGAGCCACAGGGAGCTCAAGTGTCACACAGCGGCTGTGACAGAGCGATGATTTGAATGGAAGAATGCCTTGCCAATACGAGTATTTTTCCTCCCACAGATAAAGAGTACGAGTATACTTGGGTTCAGAGTGCCCCAAACTGATGACATTTTTATTTATTTATCCCCAAAATGCCTCAGGTCTTTACAGTGATAAAATGAATAACTCCTTGCCCCCAAAGTGCAGGGCCAGTGCTACCATTAAGGCAAACTAGGCGGTTGCCTAGGGTGCCAAGATATGGGGGTGCCAAAAAGCGGTGCCCCCAATTTTTTTTCACAGCGGTTCCTCCCCGAGCGCGCAGTCACTGCTCCACTTCTCCTGCTTCCCAGGCTTGCATCATCAATCAGCTGTTTGGCGCCGCAAGCCTGGGAGGAGAATTAGAGCGGGGCAGCGTGTTTGGGGAGGACACAGAGCAGTGGTGAGTTGGTGTGGGGAGATGCTGCACAGCTCCCGGGGTGGGGGGAGCCTCAGGGCAGGGGGGGAGCTGCCACGGGGGTGGAGGCGCCTCAGGGTGGAGGGGAGGGTGGGGAGCTGCCACAGGGCTGGAAGGGGGGGGCACAAGGTGGAAGTTTTGCCTAGGGCACGAAACTTCCTTGCACCAGCCCTGCCAAAGAGTTTACAATCCAGGGTCCTGATCCTGTAAATGCTTGCTGTTTAGAGCAGTGCTAACTACCACAAGTAGATGAAGTCAATGGAACTGCTCTCAGTAGGCAGGTAAATGTTCAGAACAAGTGTTGGGAGGCCCTATGTGATGAAGCAGACACACAAGTGAGGCTATAACATGAACCAACGAGGGGAGGGGTGAGAAAATGATGCTGGTTATAGAAAGAGGATTTTAATACTACTGTTTCAGAGTTTAAATCATTAAGGGCAGGCAATCCTAAAAGTAGATTGAAACGAGTCAATAATGGAGACAGGGGGATGGGGATTGGAGAAATAAGGGACAGGAATGACAATTGAATTATCAGTGGAATAATTGTAAATTAATAGTTACATGAAATTGTTCCTGAACTTTTAAGAAGTCCCCTAAGCTGCCTGCAGGTTTTGTTAAATGAATTAACACTCCTATTTCTGGTCGCAGCTATTTCCTCATATTTTTGCATTAGGCAAATTTTATTGAACCCTTGATTGAATGAAATGACACCTGAAATAAACTCCTGTCTGTTGTGCTCTCAGATGTACCTGCTTAAGTTGTCATGCAGTCAGGTCTCCAAGCTAAGTAGGGTTGGGTTTGGTCAGGATTTGAACAGGAGGCTTCCAGGGGAAATATAGGTGCTGTAACAAGTGATGTGAGAGGATTACAGTCTGATGCTCTAACAGTTGGTGACTAAAGACTTGAAGTGTAAGACTAGTAACCTCTGAGTTCTGGCCAAATTCTTCTTGGGGTAATTACCTACATGAATTTCCCCTGCAATTTCAGCTGGAAATAGTGTTCTTAAATTTATGCCCTAAACTGCTCTGTAATGTTGCTGTGCATTGCTAAACAGTTGCAGTGTTTTATGCTAGAGGTAGCTGCATTTCAATGGTGGGTGCAATTTCTGTGTATACTTTGGAAAGCACTGAAAGATTCTTTGGGATGAAAGAAGCCTAGCTATGCAAGTGTAAGATTACGATCATTGTGCGTCTACGGCAGATGTCCACTTCTGTGGAGGGAAATTGGTATCTTACGGTTCTCTCTCTCGTTCTTTCTCTGTCTTTGTGGTTGTTTCCTGAGTGTTTCTTAGATCTCATCTTCCCACATTTCTTGTTTTTGCTCTCTTCCTCACAAAGATTGTGTGCTGTGACATTAATCCTTTTGTCTGAGATGGAAGCCGTCAATGTTGCTTATAATTGAGCTAGAGAGTGTTGCTCTAGGATAGTGAATGACAGAGAGAGAGTTAAGGACCTAGTTTGAGCATGAAACTTAGGAATTTCCTCCCTGGTAATACATAGCACTACTGTAATAGCAGCAGGCTGATAATAACTAAGAGGTCAATGTAGAATATGGGCCCAAATACTCTCTTGTTCCAAGACTCACTAGCCGTGAAGCTGTCCAGGAGCCAGTTATGATTCTTTAACTCTCTGGGCTGATTTGCCCTAGCATAGGCTAGAGCAGTCTAGAGGCTGCTCTAAAGTACAACCCCCAAATGACCGTATAGTAGTTGAGGGTTGTTGAAGTACATTGTGCTCCAGCCACACCTGCTTCTCCCCAAACACATCCTTTATGAGGGCTTCTGGGTGCTGGCATAGGAGCCAGCTAGAAACACTCCAGTGCTGGTCCTAAATGCTAAGCTGTGTTTAGAGTGGTCATTACAACATCTGTCCCAGATGAGTGGCTGCCAGTTGGAAAAGTCATCTTTGCTGAAACTGAAAGAAAAAGGCAAATTATTAGCCTGTTGTGTCCCTGAACAATGGAAAATCATGTATTAAATTGGAATAATATTAGTTTTACCCTTTGGTGCAGATATTTCATTTTTATTTGGTTCCTTTTTTAACTATTTCTGATTACAATTCACTTGGCATATACTGTTCCCTTGCTCTGAAAAAGCAGGGGAGCTCAGCTGCAATATGAATGAGTGACTGGGAATCCGGAGATGATCTGCCCAAGGTCACACACCTCTCTGTGTCTCCGTTTCTCAACCCATAAAGAGTGGGGATAATGATACTCTGATATTTACTGATCTTCATAAAATGCTCTGAGATGCATGGACAGTGCTAGGTGAGGTATTTTGATTGTGAACATTCGCTGTTTAGGAAAAGAGTTTGTGCTGTGACTAGGTCTTGTAAGGGCAGGACAGTTTTGTTTTCCCTTATACCTTATTGTTTTCCATTATACATATGGTTATAAATTGGAGACATATCAGTTGGAAGTGACTGAGGAGGAGAGGGACCTCAGAGTATTGGTTGATCTCTGGGGCTCATAGTTATCCTATGTGATATGGCTGTTAAAAAAGCTAATGCGGTCTTGGGATGCATCAGGTGAGGTATTTCCAGTAAAGATAAGGAGGTGTTAGTACCGTTATACAAGGCACTGGTGAGACCTCATCTGGAATACTGTGTGCAGATCTGGTCTCCCATATTTAAGAAGGATGAATTCAAACTGGAACAGGTTCAGAGACGGGCTACTAGGATGATCCGAGGAATGGAAAACCTGTCTTATGAAAGGAGACTCAAAGAGCTTGGCTTGTTTAGCCTAACCAAAAGAAGGTTGAGGGGGGATATGATTGCTCTTTATAAATATATCAGAGGGATTAATATTAGGGAGGGAGAGGAATTATTTAAGCTTAGTACCAATGTGGACACAAGAACAAATGGGTATAAACTGGACACTAGGAAGTTTAGACTTGAAATTAGACGAAGGTTTCTAACCATTAGAGGAGTGAAGTTCTGGAACAGCCTTCCAAGGGGAGTAGTGGGGGCAAAAGACATATCTGGCTTTAAGATTAAGCTTGATAAGTTTATGGAGGGGATGGTATGATGGGATAGCCTAATTTTGGCAATTAATTTGGCAATTGATCTTTGATTATCAGCAGGTAAGTATGCCCAGTGGTCTGTGATGGGATGTTAGATGGGGTGGGATCTGAGTTACTACAGAGAATTCTTTCCTGGATGCTGGCTGGTGAGTCTTGCCCACATGCTCAGGGTTTAACTGATCACCATATTTGTGGTTGGGAAGGAATTTCCCTCCCGGGCAGATTGGCAGAGGCTGTGGAGGTTTTTTGCCTTCCTCTGCAGTGTGGGGCACGGGTCACAGGTCACTTACTCGAGGATTTTCTGCACCTGGAGGTCTTTAAACCACAATTTGAGAACTTTAATAACTCAGATATAGGTTAGGTGTTTGTTACAAGAGTGGGTGGGTGAAATTCTGTCGTCTGCATTGTGCAGGAGGTCAGACTAAATAATGGTCCCTTCTGACCTTAAAGTCTATGAGTCTATATGTGTATGTGCTGAGATAGGGATAAATCATTCTCATGCTTCAGGGTTTCAGCTGATTGCTATGGAGATCAGGAAGGGGAATCACAATTCTCCCTCCCATCCCCAAATACCCAGGTTGGCAAAACTGGCTGAGTGCACTGTGGGGTTCCACTTCCCCGAAGCATCAGGCAGTGGCAGAGAATTTTGGATTTTGAGAGTTAATGCTTTAACTGGCCTGGTAATTCCTAGGAGTGAATGATTCCTCAGATTGTTCAGCAAGGGAATATGAATCCTCTGTTAGGGTGATGGGTTATGATTTTCTGAACTAGATTATTAATATAACTGAACAGATTCAGATCCAGAGAACCTGAGTCTGGAAGTAACTTAGTGCTGAAGCAGGGGAGGGGAGGGAAGGAGTAATAGTATTTAGAATTCGGGCATGTTACGTTTTTCTCAGTGAATACTTCACTTAGTCCTAATATGCAGAAACAAGGATGGGTGATTTGTACAGAAGTGTCTTTTCTGGAGTAAACTTTGCTGTGATTCCATGGCCCAGCCTGCTGTGAAGTGTGTTGTGGTGTCCTCTGGACCCCCATTAGTGTAGCAGTCACGTAGGTCTCGTTACGATTTATCCGTTACAGCTTGTGCGTGGAACAAGACTGAACAACTGTGAACAGAACAGACATTTGGCATGTCCCCTTGTGCGCTGCTGCTGTTAGAACAGTCTATAGCCAGAACGCACACTGGTAAGTGACTCCTAGACAGCATGCCCTAATAGGGGGCCAGTTCACCCCACCAGTCCCTGCTCAAAACTCATGGAAATGATCTTCGTGTGGGGTTCAGAGGGAGTGGAATCTATCCCCCAGTTCATGGGCCTGGTATAGGACAGCTCTGGAGCTCCTCAGTGCAGACACTCCAGAGCCTCCCTAAGCCCTGTGCATCCTGTATATGTGAGTCTGTGAAACTTGGAATATGGGTCTGACAACAAGGTGTCACCTCTCAGAAGGTCCTCAACTTTCAGGGCCTGCTACACCTCTCACCTTTTCCCTTCAGCCTTTGGAGAGGGGCTATGCGTGTTTGGACATGGCTGGTGTTACTACTTATTTTCGGCCAATTTTGTTCTAGGTGGATGGTGTGGGTTGGGTTGATCTTACATTTTGTTTTATTCTGGAGTTATTTTTGTCTGCATCCATTTTAGTAAAGCACCTAGAGCTCCAGATAGATGCTTGCAAAGTATATTAGTGAACTGGGACTCTGTAGTCTTTATGTCAGCTGGCCCATTTCACTCATAGGAAATATCTCCCCCCACCCAGTGAAAAGAAACAAAATTATTTTAAGATGGCGCAGGTACTCAGAGAAGGTGAAATCCTGGCCCTGTGGAAGTCAATGGGAGTTTTGTCATTGACTTCAGCAAAACCAGGATTTCACTGGGAATTGGGCATGTATGTATCTTAAATTCTTAGCTGACTTGTTATCATCACAAGTCACCACTGATTTGGTTTGAAGAAGACCATTAGAATTTTGGACAGTACTGACACCACAATGAGCAGCAATTGAAGACGACAGCCCTACAGCTGCCTTTCCAGAGCCTTTCACGAGCCCTTTAGTATAAAAGGTGCGTTGGGGGTCAAGTGGCAGTACCTAGCCCTGCAGAGATTCTGGGCAATGCTGCAGCTGATAGGCAGGCAGGGACAAGCTGTGTAACTTAAACGGGCCCTCAAGCCTGCCTAAATTACACCTAGAGGTGTAACTGGGGGATGGGGGGGGACAAAGGCTGATCAGACCCCCCGGGCTGTGAGCTCTGTGCTGTGCCTCTCAGAGCGCAGCATCTCTCTCTCGGTCTTTACAATAGCTGCTTTCAGAAGAATTTTGTGTTGCTTACGTAAATCAAGTAAATCAATCATACTTCCTTAACCTCACTGGATTATAGGAACCAGAGCAGAGGCTATGAATCAGAGCAGTGGCATGGCAGCATTGTTCAGTTATCTGGGCAAAACAGTACTCAATGCTGGAAATGTAAAACAGGTGGCAAATGGGTGTGAATTGAAACCTCTGAAAAGAAGATCTCATCCATTCAGGAAGGTGTAATTTTTTTCACCCTCACAAAACTCCTAAGCACCTGAAGGAATTTTGTTACATTATTATTAAATATATACTAACAATAGTAAATAACTTAGATCTTATAACCAAACCAGTTGAGCAGGGACCAAGCATGGAACATTTCAGCCCTAATGGGGAATGTTTTGGAAAATTCTGATCATATAAAAACAAGGGGTTATAATGGAAACTATTGCGCAACCTTAATGATAAAGGGAACTTGCAATAAAATAGGCGTGTAGATAGATCTTCAGAGCTGCAGAAAAATCACATGCTTTCTCTTACTGTGTGTTTTTGATCAGATATCACAAACCAGATTTGATTTGCCTGGCAAATGTTTTGATTTTTGGAGGAGAAAATTGGAGATAACCTTCTATTTTTGAGCTGGCATGTACTACATGGTCACTGTTTGGCACCAATAGCAGCCTAAGAAGGTTAGACCCATGCAGGTGGCTGTATAGACACTGGTCTGGAGAGGCCATTGTACGCGGTGGGTGACCATCCCATTCCTTCACTGCAGAGGAGAGGACCAGGGTGAGCTGCAGAACTAAATAAACAGTTTGACTCTTTCAGTCCAGTTTATTCTTACGTACTTTCCAGTAAAAAAAAAAAAGAAATATTGGTGCAGTAGTAAATAGGTACTTTGTACATTGTGGAGAAATCAGTGCAGGGCATTGGAGAGGACTTGGAGCTCTTAAAACTAGACTATTCAAATTCTGTCTGGCCAGTTTAACAGCTACAGACTTAACTCTTTGCAATATCTTGTAGTTCGAGGCAGACACACACACATAAGCACTGGGTAAGCCTGAAATGACCTTGTGAAACCAACATGGGAATTTAATCCATTTCAGTAAACAAGAGGGAATTCTGCTTTTTTTTTTTCTTTTCTTTTTGAAATCTCTTCTATCTTTTCCTGCTTACCATCTGTTCTTATTCTGATGTTCTTTATTATCTTGGAAACGTTACTCTTTTACTTTTTATATAATCCTATTTTATTTGAGCTAACTTTTTTTAATTAAATGAGAGGAGAGGTATTGATTTAATTTCTCAAGAAATACAGGGCAAATCCTGTGAGATGGATTTTCAGGTGATGTAAATCAGCCCAGTTGCACTGGAGTCAATGAATCTACATTGATTTACACCAGTTGAGGATTTGGTATCGTGTATCTTTCTGGCTGGATAAACTTAGATTAGAGCTTGGTGAATGTTTTTGAGCAAATACTTTATTCACTGATAAATGCAGTTTTGGATTTGACCCAAACTATCGGGGAGTGGGATATTGCTGAATAGTCTTGGCCTCACACCCCCAAAAATGTTGGGGGCTAATTTCACAAAGGGGCTCAGGTACAATTTGCAAGACAAGAGGAGGTCAGACTAGATGATCACAATGGTCCCATCTGGCTTTGGAATTTATGAAGGTAGTGGTGGGTGCCCCCCCCCCCATCCATATAACACTATGTTTAGAGTATTCACCTGAGATGTGGGTTGGAGACCCAAGTTCATGTCCCCATTCATTCTGGTTTAGAGCAGGGATGTGAACTTGGGTCTCACACTTGGCAAGTGAGTGCCCTAATTGCTGGAGTGAGGGGGTGTCTCTGTTGAAGTTGTTCCACTTTTTAATAAAACATCTAAATAATCTTTGGGCCAGAGAGAGAGACTCTATAGCTTAGTGGTAGGAGGACACCTGGGTTCCAGTCCCTGCTCCAGTGATTATCTATTAATTTTAAGCATCTCACTTTGGATTCCAAAAATGGACATACTGAAAATTAGTTGACACTTCTGTGGCTTAGGTGCTCCATTTGCCACATTGGAGATATAAATACTTCCCTATGTAATCACAGGGGTGTTGTAAAAGTTAAGGGCCTGATATGCAGAAAAGCTGTGACACCCACAGTTCCATTTGAAGCCAAAAGGAGCTGCAGGTGTTAAGCACCTTTGCAAGATCAGGCCCTTAATGTTGACTCCAAGGTGCTCAGATACCACAGCAAGGATTATAATTACAATAACATACCAATGCCTTGTGAAATAAAATATCTTATTGCTACTTTCTTCAGGAGGAGAAGCAAAGCCAAGGAAACTGCAGGATTAAATTGGAATTATAATGGATGTCAGTGTAGGGTTAAGTCATTGGTAGAAAGATGTACAGGGGAAATGGATTTGGGTGCCACTTTAAGTTTAGATTTTGCAGTGGGCTACTAGAAATCATCCTAAAATAAAACTGCCTGCATTAACATTTAATCCGTGAGCACTAAACCAGTTGCCACAATAGAAGCACAACAAGCCCTGAAACAAATAGTCATTTGTTGTCCAATGATTTTTCGGTATTCTCCCCCTGTAAAATCATTTTAGCCCTAATTATCTCTGAATGCAAAAGTCACATTTTACTTCATAAACTTTCTTTTTTGCTTGACTGAATTTAGTTCTTGTGAGTTACTGGGTTGAAACCTTGGAGAATCAAATTTGTCCACAGGACGGGGAGCAGGGGGAAAGCTCCACAACTTCTCCTGACCCACAGAGACCACCTATGTAGCTAAGATGGTAGGTCCATCTCTATGTCCTTTCAGTCCTTGGCCTAGCTACTGGGACTATCAACAATTCTGTAGATTAGTGGTACAGGTGAAATAGACACCTGTTCTCTAGGCTCATTTTCTATAGACTTCAACAGGCAAGATATAGTAGCATTTATTTGGTCATTTCATTAATAACTTGGCTTAGATTCAAACCAGTGACTTAAAGATGAAACCATTTGTAATGTTTTGGCATCATGCAATGTTTTGTTTGCATGGTTATAATCTGTAGGCAGCATGATTTTCAGCCTATGAAAAAGAAAGAGAGAGACTCAGGCAGAAAGATATAGGCATAGAGAACTGATTTTACTGGTAATATGATCAGCACACAAAGAGAACTGCATCACAGCTGACAATAAGCATGTATCTGAGATTTAACTCCTGTATATTCAGATAAACAGAGCAAGCAAAATCATCTGTAATAATTTTATCTGATGACTTCCCAAAGTGTTAGAAGCTGCTTGACTTACCACAAGAATTTAAATTCATTCAAGAGTAAAATCTTGCTCTTTCTACTGCTGAACCTTTTCCTATATTAAAGTGTTAAAGCTAAAATTTCACCCTGTAACAAACACTGCATTTTCACATGCTTGTCTCTGGTGACAAGTAATGGGAGATCAAATCACAAAACATTTCAATTTCCACAAAACTGGCACAAATGCCATTTTGGGGCATCAGGTGGGCATTTTATATCTGATACCTTCTGATCTCATTTTGACATGATGCTTAATGTATCATGTTGTGTGAAATGAACACAGCAGGACACATTGCTTTAACAGAAATAGGATATAAAGTGCTGCATAGATTGGAAAGTCATGAGGGGCCCTAGAGCAGATGCTGAGTTATTTGGCCAAATGCCAACCACATTTCTAAAAAAAAAAGGCCTAATTCAGGGATACCCAGAGTGTGGGCTGAAGGCCACATACAGTCCATAGAGTACTGATATGCAGCCACTCCTAACTTTGAATGAGAAGGGGAGATGCTCTTAGAATGCAGGTCCCATCATGCAAAGCAACATCTTAATCCAAGTGTGTGTTATGTGGCTGATTTGTGGGTCACCTCTTCTGAACTCTAGAATATCCATCGCTGGGGTATTTCTGAGGGGAGACAGGTTTGACCCTATAGTCATCCTTCTTCCTTCTCCCTTTCAGCTCCAGCTCTAAAGGCATTTTTGTTAGAAGCATTAGCAAAGTGTTTTCAGTGAACATCACTAAATTTCGCCTTGTGCAGCAACTCAAAGGACTCCAATCGATTCTGTAACTGGTAAGCTGAAAAAGAAATTAGATTCCAACTGTACTTAATTTCAGAAAGCATCAACATAAGAGATGGAAAAGCTTGAGGAAGAGGTACACTGTGTAACTGAGCTTCCTCCAGGCTTGTTATGTAGAAGGCAGGTCGGGCAGCACCCTCAAGGCAGATATACTGGGATTCTTCCCAGTGAAGCTGGGTGCTACAATATGCCATATAAAGTGCAGTGTTCATTGTAAGTGGCCTGAGCTTGCAGTGACAGCAGTTACTGTTCCTGTGGCAGGTGAGCCGTAGAGCTGTTCCAGCATTTTGTATAGAAGGTCACCAAAATAGCACTTGATGCTATCTGAATGGTCCTTGAACACAGACTGAGGTTTGGTTCCCAAAGCCACTCTCCTCCTCCATTATCACAGCACCTCCTCCATACCACAGTTCTCTCCCCTCTCCACAAGCCCCTAGACCTCTGCCCCAATATTGCCTTGCATGTCTCCGGTTGCCAGGATGCCTGCTTCCACTCCTTCTGCTTCCTTAGTTATGAGTAACTGCCTCTGTGCCTTCAGGAGGTGTTTGGCAGCCTCTCCTGCAGCAGGTTCTTATGGGGACGTCCAAGTAAGGGTCTCTACCTTTCTAGTTCTTAAATGGGCTTATATATGGGAAAGGAGGCCAGGATGCGCCTCTCCCTCCAAACAGCCTAGTGGGAGCAGGGAAACACATTAGTTCCATCCATTGTGTCCTGAGTTCAGGAAGGGATTGACCATATTCCCTGCAGATGGGACTAGACTAGGGAACCTTGGGAGGCATGGATAGAGCACCTCTCTTCCAAACATCACCAAAGACCCTGCAAAGGTGGGTAAGCGGCATTATTATCCCTGGTTGCAAAGATGGGGACCTTGAGGCATAGCGAGATTAAGTGACTTCTCTAAAATCATGAGGCAAGTGGCACCAAGAGTCAGGAAGAGAAGCCAGGACTTCTGTTGACCAGTCTTGCTCTGAACTGCCTGTTTTCTACCTTGGTTTGTTCTACACCTGGACTATTTTGGACCATTCACCTCATAATCTGTTTAATCAGCAGAATTAAAATTACTAGAAAGGTTTGGAAGAATAGAATCCCAGAAAGATTTGAATGAGTGCCTTTAAATATAAGGCAGATACATTAGCCACCATGCTACACAGTCTTTGAATAACAGCCCTCGGAATCCACAGGCATTCTTTTAGCCACCAGAGGGCACCATAAATGTGCTAAACCTACCTTATATGAATGACTATTGCTTTTATTCTAAATGCTATAATGCTTTTAAGGCCACATAAATGTTCCCCAGTTCAGACCAAGTCCTAGCTGGAAGATACATCTAGTGAAAATGAGACTGCTTGCGGTGTGTTTTGCTTCTTCAACAACAGCAGTTGTTGGTGGGAGGGCTGTATGGGAATGGGGAGGGGTTATTGTTCTGTTTGCAGGTGGGATAGGAGGGGACCAAAGCAGGAATGGGCATGGGAAAAGAGAGGAGGACAGTCACTGGAACTCTGCTCATCCACAAAGTTTGATGGGTTAAAATGACCCTAGGGTGACAGAGAGTAGGGTCTGTGCAAAAGCACTAGAAGAATATCCCACTGCATGGCATTGTCAGAGTAATAATTATAGCAGTCTGCATTTGTATAGAGGAGGCAGGGCTACCTGTTGGCTAGAGCAACACTGAGAGTGGACTGCTGGGGCTGCTTTCTCAATTGTACTTGAGGAATGCTGGCTAACCCTTCAGTGGGGGAGAGGGGTGTGTGTGGGTGTAGGGGGGACCTGACTCTGTACCGACCTGATGCCAGCCTAAATTAAAGCAAACTCAGGGCTGCTTTTATATCATGTCAGCTCGACATGGCTGTTGGAGGTAGGGATGCACTAACTCTGTCCCCTTTCCCTTGACTTTCACCCACCCCCTTGGCCAAAAACCAGGTTTGAAGGATTTCCCAACAGAGTGAGAATTCACTGGGTCGATCCACAGGCTTCACAGGGCAGATTCGCACTGGCATAGCAGTACAAAGCTACCCTAATAGACCTGAGAACTGGGCCCTAGGGCTGTGTTCATAGGTCTCCCATTGACCCATTTTGGCAAATAGTTCATCCCTTTCGTGCCTTTGGTTTTTTCCTTTTATCCAGTGAGGACAATGATCCTAATCTGTGGTACTGCTAGATGTAGGGCATGCCTGTGCTTTGAGCTGGAGGTGTGATTTCCAGCTCTAGGAGACATGCCTGCACTAGTTCTGATCGAGTCAGCATGTGCAGCCATAGCGCAGCGGTAAGGGCCAGCTGCCCTGTGTACGTCCCTAGCGTCTTGAATGGGTACGTACTTGGGGATGCCAACCCCTCCTGCCATTTGCGCTGCCATGGCAACATTTCTGTTTTAGGGCACTAGCTTGCTCAGAGCTAGTTGTGAGTGTGTTTCCTTGTGCTGGAAATTATGTCTCTAGCTTGAAGTGCAGACATACCCTTAGTTAGCTGATATTTGTGAAATTCTTAGAGGAAAAATGCTTTTATTAACACACAAGTTGTATTGGTAAAATAAGTTATAAATAAAGCTGGATGGATTTTTTTTCCCCAAGGACAATATTGGCTTTTTGGTGGTGGGGGGGTGGGGAATCAAAACCACCAAAATATTTCAGATGAAAAAATGAAATAATTTGATTTGGAAATGCCTCTGCGATGCCTCATGGGAGTTGTAGTTTAGGTGTCTCATGCTACTTAATAGGCTGGACTCCCTGATAGAACTTCATCACCCATGACGCACCATGTTCTATCCTCTTGGAGAGGAGAGGCAGTGCATTGTGGGAATATCATGGATGTGACATATCATGCGAGATGAAGTCTGGTTGGGGACTGGCCCATACAGGAGAATGGGGACACGAGTTCATCACAGCAGTCTATCCAAATAGAAATATGACAGGCTTTGGCTGAAAACACCTCTGTTTTGGCTGTTCAGTTTTTTAACCCTAAAAACAGAAATTCTCCATGGAAAGCAGATATTTTCAGTAAAACAACATAGCCTAATCAGAAACCCAGTTTTCCATTGACAAACAGTTTTGATGGGAGATTTTTGACCAGCCCTGTTTCTTAAATAGATTTACTAAGTGGGTGCAGTTGAGGTATAGCCACCCCATATTTACTGTGCAGTATAGACCTGCATAGAGTGTTGCTGAGCAGTGCTCTCGTCTCTGAGCCCCTGCTGTGATTTTGAATACATTTGCTTCTTTCTGTCACATTAATTTCCCAATGTGCTTCCAAGCACAAAGAAGCAAATATGTCATTGTTAGCTCAAGACACATCCAATCCAGTCCCACTTCTAACTAGGTTGTATAACCTGAACCTAACAACATCCTGGCTGGCAACTGACTTTGCAATAAAGAAGAGGAAACAGCAGCAAATAAATGGTGCACTATGTTTCAACATATGCCTAAAATATCCACTCTGGAGGTGGTCTTACAAATTTTTCTAATTGTAATTGACATAGGGGAATTTTGCCAAAACCATGGAAGCAAAGGAACTGTTATTAGCTACCTTTACAAACCTGGGAAAGAGCCATCTTGAATATCCTCTTGTTGACCTTATTAACTTTCATGTCTTTAGAAGGTCACAGAGAAAATCATTAATATTCAGTTGGTTCAGTGGATGAAAGGTAATAAGTATTTCCTGCTTATCAGAGTGGGTTTTGAAAGGACTTTGAATCACTTGATTTGTTTATCTTTTGAAATCAATAAGGCCCTTATTAAGAGGGATTTTGTATTTTTATTTTAAATTTGGGAAAGGCACATGATCTGTTATCTAATGAGGTTTGGGGCCTCTGTTAAACTGTATGGAATTTCTTGACTTTTTGCTTTGTATCAAAATCCAGCTTCCAACAGCAGTGTTAATTTGGCAATGTTGGGGTCTTTTATATCTCCTCACACCTCATGACACAACAATAGCATTAAGTGGAAAATTAAAAATAGAAAATTCTATATTTGTAGAATATACAGGGTGCTGGATTAAAGATCAGATCTTGTATGCGATAGTTAGGACTTCATTGGCATTACTTACCTGCTTAAACATGTGCATGGGTGTTTGCAGACTCGTGACATAAGTGTGTGCAGGACTGAGCCCCAGTGTTGCAATCAGAATGGTGATTTTGTTGCGCTTCTTGGCTATTTCCTTGATTTTTCTTAACTGTGAAACCTTAATGTTGCATTAACACAGATTTTTTTTTCGTTTAATATGAACATGGTCTAATCCTTAAAATTCTTCTTAAAATTAATTATTGATTCTAAAAGCTACTTAAATAAAAATCCTTTGTTTTTTTTTAAAAAGTGAACTGCACAAAGCATGTGAGAAGATACTGTAGTGTACAATCCCTTATTGTCTGGAGATGGATAAGATGTCATCTCTATTTTCTATGATTGTTTGCTTGAAATCAGGTTTGGCTTGAGTGGCCACAGTCTGGGTCTTTAGACAGGTAAAACAAAAGAAGCAGCTCTGCTCATGGGTGAAGAGAGATTTCCCATGTTCAGAAATGCACACATTTCTGGTGGAGCATTTGGGATGCATCACTCATTTAAAATGCTCACTGGTTTTCTAGCAGGGATATTTAATCCCCCGCATAAACTTTTATACTGCTAGTTGTATTTTTACAATGGCTTTGTAGCTGTATATCATTACATCTTTCAGTAATGATAGGACTGTTAAATACGTATGGGACTGCTTAAAAAGAAAAAGAATGCAACAATAAAATATGAAATCTGAACTTGATACTGTCCCTTTTAGTTACTAAGATTTTATTGAATATAAACAATTAATGAAAATACAGTTGGTTGGAGGGATATACTGCTAGTTACTATGGGTGGCTGAAGTTCCCCTTCATGGAGAGCATATTCGTAGAAAACTATTAGACTATTTGAAATAAATACAAAATTCACAACACAATGCTGGAGGGCATATACTGTCGCTACATAGTCCCTGTGACATAGGAAATCATCTTCCAGTCTTCTAGGATTGTCCCAAATTGAAAGGTTTCTGGCCTGGTGTTAGAAAATGATGCGACTGAAATAACTCTTGCTATCTGCCCACTCATTCCTATTATTACAATGTTAGGAAAATGTCCTGATTTGCCAAAATTAAACAAGGGTTTAGAATTTTTTGTCACTGCAGACAAAAGTGCAGTTTGACCTGATCCTTCAAACACTTACACGTGAACTTACCTTTATGCATGTGAGCAGTCCTACTGAGGGGATTGCTCACTTCATTTTGGGCCTGAGCCAAAGTCCAAAGTGGGAAAGGCTCCCACTGATACCATGGGGTTTGGAACAAGCCCCATACATTTTAGCAGGCTCAGGGCATATGGTTGCCAAACCAAATAACATTTGTGGAAATGTGGTTGATGAGAAGAAAAGAGAAACGGCCATTCTTTTAAATGTGATGGTTCAATATACAGCAATCATAAATATTAATTAAAATGCTTAAGTTTTCAAGAGTAGCCGGTAACACAGAGAGATGTTGCCGTTCTCTTGTTTGTTTGTAACTGCAATAAAAATACCTTTTTTGGAAAAAAGACATTTTGTCTTTAGATGACCCGTGGGACAGAGCTTTGGTTACCATACATCAGCAGGCCAGTATTACTGATTCACTTTTATGGAGACTTATGGAATGGAATCTCTAGTATGGTAATGCTAGTATAGGTTTTATTTGATTAAATGAACAATATGTGACATATTGATTGTTTGTTGATTATATTGATATTCAGTGCTATGGGACAGATTCACCCCAAAGTGGCACAGCTAATTCACCCTGGTCTTGATTCAGTAAAGTATCCCTTTTTGATAAAGCAATTAGGCACATGCTTATCTGTAAGCAAATGCCTAAATTCCAGTGATTTCAGTGATGAAGTGCTTTGCTGAATCAGGGCCTGTGTGTCCAAGGGGGAGAGCAGGTAGGGGTATCTCTGCTTACTCTCCGACAGGGCTTCTGCCCCAGGAGAGCAGTTTTAAAGGTACGTCTTCACTGCACTTAACTCGAGTTATCTATGGTCAAACCAACTTCTCTTGAAAAGCTCATGTGAGAATGCCCCACTGGGAAGCCGTACTTTAGCTGCACAGAGTGTGTGTAAGCTGCTGTAAATTGAATAGTCCCCTCCCCAAGGTGTGGCTCAAGCCTCCTGCCTGGAGCTTGCTGTGTTTATGGGGAGTGACTTCTGTCTGCACACGTCTTGAGACCTCGTCAGTTCTCTTCAGTGACACCTGGTACCTGCACTGTGACCATGACACACAAGATGCTGTCTCTTGGGAAAATGAATAGTGCTACCACTGCCGGCAAGGAGTATAAATCCCTGTACACAAGAAACAATGAGGTACATTACCACAAACCCCAGCAAAGAAATGATGCACCCAAAAGTAACAATATGACAAAGGGGGACTTCACTGGGGCCATGAAAATAGGCTCTGGGGAGGGGAGGAAAGGGTTAGGGTTAACTAATCTTTAACATCAACATCTCAACATGTTTCCCACCTCCCAACACTCTCAGCACTTCCCAACCCCTTGCTCCCTCCTGGGCACCTTGCCAGCAGATGGCATGCTGAGATTGCGTCCAGAGATGAGTGCATTGGCCAGCTTACACAAAAAGGGTCCCCTTACAGTGTCTTGGCCCCTGGGTGGGGCAGAATCCCTCCCTGGCCTGCAGTCCCATGGAGAGCACAGCTGGTTCTCAGTAACTGGTACCAGGTTGGATCTCTGCCATTCTTGATGCTGGTCTCTGCAGGGTTGGCACTACCTGACCCATGCACTAGATCCCACAGCAGTTCAAAGATCCCATTTGTGGGAAATGGGAGTTAATCAGAGACTCCCTTAGCTGTTCTGCTTCTATTGCAGTTCTCAAGCTCAAACCTGAAACTAAATCTACAGTATCTGTCTGGATCAGGCTGAGCCATGTCACCAATGCGGAAGCCTTCCAATTGGCCTCATACGGAGTATTTAGTCCATTCTGTCCCCACCCCAGGCTCCAAGCATGCATGAAATGATAATCCACAGAGTAGGACCCCACCGAGGCTCAGCCCAAATAGGGGTTACAGTTGTACTGTAACCCGCTGTAGCCTTTACCCACTGACGGGCAGGCCAACTCAAGGTAAAAGCACCAGCCCGCTCAGATTAAGGATTTGTATGTATGTATGGGACTCAAATTAATCCTGCAATGAAGACATGCCCTAAATTGTGGTGGAGCCCTGCTGAAGGAGGCTACGGCAGAGGCAAGCCACTTAACTTCCTTCGGTTGCAGTTTTCAGGGGTGGCAGGTTTGTATAATTTATGGTTGTGCCCAGTCCCACCCCCCACATCTGATATTAGTGAACATAACAGAATTAATGGGGTAGGGCTGAGTGGTTTGGAGTATGGGAGGGAGCTCAGGGCTGGGGCAGAGGATTGGGGTCTGAGGGCTCTGGCTAGGGCCTGGGATGAGGGATTTTGGGTGTGGGAGGGGCCCAGGGTCAGGGTAGAGGGAAGCAGTTATGGTCCTTCTGGCCATGCGAGTTTGTGGGCTAGTGAATAGGGAAACACACTATTGATGTAGAAATCAAACTTAGCCAGGGTAAAGCAGGGGTGAAGCTATGCCAACTAATAGGTATTTTTGTGTGATGGTACAGTCCAAATTTGGTTTGGCAAATTTCTGGCCTTTGTGATTGAAAGCCTCCCTCCAAAAACCTCTAAATCCCACCTTTTTATTTTTTCCAGAAAAATCTGCAACTCATTAACATGTGGTGAAAGCAATGCAACAATGCAACCTTGATTGTAAAATCTCTTTTAAATCTTAATATTATGGAGCCAAAGTCTTAACTGCAAAGCCCCTTGCTTTTGTGGTGTGAGGCAGTGTCAACATTATTTGAACATCTCTTTTTGGTAGTTTAATTTCCTTTGTTAGACGTTTCATTTGGGTGAGGGGGGTGGGGAAGAATAAGAAGAAAGGGAAATAGGCTATTGGCAGTGCAGGCCTAATCTTGCTCATTTTACTCTCACACACAGCCCCAATGATTTGGGTGAGTATGATGAGCAGGACTTGATTAGTTCAGGGTGGGAAGCTCCTTTAACCTTGTGTACTGTATAGCATGGGGATAAGCCTGCTATTTCTGCTGTTTGTCTTTAATCTTCAGGTTGTTGCTTCTCGCTGTTCCGTTTTCTGAGAGTAGGAATTATTGCTATTGTTAGTTGAATAATTCCTTCACTGAGTTTGTCACCTTGAATGTGTTGATAGACAATCACTATGTCTCCCTGAGTCTTCTCTTCTGCAGTCTGTATACGTTCAACATCCCCAATCTCTTCTTGGCTCTCTTATCTGAACACTTGGGATACAAATATCATAATTCCAGTGTTTAACAAGGGCTGTAAAGTCAATCCTGCATTTTATAGACCCATGACCTTCATTGATGTGGCAGCTACATTGAATAAAAGTTTTTGTTGATTAAGTTGCTCAGTGAGGGGCTGAGTTTTGAGAAGGACGGACTATTTAAAAAAATTTTTTTTCCTCTTGCTACTGATCAGTGTCTTGTATCTTTCCACCAACTTGAAAGATGTGCAAATATTTGAAAGTAAAAGCTCTTTTCAGGGTCTGACTTTCCAGTAGCATTTGACTCTATAGCAAGAAATCTGCACTGTTGCACAATGATGGAACAAGTGGTCAGGGTTTGCTTTGTGTGGCCATCCATTCCTGTATGTGTCTCAGATTGGAATGGGACAGAACTGGGGCTTACCTACCCCTTTTCCTTTGTGAGTGGCATCCCTCTGTGCATACTTGCTCCTTTTCTTACTGTTTCCAAGCTAGAAGGACCAGTATTTTATGGCCCAAATATAATAGGCATAGAAGTAACATTTCTCCTTTGGCTGAAAATCACCCCATTGTAGAGGGGCAGCAGAATGCCTGACCATCACTAAATTGCCACTTGTGTCCTCTTTTGCTGTAAATTTCACCCCACATGCAGATGGTCCACAGTTTAGTTCATTAGATCCCACGGACACCGGAGAATTTAGCCAATAAACTTTGAACATTGTTTGCCTTGGCCAAACTAAAACTGCACCAATGTAAACTAGGGTTTTTTTAGTGGCTCGAGAGTTCTATGCTTCTTTTGCTTGGTGCATGATAATATGACAGACTCTCTTAATTTATTATCATTTGAGGGTAATCTGCCATCGAAATATAGTCTAAGTCTCATGGGTAGAATCCAACAAAAGGTAAAAAAGGCTCCTCTGAGTATCATTAGATTTAGGTACCAGATTGATTTCTAATTTTTGCCAGCTACTTCTCAGGTATTTGAAACTTGGATTAATGCAGCTAGTTCACATCTGGGGCTGAAGTGGTGGTTGACTAGTCATCTGATTTAGACTGAGTTGAGATGTCTCTAACTGGAGGCGGAAGTTGGTCTATGCTTTGGCAAATATGGGAAAATGTAAGCTAAAGCTGGATGCTAGATCTTCAGAAAAGTGTCTGCTGCCAAAGGGAGCTGTTAGGTCTTTAAAGCTGCAGTTAACTAAAGTTAATTCTACTCAAAGAGACAAAGGCCATAAAAATGGTGGAAAATGGCTAAGCAGAGGAACCCTGCTGATAATAGCTCATTCTGGAAAGCCTGCTCTTGCCCTCTGGTCCAAGTGGCCTTGTTCTCAAATAGCCAGTTGAGGTGGGAAGCTTGGGAAGATGCACGAGAATAGACCTTATACAATCAACTGACTCCACTTTACTTTTAAATTGACATAACTGTTTAAAGTGCTACTCTGAAAAGCAGATTTTTCTAACTCAACAGATTTTTCTCTTTGTGTGTATTTAGAGCCAGATCTATTGACTGGAGTGACAAGAATAGGGCTTTTCTTCCTTTTTAATGAAGTTGGAGCTGGAGCTGGGATTCTTCTTTGTGCATTATCATAATTGTTTACTGTGTTCCAGTTACAGACCCAATCACTCACACTTGTGTAAGCCCTTTTGCAGTGGTGGAGCCTACCCAGGTGACAGTGAGCACATCATTTGAAAACAGTGGCATTGTGCAGGTTTAAATCAGGACAGAATTGAGCCTGCGAGAGCTTTTATTACTGAGAATGATACATGAAAAGAAAGAAACCCAGTTTCTTTGTCAGCACCTAGGTAGAACTTTACGCGGAGCACCTGATCCTGTAGCCTTTATCCACATGACCACCAATGAAGTCAAGCCACAGTTGACTATTTCTGTGTGATGCACTCTTTGGCAGGCTTGGTTTGTTGTCTTCGTAGGCAAGATGCTGTATCTGTTTTATGGTCTATTGTCTCTCTCTTTTTTCATCAGATGTTCCTTGCAGAGGAGAATGTGGATTTTCGGATACACGTGGAGAATCAGACACGAGCAAGGGATGATGTGAGCAGAAAGCAGCTTAGACTCTACCAACTGTACAGCAGGACGAGTGGGAAACACATCCAAGTTCTAGGCAGGAGGATCAGTGCTAAGGGGGAAGATGGAGACAAATATGGTAAGAATATTAACCGTGACTCATCCAGGGCCAGTACAAAGGCCTGAAATGAATATGTTTGGGTGAGAACAAATGGAAAGATGGGTCACAGCCTTGCACTAGAACGGGCTTCCTGTATTTTAGCTTATGCATCAGAAAAATGAAGCTGTGAAATTGAATTAGAAAAGCTGTTTGTTCCTGAAACACTTTGAGATGTCCTTGGCGAAGATGCTTCCAGTCAACTTGATGGAGACCCCTCACTAGCAGGGATTAAGAATTGGATACTGTAAGGTACTGAGTGCTGCTCCCAACTCCCACTCAAATAAATTGGAGTCAAGAGAAATTTCAGCATCTTGCAGGATTAGATCCAGGGAATCAAAGAGCCAATCATTCTAGTTTCCTGTGAGTGCACCACTCAGTCTAGCAAAACACACAACTGCATCCTATCGAAAGGAAAATTGAAATATTTTATGAAACTTCATCTGTGTAATCCTATTTCTTTCTCTTTTCTGAATACTGCATATTATGCCTTATTGACCGTTGCCCTCTGGTTTGGTTCATTGGTTGATATGTCACTGCAGACATTCATGAACATATATTGCCTCTGACTGTGTATGTTGTACGTACGAGCATTGGGATGTGGGTGAAGGGGAAACTTTTTTGAAAATAATTCTCTCTCTCAGGGAACTGCAGACATTAACGTGCAGTACACGGCTGGCATAGAGGTGTGCCACACAGGGATGGCCTCTGCCAGTGTGCAAGGAGCATATAAAGCGGGGCAGGATAAGGCCTGTGTGCCACTGGAGAAATAGTTCAGAAATAGCTGATCTTTCTCAAAATGACCCTTCTGGTATTGCCAAAGCCCTAGTTTGTTCTACATCATGTCCTTTATATAGCTAAGAAAGGCCAGGGGGGTCGGCTTCTAGATGTTGCCTTTGCTTTTCCAACATTTCTAAGTAATATGGGTTGGAGAAGACCATTTGACTGCTGATTTTAGGCCATTAGGCTGCTTTTGTCGTGTTTCTGTCCCTCTTGTGCCTGCACAGTCTTCATAAATACTCCTCCTAGGCCGCAGAAGAGAAGGATACTGAGGTCCCATAGGGAACTGTGCAGTGGCCAGGAGGTCCAAACCTGGACCTGCACCAAGTGAAAGGCAGCACAGAGCCCTGCCTTTTTTGCGGTCCCCCCCTGTCATGCACTGAGGCGCTCCTCCCTCAATGACCTGCTGCAGCCCACCCACCTTGGAAGCCCAGTCCACTCCCAGTTGCTGAAAAGCTCCCTACCACCCTTGTTGTGACCCATGCCCAGTAATGACAGCCCTCCCCCTACCCATCTATTCCAGTTGCTGAAACCCTCTTGCATCATCCTAATAACAAGCCTCCCGGACCAGCTGCAAACCCCTCCCACCTCTAGACCAGCTGTAAGGGTTGTGGAAACCTGCTCCCTATCACACATGGCACAGGGACACTCAAAGCATGATAATCCATGTGGCAGCGAGTGGGGCCTTAGAAGCAGGATGTGGCCCCTGTGATAATGGAGTGGAGAGATGTCAGGGTCAGGGACGTGAAGAATCATCTGTGCAACAATCAACCCTGACTACCAAGGCGATGGCATAGAATGAATTATTTTCCAGAAATGCCCCCAGAGACTTTGTTAAGGTGTCACCTCTGATCAGGACCAGGGATAGACCTAACACAGGACACTGGATCTGAACGCTCCTGAACTTTGGATCCAGATCTGAAAGTTGTTGGTTAGGTGTATCTCTAACACAGAGTTTGGACGGCACCTTTCTCTCACACCCATTGGTTGACCCTTCTCCTTCTCCACATCCTCTCTTCTTCCTTCTTTGGAGT
The DNA here is from genome assembly GCF_003597395.2 of Chelonoidis abingdonii. Taxonomy (NCBI): domain Eukaryota; kingdom Metazoa; phylum Chordata; order Testudines; family Testudinidae; genus Chelonoidis; species Chelonoidis abingdonii. The sequence continues at coordinate 78,271,103 of NC_133775.1, read as the reverse complement.
ATAATTTTCATCATTTCTGAATCTGGCCCACTCAGTCAGAGTCAGGATTAGATTTGGGGAATCCCTGATTCCCAATCCCATGCTCATTCCTCTAGAGCTCGCTGCCTGTCTTGGCAATAACATTGGCAATGGATGTAAAAGAGAGTCACAGTGTTGCAGGGAGAGTGGGAATCCGTCTGAGAAGTTGCAACAAAGGAAAAGATGCCCAAGCGTATGAAATAGCTCCAAAGGCTGCTGCTGCGGGCACAAGTCTAGAGAAGGAGAAGGAAGTGTGTGGGAATCACAACTGGAACAAAGTATAATATAGTATGTTTTCCACAGGTGCCTCCGAACACTGAAGTATCACTTCAGAGAGGATGCAGGCTGGTGGGTAGGTGGGGGCAGCCTTCCCTAACCTGGGAGTTTGAACCCTTTCATCTGCCTCTCCCAGATGACATTTGAACTCCCTAGTTGCTGTCTCACTCTTTAGATGGGAGGGTGGTTTAGAGCTTAGTCTTCAAGCGAAGAGATGACCTTTTTTTCTGAATATCCAACATCCAAATAATTCATTACAAGGATGGAGAGTGGGGTTTTATTTGGGTTTTCAGGGAAGGGAGAGTTGGCTGATTTATTGCAGGCCTTACTGACTTGTGCAAATTTTCCTTGCCTCTTGGCTAAAGAGGATGCACAGAAATGGAGTCAAAATGAGGTCCCAGGCAGTGGTGTGGTGGTTTCAGATCTCATAGACTCGGTGATCACTACAGCACAATTTCATGCAGCTTCAAATCAGTAAAATAACAAACTGTAACGTGTATTAGACACCTGCTGTAGGAAGAAACCAAGATCTAAACGGAGGAAGTATGGCAGCCCAGCCACCTGATACAGGTGTGGATATGCCATTTGTAAAGACAAATACAAGTTTTGAGGTCCATAAAATAGCTAATGTAATAATCTGGGGATTCGATTTTGGGTTCGTGCAAAGCCACCTTAGCTCTGAGGCCAGGATCTGGCCCCATGTGTCTGATTTATTAAACAGAAAATTAAGTCTTTTAATAGAATTAATTGAGTCTGTTTTATCCTTTTAGTCAGATGGCTTTTATCTCTTCTCAAACATATGAAAATCCATTTGAACAGCTAAGTCAATTATCAGACTAAATTAAATCTAATAACAATGCCTACTGCTTTCAGAAACACTAATTAAATATACTTACCTATCTCACTAGGGGGTGGTGAGGCTTAATTGCTGTTCCTAAAGTGCTCTGATATCCTCAGATAAAAGGCGATATATATATGCAAAAATACTGTCTCTTAACCCACCAGAAATTAATGAAAAGACTGACAATCTATTTACAGATTACACGTTTATTTTGGATCCTTTAATCTATCCTGATGTAGTTTGCTTTGGCCCAGAAAAAACAGTATTCTTGTTACAAACTTATTACTACTTTACCAGGTGTCTAAGTGGTTCTTTTCATTCAGAAAATGAAATGGGCTGGAAGGGGGTGGGGGAGGGAAGAAGGACTTGGAACCTTTATATTCTATCTCAGATAAATGGTACAGATAGGCAAGATAGAGATCAGTGACCTGAAACACTAGAGCCTTTCATTTATTTTCATTTCACAAAAGGCAGAAGACATTCTATACTGTTTGTTCACTATCTTTGTGTCCGGTTCACTTGGCTGGATGTAGCTCTCTAGGATGGGTGAAGGCACTTTGGCTCATTTGTACTTCACAGCTGTGTGGTTTTGTTTTAAAGTATATTTGTCACAGTCTGCGGTTGTACCGGAGGGAGTGTGTGTGTGTGTGTTTAAAGTTATATCCAGGACAAGTGATTTCCCCACCCTTCACTGTTGTGTGACATGCTTTGCACCAGCTGACCCCTTGGCTGGTGCGTTCCTCCCCAGAGGTGGCAGTATTTTAGTGATGGGTGATTTATGGCTGGATCAAGGCCTTGCACCACTTAAGCCATAAAAATAGAGGCTTAAGTGAGACCTTGTGCTGGCCCTCTGTCCTGGGATTAATTTTACCTATAGTGAGTAAATTGCTTTGGAATTCTTACGGATGGAATGTGTTATATGGAGGTTTATTATTATAATTTGTTATTAGAGACTGTTCTTCTCTAAAGCACAATCACGTCAGTATTGCACTAGCGTGACCCTGGTCAAAATATTCCACAGGAATGACCCCGACAGTCCAGTTTATGCACTAGCCCCAAACACTATTGTAATCTCCTTTATAATTGGGGACAGCACCAGAAATGAGGAGCCCTCCATCCTAAACTGTCTTTCAGTTTCCAAGCCCTTCACCTTTAGACTTCCAGCCTCTCTGAGGACCTGATCCCAAGCCCATTAAAGTTCATTGAAAGACTCTTGCTGACCTCCTTGGGTTTTGGATCAAGCCCTAGTTGCCTGTGAGAAAAGATGGGCAATACATTGTTCACAGAATATTAACAAGTCTGGGCCCTGGCAGATCCTGGCGGGAAGCAAATTCCAGAGACAAGGAGAACACCCTGTGTCAGTAGCTCCCCCTGCTTATCAAGGAGGATCATCTCCAGTGTCTCCACTCACATCAGCTATGGCATTATGACCCAGGGAGAGAGCCAGTCTCTCCGGTAGTCAGGTCTCGAAACTTAAAGGTTAAATCTGGCACTGGTATACCACCTGGAAACGTATGGGGAGCCAGAGCAACTCTGAGTATTGGTGCTATATCCCCTGTGTGATGGACCACTCAGCTGTGATCACTGCATTCAGTACTAGCTTGAGCTTCCAGTTGGTGCCGGTGTACGAGCTCGTGTAGAGCGTTTTATAGCAGTATAGACATCAGACACAATCCTTCCCTGCTGGAGACTTCATTTGTGGAGTAGGTGGGCTCAGCGGTGAGGGGTGGGAAGGGTGCGGAAAGTAGTAGTATAGTAAAATAGCATCCTGTAATTGCTGAATTCCTTCTGAGGTTTCAGCCAGCCTGTGCTTTCTGAAATTACCAAGCTAATGTAGCAGTTCTTTGGGCTTGGCAGGCTGACAGCTAGCCTAGAACTCTCTCAACTCATTTCACTAATGACTCCCATTTGTTCTCTCTCAAAGCCTGGAAACAATGCAAAATACCAGGGCCATTGTTCCATGTCTAGCAAGTCATTCCATCCCCTCCATATCCCTGGCACCTTAAAGGCAAGTTGCCTTGGGAAAACCCATTAACCCTTTCCTTTCCTACTGTAGTTTATACTGAGAGTGGTTCCCTTGGGAAGGGGAGGAAGAAAAACAAATACCCTTTCAGTGTCCGGAAGGCACAGAGTAAAAGTGTTTACCTATCAGCAAAGGGAGATATCCCAAGCAGTTACTGTGGCTAGTTAAACATAGACATCTTTCCGCAAGCATCAGTTACAAGCATGACATTTAGAATCTGCTTTGTTTCCCAGGTATATGTAAAAGGACCTGCCTATCACAGTACAGATCCTCAGATACTCTGAATGAATTGTGGTTTGCTCTGTAATTTATTCAGTCAAAACATCAGGATGGCTGTTTCCTATTTAAACTACGCCTCCAGTCTCTTGCCGTTACAGTTTTGACACGACAACAAGACAAATAATTTTTCAAAAAGACCTTTTATCTTCTAAATCATTTATTTTCACTTACTTGGCCTGGGGGCAGAGCTGACCTCAGCATAGCGATGATCATTCACCATGGCAGCTGTACAGTCATACAGGGCTGTGTGATTGGGCTAAGCCAGGGACGCCTTCGCTGTCCAGCTGCTGTGTTGTCTCCCCCCCATACCCCCCAACATCTCCTTATCATTCTCTGTGTGTGATTGTCTCCCCTTCTAATTTGGGTGGAGCAGGCGTCCAGTGGCAAAGTTTTCCTTTGAAAGCAGGCAAGGGTACGCCAGGAGTGACAGAGCAGCTGGATGAATTAGAAACATTGTGAGCAGACCGGCTGCTTTGTTGAACCACTAATAGTAACTCTGTAGCCAAGCCTCCCAGGGTTCTGTGGGCTATGAGAGAACTGGGTGATAGTCACCTTAGATTCTATTCTGGAAGGTTCAGCAGCCATTTGAAATATATTATAATTGTCTTAGTTGAGCCATCTGTACATTTAAGGGACGTGTGTGTGCGGGTGTATGCATGTGTTTGCTGTGATCTGCATTTGTGGTGGGAGCTCTGCTCAAGAAAGATGAGGAATAAAAAAACAAAACCAAGGCTATGAAAATTTGTTTCAGTCAGTGAATTTTCAGCAGGCCCTTGCACATACATCCACAACGTTCGTGATTCCTAAGTCTAGCATACAATGAGTGAACAATGGTTAATTCCATATCTGACCACCCAGATGCAGTCCACCTGTTTTGTGTGCAAATGTGGATGTGAGCCTTTATTTCCCCTCCCCCCCCAGCCCAAAAGTGCGTTCCTCACTTCTGAGCTCACCCTGAGAGACCTTAAACAGTCCTGCTTTTCAAAGTGGGGGTACTGAGCACTCTCTGAAAATCAGGCTCCTTTTAAGGCGTCTTTAGTTGGATAGCCAAAAATGGAAGCACACAAAATCACTAGTCACTTTTGAAAATGTAGGCCTTTATGCATACAGATTTATTAGGTCCCCCCAAATAGTGAAAGTGCAGTGTTTAGAGACCCCACCCCATAGAATTTGACCTGTAAAGTTTTAACATGGGAAGTGCCAATGAAAGATATTTATTTTCATACAAGTTATTAAAGGATTTTCCTGTTGGTTAACTCTGTGTGTGGGGGTGGAGTGGGAGTGGTATAATTCTATACTGTGATTTAAGTGTTCCCATTAGAAATGTAGAATAGGAAATAGGATCCCATCTGTGAGCAATTTAAGAGGAAGTGAGACAATGGAGTCAATTGCTACTCCAGTTTAGATAATCAATACAAATATTATTAGTATAGTGATTTATCTTTCTAGGCACTTTATGAAAATGTGAATGCCAGACCCTGAAGACAAGGCAATATAATATTATCTGTTCCTGCTTTCCTGTGATTAAGCTTTCCTTCCACACAGCTTGTGCAGATGCCTTTCTACATGTTCTTCCCCAGCTGTGGTGAAACGTCAGAGAAACAAAATTAGGGTTCTTTCTCTTTTTGCTGATTCTGAGCGGAGGTCTTGGTAGATACCATGTGTGTTGGTACAAAAGTGACTTTATCATTTTATGCAAGAGACGTACAGTGTCAGTCAATTAATAGGAGCCTCCAAAATCTTGGAGACAATCTTTTTCATTGTTTTAAGCTTTGGTATTTTCAGAAACACAGAAGAGTGATTCTCCACTATAAAGGCAGAGAGCGCTTAAGTCTTGTTTATTGAGTTCTGGTGAGTCTTTCTACCTAGGTATTTATATCAAGCCTAGAACTGTGGTATCAGTGATTTTTCTTTATGCTAAATCATTTGAGACAGTGCAGAATTGAAGTAGGTTCTTGTAATTGCTGGGACGTGGCTAAACGTGACCTGAAAATAGAGCTGGCCAACATTTGTGGAATGAGAAGGTTTTAGCCCCAAAATGGCCTTTTCTTCCAAAAATGATTTTTTCTAAATAAATGATTGATGTCAACATTCTTTATTTTTATGAAACTTTTAGTGTCTCTTTTTAGAAAAAAGACAGAGTGGGGAGTTTTTCTATCAAAAATATTACCTAACAAGTTATTGAAATGTTCCTTTTACTGGAAACCTGGTCTTCGGTAAATGAAAAATGTCATTGGTTATTTGGATAATGGCTGCAATAAAAAAATTCCCATACAATTTTGCTCAACTTTTTAAAAAAATGAAAAAGTGTGTTTCAAATCCTTTTGAAATGAAAACAACTTTGAAATTCCAACATTTTTCATGGAAACAAATTTTCATGTTTTAAGAGCGGAAGGATGAGCAGTGGCTAAGATGGTATGTGGGATCCAAGAGTCCTGAGTTTAATTCCCAGCTTTGAAACAGACTTAATGTGTGATCTTGGGCAAGTCACTTACTCTTGCTGTGTCTCAATTCCCCATCTGTACAGTTATCCTCATTGTGAAGAAAAATATAAAAAATTATGAGGTAGTCAAATACTCTGGCAGTGGGGGACGTGCCATAGTTTAGATAGAACTAGGTATTTGCTGTTTCTGATGCTGAGAGATCAGTCCTATTTTTAGGCCATGATAGTAATAATGTCTTATAGTGCCTTTCATTCCACAGAATCTCACAGCATTTAATGTGGGGATCTCTACAGCCACCTCAGCAAATATTTTAACAATGCACAGCAGTTTGGGACAGGAAGTTAAAAAGAATACTTTCCCCTCTTGCAACTGCAAAACAGATTTACCTAGGCGGAAAGGTAAAAAGCATGAAGCCATTCACTGTGTCTCTTAAGGGGAGGAATAACCAATGTGTATTTCTTAGAAATTTGGAAGAATCCAAAACGGGAGTTAAAAATATCCCCTCCGCGCCCCCTCCCCATGACTATCTGTGGTTTGACCTAAATATTGTCCTATAAGCATTCAGCAACTGCTAACTTCACGTCCGTCCAATGCTGGCATTTTCCAGACTGCCTGCCAAGGAGGACACGTGTAGGGAGTCTGCAGTCTCCAAAGAGTTCCCAAGACATAGAAGACAAATCAGAAACAAAGGGGCTAAGAGGGCCTAGAGAACGAACATTCGTTCCTTGCGGCACATGAAGAGGGTCTGAGGGATGGAAGGAGTTGATAGCCTGGTCTGCGGCTTGCTCTGTGGGAACATCCATCTAATGATCTACATCAGCTGTAGGGGGAAAATACGCTCCAGCCATAATGTGTTTTCAGAACTCTTGCACTAGACAGTATGTGCTTTGATCCTGACACACAAGCTGGGAACCTCTGAACTTGTCTCTAACTGAATCCTCCCAGCTCTGGTTGCAAATGGGTCTCTACTCTGTGTACACTATGGCCCAGATCCTCAAAGGCATTTAGGTGTCTAACTCCATTGAAATCAATGGGAGTTAGGTGCCTAATACATGACTAATAGATACTCTGTACTATAGTATGTAACTAAGCAGAATCCTCACATAATGCATTAGGGGTTGGTGCGACTTAGTTGGCAGAATGGCTGTGTATTGCACTAACCTTCTCGCGGTATCCTTTGCAACTAGGAGACTGGAATTAGCGTCAACAAAACTTTCTGCTCCTCTGCATTCCAGAAAATGGGGGTACTCTTACCTCTCGAATAAAAAGAGGGTCTACGCTATGGACACATACATATTGTAATGCAGCCCTACCTCCCTGTAATTGTAATGAGCTCAGCTGTGTCAGCCTCAGAATCTTCTTTCAGGAAGCTATTCTCAGTACATCACAACTGGCTGGGAGCTGTTTTGGCTGAAAAGGGATGGGACCGGGTGGTGCATCATCCTACAGCCTCTTTAGTTCTTTGTCACCTGTTCAGTGGTGTCTGTTCTTGATCTTAGAACTGGGATTGGGCAAAGGAGATGGAAGGGATGTTGGGCCCCCAAGGTTGTGGATCAGTATTGTGGGTTGATCTAGACAAGAAATTGGCTTAGATGTATGGCCAATGAATATAGCAAATGGGAGGTGAATAAACTTGGGATCCAGGCTTCAAGATGGCATGGTTGTGTTTTGTTTTGTCTTTAATGGCTTTCAGGAATGGATGATAGAGAAAATCGGCAGCAGCTGGAGAAGAGTTAGGGTGGGGAAGCTGAAGGAGCAGGTGAGAATCAGCCAGACCTGCCTGTGATCCTACTGAAGATTGGAGAGTAGGTGAGGAACGCTGAGCATGGCAAAGCAGGGGGAATGGCTAAGTGTAGCACTGGAAGCATGCACAGATAAGGGTTTGAAATGATATCAAGATATAAAAAAGCCTTCCTTCTTGGCAGTGTGTTTGCTTGTGCACCAGTGGCGTTGTGAGACCTGTATTGTGCTGTGGTTCTCACTCCTGAAATTCTGGTGTGAGGGGGTATATTGCCATGAGTCACAAAACAGCAGATGCTGATATACTGGTCTTGTACTGTCTATACACAGAGTTTGGGAAATGTTCCAAAAGATTCCATTTACCGCAACCTACACTGCAACCCAGACCTCCACTTACTTAAAGAAAAGCGTTTCAAAATAGTTGTGGTGAATTATGAAGCAATTCAGAGGCATTTTTAATTCTTAGTTTAAAACGATGTACCCACCTATAGAAAGTCGGTCAGATCCTCAGCTAGTGTGATCGGCCTGGTTCCATTGACACCAGTGGATCTGTACCAGTTTACACCAGATGAGACTCTCGTCCAAGCTTTCTTTGCCTATGAAACCATAGTTCTAACAGTAACAGCAGTGTGGCAGCTCCAAAGAGGAGCATGTGCGAGTTAAAGGCCTTTGGATGCACTTTTTATCACAACTGAGGTCTGGTTCTCCTCTGACCTCCACCAGTGAAACTTCATTGACTTCAGTGGTGCAGCTCCTGATTTACATCCATGTGGGTAAGAGAGCTAAGGGTTAATGTTTCTTTTACCTGTAAAGGGTTAACAAAGGGAACCAAACACCTGACCAGAGGACCAATCAGGAAACCGGATTTTTTAAAAGCTCAGGGAGGGAATGTTTGGGTCTGTGTCTTTTGTCCGTCTCTCGGCTATGAGAGGGATCTTTCTATCTTCAAGCTTCTAATCTTCTGTTTCCCAGTTGTAAGTACAGGTATAAGACAATATAGGTTTTTATATTGTTTTTGTATTTACATGTGTGTAGTTGCTGGAATGTTTAAATTGTATTTCTTTTTTGAATAAGGTTGTTTATTCATTTTTTCTTTTAAGCAGACCCTGTATATTGTCACCTTGATACAGAGACCATTTTTGTCTTTTTCTTTCTTTTTATATAAAAGCTTTCTTTTTAAAACTTGTTGGATTTTCTTTTCTAGTGAGGCTCAAGGGGATAGGAATCTCTGTGCCAGGATTACGGTCTCTCTCAGGAAGACTGGGAGGGGGAAAAAGAAGGAGGGGGAAGGTGAATGGTCCTCTCGGTGTTGTGTTTCAGGAATTGAAGCAGATATCTTTAGTGTACCAGGGCAGGAGATCTGGGAGGAGGTAAAGAGGGGGAAGGGAAGCTGGGTTATTACCCTTTGTTGTGAGACTCAGGGCATCTGAGTCTTGGGGTTCCCAGGGAGGTTTTGAGGAACCAGAGTGAGTCAGATACTGGAATTTCTGGCTGGTGGCAGCGCTATCAGATCCAAGCTGGTAATTAAGCTTGGAGGCTCATGCAGGCACCCACATTTTGGACGCTAAGGTTCAGAATTGGGAATTATGTTTTATGACACAGGCCCCGAGTGCCTGATAGCAGTGATACTTCTTGTATCTTACACCTTCAATAAGACCTTGCATTTCAGACCATTTTAGCCAGTGGGAAGCAAAGTAACACTGTTACATTTTAGCCTGTGGTATAACTCACTGTAGTGGAGTTGCTGTGATTTAGTGCTGGCTTTTAGTCGCCCAGTGACATCTGATCAGGAGTTGCCTTTATTTGCTTTTCCATCTACATTTTTAATTGATTTTTACAGGTTACAGTTTCACTGGTGACCCATTAGCAGGCAGCTAGCCAAAAACGTATTGATTTTACACCTATTAATTTGGAGATACCGACCAATGAAATCTAAAAGCCTTGTCGCCCCTAGGAAAATCAATCCAACCGGGAGAGGGGCATGGCACTGGGAGGTAATTGTGCTTATTTCTCTAGTTGCCTGCCTTGTATGTTATACTTGTCACCCTGAAGCACTAAAAGCTTTGCCATTACCTGTCAACAAATAAACTAATACAGCCTATTTATAAGCCTCTGTAGTGGGAAAATATTCATTTTGCTCGGTGGTTTTTATGGCATTTTATTGGGAAATCTGGCCAAGTCGCGGTGGCACAAGGTGTGATCTCTGACCGACATAGCTGTGTTGGCAAAAGTTCCCCAGGTAGTTGCAGTTAGCCTGGCAAACTGAGTTTTTGCCAGGATGGCGTATGTTGCTTGTGGGTAACGGGATAACCTATGCCAGCAAAAAATGCAGTTTTGCTGGTATAAGAAGGCATTTCTTGTGTCCTCACTGAGAGTACTTCGCCGGTATTGTATACCTGTATACTAATATAGAGTGCTGGCCAAGCGCTCCCACTGTAGACTGCTGTCCTCGGTCTCTGGAATGGAAATCTTTAGCTTGTACTTAAATAGACCTTGTTCTAGCATAGGGCCCAAGCCTGCTGCTTTTGCTCGCATGAGTAGCTCTGTTGACTTCAATCTCTAAGGAGCTGATGCCAATTTATGAACTGTTTTGTTGATATTATCTGGGATTTTGTTTTCTCTTTTTTTTTTTTTTTTTTTATTACCAGAGGTGCCTTTCCCCCAAAGCAAGACTTCATCAGCTCCTCCCTCTGGGCTGTACTTGGAGGAAACAGTTTTAAGCTGTGGCAGAAGGTCTGTAGGAGCTTCTCTGGAGAGGTTTTCCTAAGCAAGTGCCACTCACCACCCAGCACTGTCCACGTTGTTGCTTCTCCACCTAAACTTGAATCTATTCTTTCATCTTAAAGCCCTTTGCAGTGAGGGCTGTACACACTGCCACTTATGTCGGTATAACCGATGTCGCTCATGGGTGTGAATAAGCCATCTCCCTGAGTGACATAAGTTACACTGACCTAAGTGCCGGTGTGGACAGCTCTCTCCTATCAGCATAGAGTGTCTTCACCAGATGTGCTACAACTGTACCACTTGTAGTGTAGACTAGCCCCGAATGAGAAATCTGTGAGGTCTCGCAACATCTTGTGAGGTAGGTAGGGCTGTGTATTCAGGCTTCAGAGGCTCCCGAATAAATATGAAAATCTTGTTTATATGCATTTGTTCTTTCTGGACTATACTTTTCCTCAGAGGTCGAAATAATGAGTTTCTGGTCTTAGATATTTCCACCAACTAGGAATTGAAATACCATGAGAAGGTCAGCTCTCGTGTTCTCTTGGTCCACATGTAGCCCCCGGAAGCATAGAACGTGAAAATCATAAACCGATACTTGAAGAAAACAGTTGCAAACCTAATTTAGACTGCAAGCTGTAGAAGGAAGGGACTTAGTCACCTTCCTTGTCTGTAAAACAGTTAGTGTAGCACATCAGTGTATGCTGATCTATAAGAATACCTGCATGCATCCATACCACGAGCTATGTAGGTAGGTATCAGTATCCCATTTTACTGATGGCTATAGACTGAGATCCAATGGGAGAAGTGTCTGCATGAGAATGTTGGGAAGGAATAGACTTAAGCTAAATCAATATAGCACTCTTTAACCAATACAAAGGAGCAGCAACTTTCTTGTGTAGACAAGACACAGTCACATAGTTGTGGCCATACCGCCTCAGAGTGATGCTTTGCTCCCTCTAGTGGTGACTAGGCCAACTAGAGTTTGATGAGCCTGCTACAGCCTGGGCTAACAGAGGGGAATCTTTTAGCTCAGGCAGCAGAGGTTCATGATTGAGAGGTCCCAGGTTTGATCCCGACTGCTGCTATTCCCCCCTTCATTCCCCTGTGGTGTTGGTGCTTCATAGTCATTGGCAGAGCTGGAAATAAGGCTGAGGACTCCCATTCCCCTTTTAACCACCGTGATCCAGTGTCTGTTTTCCACTTCTGACTACTATAAGCCTAGAATTCTGTTGTCATAAATTGTCAGCAATACTGTTCCTGCTCCCACTGAAGTCAATGGTGAAACTTTGGCTGACTTAATTGGGGCCACTAATAGCACTATTATGTTGATCTGTTCTTTTTTTGCATTGGTTTGTAACTTTCTACTCATTGTGTATTTTATAAAAATAGAGGAAAAAAGGGAAAATTCTCTACTTTGTCGTGCACATCTCTGCTGAACATTTTGCCTTTTGCCTGAGTGTGGGGTGTGCATTCAAGTCGGTGGAAGCTCTTCATGGAAAATGAGCATATAATCTGTAGTATAGACCAGTAGGGATAAAAGGTGAGCAATGTGGATTAGAGAGGCACATTTTACTCACAGGCACAGTGACTGATGCTTTATAATCTTCATTCATTCCTCAAGGATTTAACTCTTCTACATGGCCCTTTGGATGATAGACATTTCTTGGCCTGATTGAAACTCTTAAGATTCCTCCCCAAACTCTCTGGGTTACCTTAGAATTTCCACTCTGTCTCCTATTGATCCTGCTCTCTCAGAGCTAACTTTGCAAATGTGACTTTGAGCTACAAACCGTCTTCTTGCAGTTTGACCCAGCTAAAACCGATATCTGTCTCTCAGTCTCTCAGCAGGAAGAGACTGAGGGGAGACAGCAAATTTCAGCTCCTGGGGCTAAATTGCTGTGCTCTTTAGCTGCAACCTGCGTTAAACTAATTGAAGACCGGCTTTAAATATAACCCCTGATCAATCAGATTCATTGATTTATTTCCCCCCTCCCTCTTACCAAGTGCTAAGCAGTTTCCAACCTGGCTTTCTCCCCAAGAATTGCAAACCCCATCCACTATGTAATAAAGAGGATGGGATATTATGACAGCGCTACAATCTTATCAGCACGCTGGGGGAGGAAGGAATCTCCTATATTCATATGAATGTTTGGCAACTAAGAAAAGCCTCACTCAACAACAACAACAAAAGCTGATCCATTTTCTCCGGATGTCTTTGAAAGAGGCTTACCTTAGAGACAGACTAGAGAAAGGCTATTGATTTTGTTTGACCTCCAAACAGACTGCGGTCAGTATGATATTTTCCCTGTTGGAAATGAAGCAGGGCTGTGAATTTCAGGGTCAGCGTTTGTATTGTATCTATGCTTTGGAGCTTTGGGTTCTTTCTCAATACATGTCAAGTTGTGAGGAAAAGTAACACTGGAATACTCTGGATCTACCGTTCCTTCCTCTCTCTCTCTGCCACATTGTTAGTTAAATAAGACACATGTTGGGACTAGAATAACGTTTAGCAGTCCCATCCACTGAGCCCCACTGCAGGTTAGCGGGTTGAGCCATGAACATGAATGATATTTTGTAATTCCCATCTTGCTTTTTCCAGGGCCATGCCAAGCTCCTTTTCAAGCTATTAATTTCTCTTCTGCACCAGTGCTCATTATAACACCTGGTGTTAAGAAAGATCCTGCAGATTTACTGACCAGGAGGATGCAACCCTGCTGCAATCTTTATTTTTCCCTTCAGTGGAGCCTCACTAGCATTGGCCATATGGTAGATCTTGTATATTTTCCTCTCTCTCCTTTGATTATCCCCTTCCTGTATACAATAAGAAACTCTCTAAGGAGCACCTCCCTGGTTTTATTAAACTCCCCTGAGATTCTTTGCCTTTAAATGGGAAAGCCTTCCTAATTTGCACTTAGTATCCTGCAATTAAACCAAGTATCCTATTTTTACCTCCTGTGGTACAGTGTGAAAATACAGCTAGCATTGTATTTGTTAAAGAATCATATGGCTTCTTGGTAGATCTTTGCATGAGAAGTTTCATTAAATCAACATGCTTGTTCCTTGACAACAGCCTATTGAGCGGGAGTGGTTTAGAAGAATGGAAATACATCTTGGACTACAATATTGCAATAGACCATTAAGTGAAGGTTTTGGTCAACAAAACATTTAGACTTAAAGAGCAGGGGCATTTTTTTAAAGCCACAAACTCTCGAATGTCAGTTTCAAATTCCCCTTAGACTCTCTTTGAGATGAGGTATATTAATCTACAGATCTAACTGAACTGAGTCCTTCCCTATGTTATCTCCCCAACAATAATGCCTTATACATGTTATGTTTTTGCTGCTTTCCCCAACTCTATGGCAACAGTGACATGCATAAGTTTGCTGATTTCAGCATGGGACACAGATCAAAGAATAGCCATGTAAACCAGTGCAGATTGAGTCAGAGTGTTGGTAGAGGGTTTGTGATAGTCAAGCTTCCCCATCCTGAGGACCCCTGTTGGTACTAGCACATGAAGTTTCTAATTGCAGCACATGCCTCAGTTCCAGTCCAAGTGGACAGCAGTTCAAATCACCTCCAAAACCTATCCTGTCTCATTCAGAAAAATGAGTAGTCTGCATTGTCAGCGCTTGAATGCACATTTGAACTACCTTCTAGGTCAGGGTGAAGGTTACTGATATGAAAGTGTAAGACAGCCTGCATTGTGACTGCCTGCAGCCTATGTGGTCTGCTGACAATTATATATAGGTTTCCAACTGTAGTGCTTAATTTCCCAGAGCGAAATAGCCCTCTACCTCCCTAAAAAATAATGAATGATGGAATACGTATTCAGACAGTGTGAGCCAAGTTGAGCTGAGATTACAGCCTGTGTTATATATGTAACTATAGTGACTCCCAAGAGGAGTGCTTTAAGGGTCCCACAGAATCTTTGTTTTTAGCCTCAAACTAAACTTTTTTTCATACTTCAGAATATTCAGTGACATCAACCTGATTCCTTTGCAAACACCTCCAATAGTTATGGGGAAGAGAGAGCAGGGTTGGCTGTAGCTCTTGCATAAACATATAGGAAAGCAGCCAACAGAGAGAGATTATGAGAGGTGATTGAATAGCTCTTAATAAAAAGAAAAAAAAGTGTGAGCCTGCCCAAAGCTGTGCTGCTTTGCTGGACCGAACAGCATATGCCTTGAGAGATTTCATGCGCTGAGGAGTCAGTTGGGGGTGGCTTCAAGATTCACATACCCAAAACTTGCTCGTGCAATGGTGGAGGTTTGAAAATGAACCTCTTTGTGTGTACAGATGGGCATTTGTATCTGAAAAGTAGGTGATAGTATATCTAACTACCCAGTGTGCCCATGTAAAATCTCAGGCACAGTCACCAAGGCCTCTTGGAAATGGGTACCATATGGTTATATTGTCCTGTCAGACAGAACATAGGAAACACAGGCAAATAAACATACGTTTGCTGAAAGTTCACTTCCCCAAGTTGCTCTTCTGAATCCCCACATTATACAGTGATTGGTAACTGTATTCATTGTCCATTGTCCTTTGTTTACTGATAATACAGTAAAAAGTATCCATCTAGTGGGAGGAATAAGGGAAAAATTTGCAGTCCGACCTTGGCCAAGTCAGTTGACTTGTTCTTTACTCGAGGGATGTTATGAGATTTCATTAATTAACACACAGAAAACACGCTAAGATCCTTGAATGACAGGGGATGTGTCTGTACAAAGCATTATTATGAGGTCCTCTAAAGCACCAATACAGAATGTTACTATATTGCAATAGCTTTCACAAGACATCCCCAATACATCAGAATGGAAAAACCTGGGAATAAGATGTTCTTTTCTTTCATTTCTAAATTGGAGACTGAGCAAGTGAAAAGCCTAGATGTTCTTGTGTATTAAATGCTCATAAGCCATTTCTATAAGCTGGGTACCAAAGTCCCTTTGATTCTCAGAGGTAATTGTACTTTTTAATTAGCTGAAAAAATCCTCAGCCTAGGATCTTGCTATATAAATTATAATTAACCCCTTGGCACTGGAAGTTGAGATTTCCTGCCCCGAAGCACTAATGCAAAACGCATTAGCAGCACTTAACGTCAAGCACTCTAGACCACCAGTGCCAAAGGGTCATTTTGCTACCCAATAAATACTGCTTGCACTTGGAAGTCCAGTAGGAAAATGGCAAAGAAGCTGTGGAAACTTGAAGGAATTGCGGAAGACAGGATTTGAGGATGTTTGACCTGCTGCTTTGAGAGCTGCAAATGCCACAGCAGGAAGGACAACATTGAAAAACCTGGTGAGGAGATGAGAGCAAGGAGAGCGACGTGTCACGGAGAGTGGTTTTTGTTAGCGGATATGGCTGGTTGACTCGCCTTGAGAATGGCCCTGGGAATGCACAATTCATACACCTAGAGTGAAATAATTGTCTGTTGCCAAGAAGGAGAAATTGCCAGACACACTTGGCTGTGCCTGTTGTATACAGAGCACACTAGCAGCAGAGGTTTGGCCACCCACTGTTCTCATTCACTGGCATCCTGTCTTTCTGTCTCCTGTTCATCCTTGCACATTTGGGGATGAATTTTAACTCTTCAAACGGGAGGGGGCCTGAAGCAGAACACCAGGTCTGAGGGATTGTGATAAACACCCCAAATATTCTCTGAAACCTCGAGTCTCCAGTTATAACTCTCCCTTCTGTCTCCATGCCAACCCCACTCCCAAAAACCTTTGCTCATTGCTCACTAAAAACCTTTCTTGGAGAAGCGAGAGGCCTGGTGGTCTGCTGCTCTCTCTCTTTGGTGAGTCTTCTACTGATTTAGGATGAACTGATGGCCAGTTCACTCTTCTTTCAGCATCCCAGTCTCCTCTTCAGGAGCCCATAGTGAAGGTTGTGGTTGCTTCTTCTTTCTAATTAACTGGTTCATCTGCTTCCCCTGAACTTTGAGGTGGTGAAATTATTCTTCACTTCCCCCACAAAAGCTCTTGTATAGTGCTGTTGAAATAGATTGCCTGCCATGTTCCATCCCCAGAAACAATTTCATTTCAGCATTGGCTAAAGTGATTTTGATGTAGATACTCTGTAAACCATGTAGGGTTCCTAGAGGAATGCATTAAAAATATACAGACTTATTCTATAAGGACTCACTGTTGCTCCATCCTCTGCAGGTTCAGAAGATCATGACCCAGTTGAACCTGTGCAGTTCCATTGTGTTAAAGGCAGAGTGGGATGTGAGGACAGTTAAGTGCAGGTGGTCCACCTACTCACCATAGACTCCAGCATGGGGGTGCGTTAGGGAAGATCTGTAGCTGTGAAAATCACCAATCATTTGACCCTGCAGAAGTCACCAGTCACCAGCAGCAATAGCAGTTGTGAAGTGTCTCCACTGCTGTTGCATGGCCTGGAAGGAGGATTCCTTCCCCCTGCTCTTGTGGAGAAGTCCAGTGAACAGCCCTGCTCCTTGGAATTGCAAACTAGGTCAGAGATTTGGCTGTCAGGGCTGCATTTTTAAAATACAACTCGCCTATTTATAAAACCTCCTTGGGGTGGGGAAGAGACACACAGAGGTGAGCTGAAAGGCATGAGGGGAGTTCTGGAGCAGAGAACCTCCCACGCTGCAGCCACACTGTTTGCCAGTGAGCCCCAGATGTGCACAATATGAGCAGGTGAAAATGTGATCACGACTCTGTCTATAATGCATTTCACCCCACAGTGCACTCACACATCTGTTACAGAGATATTTTTACACTGGTAGCCTCAGCCTCATTTCAGCTGCTGAGGGCATCTCCACTCCTCTCTGCTTAAAGATCATAACAGGGGATAAAATAACCAGGGATAATGAGGTGGCACAATAAAGGAGGAGAGACCTGCTCCGGGCCAGTACAGCAACGAGTGCTGGAGAAGGCATGTATTTCTGAAGTTGCTTTTTAAAGTGAATTATCTGCTGGTGAAAGGTTCTGGGTTGAGAGCCCTGAGTCTGAAAGAACTGTTTATCCATGGAAAGACAGGCATAGCATGGACCTACTCATTTAAGTTCACTTGCAACCTCCAAAAGGTCACCTTAGCACCAAACTTTTGCCTAGCAAAAGATCAGGAAGCATAAAAAATAATACAATATCAATATTTAGTCAAATGAAAGGGCCACATTTAGCTCTAACTTGCTGCCCAGGCAATTGAATTGGCTTCAGCTGGGTCACATGGTGTGTAAATCAGGGCAGAATCTGGGCCTTTCTTGAAAAATCCTTCACCTACAGGTGTCAAGTAGAGCTGAGCCCAAATCAAAACCCTGATCCAATCCCCACCCCCCCAACCAGAATGTCATGGAAGTTCAGAGGGGAAGGCAGATCTTCTCTGGTTTTGGTGGCTTTGGCCCGTCTCTGGGATAGATAGGATACACAGAAAGCAACATACACAGGTATTGTGCTATCAATGTCCAGCATCTAAACCCAAAGAAAGAACCCTGGAGATCACTGAATTCCTTTAAATTTTATAGAGACCTTGGTCGTGCTTCGATAGTTAAAGATGGGTTGACTTTTTCACTTAATGGCAGGGATTCACTCTCTGTTATGTATAAAGAATATGGTATATCCTCTGCTAAATTTTAGCATTTATTATCTGAGTACTGAATTAATGTGCTGAGAATCTACAAGATTGAGTTAAAATTAGATTTAAAAGGGTCCTTTCAGAAATTTAGCATCCTGTATCAGACCTTTTTTGTCCCAGATGATCTCAGTAATGAAGTAACAGATTCTTCAAAATTTCCATACAGTTAAAATTCATCAAAAGACACTCAAACAATCATAACTGTCTTGTAGTGACCCCACAGGGGCAAACACATGAACAAAATAATGTCTTTAGAAATTAGTATCCTCTAATGTGGGACCACAGATGCTAAAATGCGTTAATTGTAATTGCATGGTTATTGCATAGTGCCAGAGGGCAGAGCTAAGGTTGTTTGGGTGCCTGTTTTTGTTGTTGCTGTTTTTAGTGTACTGAGAGAGAATTTATTTTTACTAGGTGAATAGAATAGAGCAGCTTCCACTAAAATAAGAATTTGATTCAGCTGGAAATACCCATAATGTTCCAAACTATGCAAGTCCATAGAGAAGATGGACCCTATGGACCCTGGCTCTGCAGAGGGAAAACTCCTTGCTCTTCCTTTTCGGCCCTTATCCCCAAAATGAACAGAGGGTATGTTATAATTTTTTGTCTGAAGATTACTGTAGCATATGTAGCACTTCACCACTTTCACTTATAATACATTATCCTTTACATGGCAGCAGTGTGAAGGT
Source organism: Chelonoidis abingdonii (assembly GCF_003597395.2). Classification (NCBI taxonomy): domain Eukaryota; kingdom Metazoa; phylum Chordata; order Testudines; family Testudinidae; genus Chelonoidis; species Chelonoidis abingdonii. Next base: position 78,252,470 of record NC_133775.1, on the reverse strand, counting down.
TAAAGATCAAGGCCGAATATATTTTCGTTTACTTTCACATCCATTTGTCATAACAAAGGCTGTTTTTAATTTTAAAAAGTGAAAAAATCCTCCCCACATTCAACCCAGGCTGCATTAGATTATGTTACTGCCTTTTCTTCCCTGAGTTCCAGAGCCACAAGAATCCTGTTGAAGATACAGTAGCATAGTGCAACTTTCTTTTCAGCATACTTCTCACTTGCTGGGGGAAAAAAAGTTACAATGAGCCCTTTTAAGAAAATGTAGAAACACACACATATTCCCATCCATAAAATTAATCATCATAATTTCAACTTTTATTGGAGGGTACAGAGTAATAAAACCTGCTCACCATACAGAGAAAATAACATCTTTTTATATCAGGCACAGCTTGTAGCATGAATCCAACCAATACTTTCAATATGCAACAGATTTTTCAGTGGTTTGAGTATTGGCCTGCTAAACCCAGGGTTGTGAGTTCTATCCTTGAGAGGGCCATTTAGGGATCTGGGGCAAAATCAGTACTTGGTCCTGCTAGTGAAGGCAGGGGACTGGACTCAATGACCTTTCAAGGTCTCTTCCAGTTCTATGAGACAGGTATATCTCCATATATTTATATTAACAGTGGGAGCTGGACAGTCTACTTTTTGGAGTATGTAAAGCCATCATGGTGTTGGCACGCTGAAAGATTTATGTGTTTGTGACTCCTCAGTAAGAGGATATAATGGTGCTAACATCACACCTACCTCATGGCTGGAGATGAGCAGCCAACCTCCAAACTTCCAAAGCTAGACAGGCAACGTGGTTCAGAGAAAATCTGATCTGACATGAATCACTAGGCAGAACTAAAATCACTTTGAGGAAGAAGATTCGTGAAGGTTACATAATTGTTGTTCTTGGTTTGTTTATTGTGTACATCAGCATTTCTTGGTCTCGGCTTGGACTGGAAACAAAAGAACCAAAATACCAAGAAGAATGTTGCTCTCGTGGTATTTTTCAACCCCCTTGGGGAGAAAGAAGTGCTAATGAGATTTCCAAACCAAGAGGTTCAAATAGCTTGCATAAGGTTCTACCAAGCATTTGGGCCCAAATTTTAAGGTCCTTATTTACTGGTCTTCACTGAGTCAACGGGCATGTGCGTGAGCAAGGACATTAGTTTTAGGTGCTTATTCAAGCATAACAGGATTTCTGAACCTTTTGAGGCTCATCCATCACTACTTCCAGACTCTGAAGCTGGCTGCTTTTCAATCAGTTTTCCTGCCTCTGTAGAAATACTGTCCACTTGAGTAGTGTGTGGAGAAGCACGATGCCCTGTTGAGATGGAGGAATTTCAGTTTTTAAATCTCACGTTTCACTTTCCAGGCCTGCTTCTTAGTCACAGGACAGTTGGAGGTGCTAAAGTTCAATCCAGAGATTGATTGTCCCTACTTGCCACACCAACAGATTTTTACAGTGTGTGGCCTATTGCCTCACTGCCATTCTACTGGATCTTGCTGAAATAAGTGTGTTTAGAATTTTGACACCTGTCTGATATATTTTTACTTTAGCTGATGGTGAATTAGGTACAAAACACCTGCATGAGTTGCAGGGCTGATTCTTTACTTACTGGCCCGATTATTATGCACGTATACCTGTGCAAAATGGGTGCAAAAGACTATCCATTCATAATGGCAACGTTTTGAATTCACTTTGCACATGAGTAAATGGGTCTGGGGGCTCAAGTCAGTGGACAATCAGGCCTGTAGCATGTGGCTTATAGCTTGAGCATTATCCTCCAAAAATCACTTTTAAAATTGGACCAAATCTGAAGGGTCTTACTTAGTTATTATTCTATCCTTGCTTTGGTTAAATTAATGAGAATTTTGCTCAAGTAGGGCCTGATTAAGGGATTCAGGTTTTAGCCTATCCTGTTTAAGTTCTTCAGAAGCACTGGTGAATAGTGATAGCTCAATGGATGGGTGTGGGGATAGATCATCTGTTTGAAGATCTATGCCATCTTTTGGAAGACCGAGGGGGTGGTTCTGAAAAAGTGTACATCGTTGTTCCATAATGGTGTAGCTCTTCTCCATATCCCCATGCTGGGCTGAGATGACAGCTCTCTCAGGGAACACTGAGCCAGATGCATCCTTGGTCTAAGACCATTGACATCCAGTAGAGATACAAGTCAAGTTCATCCCTTGAGTATGTTCTGATGTCCTTGGTGCTGACATTTGCATTCTTGTGCTTGTGTCCCTTTATGTTTGAGCCCAAGAAGGAGCAAACATGTTTGGGGTTGAAGAACATACTGGTGTGACAGATATTCGTCATAGCACTTACTGAACGACTGCAAAGTGCTCCGGTACTATGGTGAAGAGGGTGGTATAAGAACCTGAATAAAACAGAATGGAAAGTCCCATGGTAGAGATAATAGCATGTCTTGACAAAACTCCTCCAGAGAACATCTTGCCCTTGGATGAGACCCTTTGAAGACAAGTCCTTGTAAAACATGGTCAGTGGTTTTCCCTGAGATGAGCTTAGCACAGTTCTTATTGGCTTGTTCAGAGGGAAGGTACCTGTTTAATTCATCTGGGAGAGTTGCTGCCTCTGATCTCCACTGAAGCCAATGAGATGCATTATTTGTGTGTGAAAGTGTGGGTGGAATTGGGCTCTGACTTGATAAATTTCCACACAAAGTATGAAAAAATTGAACCTCTTACTTTGCATTGGGATTATGGGTTCCTTAGGGCATCTACAAGAAAATCTCATTGAAACACAGGCCCTTTTTTTTAGGAATTCTACATCTGATTCAGAATTTTAGGGTTACTCCCTTTAAATTCACCCAGATACAGAACTGGACAGTATATTATTGGCTAAAGTCATGATAAAAAATAACAGCAGCCCAAATCTTGGAGTCTGATGCACATTGTGATTGCTTTGTGCCACTGCGGTGGCACAAATCAGCAGGAATGAACCAGTGGATCTGCCCCTGGTTTTCGAATTTAACATACACTCTGTGTTAATCTTATAATTTAAGATTGCTAAATATAATGGGTGTAGGCAAGGGCTGTGCACCCAGTACTTCTCTCACTTGTAGCAGTTTTACACCAGGGTCACTCCACTGACTTCACTAGAGTTACTCTTGATTTGTACTGGAGTAAGTGAGATGAGAATCAGGTCCTATAGGCTTTACCATCTGGGATTATAAATTTTGAGAAATATGCAAATATATAAATACGATTTCAATATGTGCGCAGCATAGATTCTCTCACTTGTTCAGGACCTGCAGGTTTTATTGCACTCCACAGACTTTACATAATGTTGGCATGCTTCCCTCTTCATTATGTCATAAATGTGAAGTGGAGACAGGGTCATTCTATCGTATGTTGTGGTCATGTAATAAGATTCAACTTTTCTTGGGGCAAACTGTGTTTGAACAGATTTCAACTATTCTAAGCATGGATGTACATATGAATCCTTCCTTAGCAATCCTGGGTTTTTCATCAGAAGATATGGTCTTACAAGAAAGTAAGTCTTATTTTCTACAACTGTCACAAGGGAGAGCTAGACATGGTAGATGAGGTTTGTGGAAAACACATTCCACCTTCACTCTCTGCTTTAGATGAACTGAACTGGAAAGCTGCTCTCCCTTGCAGAAGTTGTGGTCAAAGTCAGACAGCCTCAACCTGAATTTATCCGTAAATCATTTACATTCATTAACTGAAAAGGGTTTTGTGTGTTCTCCTCTAAAAATTGTTTCACTGAATTAGTAATAATTCAAGACGCTAACCAGAAAAATGTGAGATCAGGTGTCAGATTCTGGTCCCTATGAGGGACTCTGTTGGTAAAGCCGATTTAACCTGCCTGCTGAAGATGTGCGTGTGAATCTCTGGGTTGCATAGCTGGCTCCATGTTCCTCTTCCTCATGGCTCCTGATTCAGGGGTTGTGACCAGGGAAAGTAGGCATGGCTGCAGCATCCCTGCGTTCTGGCCAAATCTGCCAGCCCTCTGAAGGACATTGCAGCAGGTGGTACTCAGAGCCACCTTGAAGCTCAAGTTGCGCTCAAGAGTCCATAAGTCAGGGAGCCCCATTTGCCATCTAATGCAATCCTGGGTTTCAGAAACAGGAGAATCTCAAGTAGGAGTAGAGAGGTTATTTTACCTCTGTATTTGGTACTGATGCAACCACGGCTGGCATCTTTTGTTCAGTTCTGATGTCCACAGTTCAAGTAGGATGTTGATAAATTGAAGAAGGTTCAGAAAAGAGCTGCAAGAATGATTAAAGGATTGGAAAATGCCTTGCAGCAATAGACTCAAGGAGCTCAATCTATTTAGCTTAACAAAGACAAGGTTAAGGCGTGACTTGATCGCACTCTGTAAGTACCTACATGGGGAGCAAATATTTAATGATGATCCCCTTCAATCTAACAGAGAAAAGTTTAACATGATCCAGTGGCTGGAAGTTGAAACTAGACAAATTTAGACTGAAAATAAAACATATATTTTTAACTGTGAGAGTAGTTAGTCATTGGAACAATTTACAAAGGGTCATGGTTGATTCTCCATCACTGGCACTTTTTAAATCCAAGTGGATGTTTGGATGTTTTTCTAAAAGATCTGCTCTAGGAATTTTTTGGGGGATGTTCTCTGGCTTGTGATGTACAGGAGGTCAGAATAGATGGTCATAATGGTCCCTTCCCAAACCTCAGACATCTGGGTTTGTGGTAATCTTATTCCCATTGAAGTCAATAGCAAAATTGTTGACTTCAGTGAGCAGGTTGAGATTCTTTGTGGGTGCCTAAAGTCAGATCTTGATGAGAAACATATTTGCAAGAAGCCAGTCCCCTCACTTCTGCTTCAACCAACCTTTCCCTCTATATTGCTAAATTTATCTGTATCTCCTTTGCCTTCCCTCAGTGAAACTGGACAGAACCTAAGGTTTTATGATAAAGGCAAGCCAAGCCTTGGCCTTTTCCGTTGCCCCCTATATCTTCATTTTACCTTTCTGGTTCCCATCCTCCCACTCAAGGGAAATATTTGAAAGATAAGTTGGCATATTTTCTACCACTTTCAAATATCTCCGTGACTTAATATTTTCTTAGCTGGAAGATAGCTTTTCAACATACATACATATATATAATTATAATCCTTTTCACCTAGACATGTGAGGAATTCCACTTTCTTCCAGTGGGAGTACTCAGGAAGGTTTAGGTTAAATGGGCCAATAAGGGAAAAGCATGTAGCAGAAGATTTTACCCTCTAAAGAATTTTTTTAAAAAATATGTCAGAGTATCTAACTGTCAAAGAATTTAAACAATAATACCTGATGTGCAGACTGGAGTGCAGTGCTTAGTAATATGAAGATTGCAATCTCCCTACAGCGCACCTAGAGATTAATTGGGTTCAAAACAATATGTCATGCAGGGCCGTCTAGCTGAAAAGTACAGCAGGGGAGAAACCTACAATCCTCTCTTACTAATTCCCACAGAAAATCTAGGAAAAATTCCCCTACAAATTATCTCCACCTGTTTGTGGAGATGTAGAGACTTTATCCAAGAGGTATCTCAAGAAAACTTGCATTTAAGCATTTCATTGAATGTTTGTGGTGATTGAAAATTGTAACTGTCTCATGCTTGTTTGTCTGGCCTATGTGCAATGAGCTGGTAACATCAGTCCTGGTTCTGGTGGTTATATGTCCATATCACAGAAACCATCATTGTGACTGGTAGTGTCAGCAGAGAGCTCAAGGCTGGAATAGACCATCGAGACTGAATTGGCCTCTCAACTTCTAGAATTGGAGGGCCAAATTCTGCCCTTGGTTATACCATGGGAAACCCGGAGTAGCCCCACTGACTTCCATGAGGTTACATCATTGTAACTGAGAACAAGATTTCGCCTGGTGCCTGTAGAGAATCATTGAGACACATGGGCAAGGCAGTATATAGAAGTTTATGTAATTATCTGTGCTTGGTCTGCATATTGGCAAAACTCCCACTGATTTCTCTGGAAGCAGGACAGAGCTTTGGTGGGTTGTCATTCCAGCATGTGTCATGATCCCTAAAAATAATAGAAATAATTAAAAAACTCAAGCATGAAAAAGAATCACAACTGTAAATCCACCTGAAGTTAGCTTCCTAAACAATAATTTGTATCTCACCTGGATAAAAGTTTAATTTCAGCTAATAACATTTTAACAACCGAGGAGTACAAGGCCAATATTTTCAAAAGTGAGTGCCTAAAGTAAGGCTTCTAAGTCAATATATATGCACCTAAATAAGCCTGACCTGACTTTTGAAAGTGCTGAACACCTGTCAGCTCCCAATGCGTTCAAGGAGAGCATCTGAGTGCTCAGCAATTTTGAAAATCAGGCCTCTTATTTAGGGTCCCAAATATACACTCAGGAGTTGAACTATAGGCACCCACTTTTGAAAATCTTGGCTAAAATAACTGCTTCTAGAATTTGAGAACCCCTTTGTGGGTTTTGTTGGGGGCCTGTTTTTATTGGTATAAATGTCACTCTTGATATTTTCCCGTCAAGGCTGCTGCTCTCAGTTTCCGTTTTGGGTACTAGTGCATGATGATGTGAGGGCACAGACATAACCTTCTGCAGCCCAGGGAAAGTAGGAGGAAAGGTAAGTATCAATTTTTTCTAAAATTATTACATTATTTTACTAGATGTTTAAACTTTATTTAAATCCTTTATTTGGCAAAAAAGTGGGGGTATCATATTTTAATTAGTAGCCGTGTCAAAGGAGAGCTAGATTAATTATTGGAAATTACTCTGTCCAGATGGTTTTAATTTTCACAGCAGGGAACTGGCCTCTTTTGAAGGTGATATTTTTCAAATTAAAATCAGCCTGGATATTACTCATACATGTTGTAGTCTGAAGGTGACATGGTGTGTCCTCTGCTTTCTAACCTACACTGCGTTCACGTCTGTGTTCTGCCCTAGTGAAACAATCCTTTAGATTAAAAAGGTGCAGGTTGCTTATCTCCAAAATGAAAGCCATCAGAGGAGTAATAGGTGACTGAAGGAACTGGTAATGGGATATGAAGTATTTTCATTGTTAGGTTGCCCTTTTGAATTCTCAAACGAAAGTGATCAAGAGTTGTTACCTGATGGTCAGCATCACAGTTAGTAGTTTTAACAGAGGCTCTAAGAACTGAATGGACACGGAGAATGAATTACTCTCTAGCCCACAGAGGCAGTGCTTCCAGAAGAAGGTTGAGGAATGCTGTCAATGTGGGGGTAACTTGTATTGTTGTTGCCTGTGCCCTCCCTGGTCTGTAGATAAATGGAGGACTTCAGTCTCCAGAGCTTCCACGTGCATTATTTTCTGATCCCTTAATTGTTCACTCATCTGGGCAGAGTTCCTCTGAGGGGTGTCCAAACTAACTTCTTGGACACCTTCTTGGAGCAGTGGGCATTATCGGGGGTTCCCTGCCTGGTGTCCTCTTCTGAATCCCTTGTTTTGACCCTGTGACCTGCACCCCTGTCCTTATTTGTTCTTTTTTTGTCTCCCACAATGTCAATTTCTGGTTTCTTTGGCCCCTCCTTGACCAAATGGTGTGGGTCTTGGTGCCCATCCCCTTAGTTGAGGGAGGGTCCAAATAACCAGCAGTAGGTTGACCCACCAGCCCCAGTGATCAAGTAGGTTGGTACATTTCTTAGACACTGAAATATATATAATACACATACATGTTGCATCCATCTGCTGTTAGACACTTAAACAATAATTTCTCTCTGCCTTGATATAAGTTTAATTTCACAGGATATCCTTTTAACAAATGAAGAATCTAAATAAATGTAAGCATCTGTTGAACATTTGGTAATCGTAAGAATAAAAATACTAAAAATCACATCTCTGTCTGAGCTGCAGAAGGAAATCTCCATTGAGGGTTAAAGTTTTGTGATATTTACACTGCTGAAAAAGCCAAATTCTGACTTTACAAGTGGGAAAAATATTAATGTGCTTAAATGAAACAAACTCGTATTTCTATCCCCTTGGTAAATCCTTACAGTGAACATATTTGATTGTAGAGGGTTTTACAGTTCTGAAATATGAAGGTCAAAAGAATGTGACTTTCTGTAGCATGGATCAAACATTCTTCAATGTTTGGCCATAGCTGTATTTTTAGGGTAAGATTTAGTTTGTATGAATTTCCAGTACAGGGCCCGGGTTTCCATGCACTGACATTTAGACATTCTCAGGTTATATTTCTATCATGTCCACTTTCTGTTCTGAGCTCTAGAGATGGGCCTGAGCCAAAAGGCTGGCTCTGAACACCCCAAACTTTATGGGAGGATGATTCAGCTTTAACCTTGGTCTTGATTTGAATGTTGCAGCTGACCCCTAACTCTGTAATGAAACATAATGAAATTCTGGATCCAAATGCGTCCCCATTGTGGGGGTGGTTGTAGCAATGGGTTGCAGGCCTGGATGCCAATTTTGGCCCATCTCTGCCAAAAACTTGTGACATGGCAAGTGGCATTGACTTAGGACTGCCCAGAGACATAAAACATCCTCCACCATGGAGGCAGGGCCAGGGAAACTCTGCACTTCAACATGGTGACCAGGTTAGATTGTGTAAGGCATTAAATGCCCACTCTATCACGGACACGGTTCTAGATTCTGCCCCACAGGATTTTCACAGTGGTAGCTGGTGGGATCCTGAGTATGCCAGGGGATGCATACAGGACTTTTAAAGAGCCAGCGTCCTCATCAAAAAAGGCACCAAAGCAATGGGTACTAATTTTCTCCCTGTTGTTGGTTTCAGTGAAATTGCCACAACCTGAAGGGGCCATGATAACCAAATGCCCTTTTGTCTGTCTTGGTTAGGGCTGGCACACCACACGTTGGCCTGTGGTAATGAATTTAGTTTTCACTTTGCTGTTAATGGCATTATTCCTGAGAATGTAATTCACATGACGTTTTATGGGGGAACTCCCCTCCCCACACAATAATAATAATATAATTTTGTTAATCTGGGCAGTAAAAGTGTGTGTGTGTAAATTCTCAATTACACTGATGTAAATCTGGGGTAATCAGATGAAGTCAGTAGCATTATTTTAGATTTATACCTGTGTAACCAAGAGCAGAATTCAGCCTGTGGTAAGGTATGTGGGTTGGTCGGTTGTGTGTGATTTTTTTTTCCCATATGGACTGTGTCTTCATTTAGTGATCCAGGTGGACATAGGAGAACTTCTTGACTTACCTCATTCATGCCATGACTTGGTCTGACTGCGCTGGTAAATGCCTTTTTTCTTCTTCCTTTTACAAGCCCAGCTTCTAGTGGAAACAGACACATTTGGCAGTCAAGTCCGGATCAAAGGGAAAGAGACAGACTTTTACCTTTGCATGAACAGGAAAGGCAAGCTAGTGGGGAAGGTAAGTGTTTCCTATTAATTCATTTGTAACATGAGCATTACCTTTAGCAGTGACTGCGAAGCCGTAATGATGTGTTCCGAACTTTGCCTGTCAACCCCAAATGAAAAGCAGGACTTGAGGAATGTGGAATTTTTAAAGCAGTCCATCCCTTTACCAACCCTTCCCCCACAATAAAATAAAGCAGCCAACCACCAGGATTTTATTACTGATGCCTTGGGTATGCACAGGTTTCCATTTTACAGTTGCATAGATTGACAAAAGATGTATGCATCTCAAAAACAATTGAGCACTCACATTACATGATATAAATCTTTTACCTTGGTGGTAAAAAAAAAATGTTAGGAACATGTTAGGGAGGTTAGCAGTGTAATGCCTGTTTTAATAACAAGAGTCAGAATATACTGTAGCAAAACTAATATTGGAATCTGAACATCTTATTAGGGCTGGGCCCCACGGTTCTAGCATTACAGGAATATTTTATTACTTTGGATCCCAGCACAATAGAAGCATGTAACAAATTACACATATTTGCCTGTGTAGCTTAACTTCTTTGCTGAAGTCATTTTTTTTTTTAATTCATTAACTTGTTTTTGTAACTTACATGGGTTCTTTGTATTGCTGGTGAATCCAAAGTTAAATAATTGGGAAGGAGGCTGTCAAAGTTAAATTCCACCAAACACACATACAAAGCACTCACCCTCTGTACCACATGAATTAAAACACTGGCTATCCCCGTGGCAGTGAAAAAGGGAAGCTGAGTTTTTTGCTTTGAGTCAACAAAGGCACTGAAAGCCATATTCCCAAATAGAAACCAGGTGTCCTAGCCACTCTGGTGAGATGTTATGTACTATGGTGGTCCCAGGAGTGACACTGTGTGTGTGTGTGGGGGGAGTCTTTTCGTAGGGTGCTTTCCTATACCTTTACTCATGCAAGTAAAGGCTACTTTAAAGACTGATGTCTACACTACCTCAGTAAGTTGACCTAAACTATGCAACTCCAGCTACGTGAATAACGTAGCCGGAGTCACCGTAGCTTAGGTTGACTTATGCGGGGTCCTCACTATGCTGGATTGATGGGAGACGTTCTCCTATTGACTTACCTTGCTCTTCTCGTTTGGGGTAGAGTACTGGGGTCGACTGGAGAGTGATCTGTGATCGATATGACAGGTCTTCACTAGACCTGCTGAATCAACCCTGATGCATCGATACCCAGACTATCAATCTGGGGGTAGTATAGATATAATTTTCAAAAGCACCCATTAATTCTGGGTGCCCAACCTAAGATGCTGACAACCTGATTCTCTGAAGTGTTGCACACTGGGATTCCATTTTAAATCAATGGGATTTGCAAATGCTCAGCATCTTGGAAAATCAGATCTAAATGCTGGATTCACCATTGCCCTTCACCTTGAGAGGAAGGATCATTCATTGGTTAAGGCCACGGCCTGGGATTTAGGAGAACCACATTTAATTTTCTGTTCTGGCACAGATGTCTTGTGTGACTTTGGCAAAGTAACATGGGGTCATAATTTTTAAGGTATTTAATCACCTAAAGATAGGTGCTTAGTGGGATCTTCAAAAGCTCCTAAGGGCCAATGGGAGTTAGGCACCTACGTGGGGCTTTTGAAAATCCTACTTGGCACCTATCTGTATCTTTAGGTGCCTAAATACCTTAAAAAATTTGGCCCTTAGCCTCTCTGTGCCTCAGTTCCCCATCTGTATGGTGTGGATAACAACACAGTCCTGCTCACGGGGAGTGTTTTGGGGATAAATATATTAACGACTGTGAGGTGTTGAGATACCACAGCCGTGACAGCCATGTAAGAATCTAAGGTGGATACATGTAAAGTGACTGTAAAATGCCAACATTCTGCTTCAGTGCCATTTACACTGGTGCAAATGACCACACATGGTGCAGGCAGCAACCAATGAGCCTTAGGGGTCTTAAACCGGATACTCAGAAACAGGCTTGTCAGATACCACTTTTGAAAATTTAGGCCTAAGTCTTTTTCAGAACCAGTCCCACAATTTGGCTCATTGGGTGTGATTCAGGACAATTATTTAGCTTTTTCTCTTCATATAATGGGATGTTTCAGTTTCTCTCAATATGCTTTTCATGATGTTAAGCTGGCAAATAGCTCATTTTAAAATAAATCTTTTCATGTAAATATCATATCTGAGCCTTCCTGCCCCACACCGGTAAAGATCCAGATTGCTGACAAGTTCATAAAACATGCCGCCTTGAGCAGGAGGGGGCACTGAACATTCTGTTTGGAAGGAAAATGTTCCAGACGCGTTGCCCATATTAACAGCTTCTCAAGAGCACAAACGAAAATAACAGCATGTCTTCTTGATACCAAAGAGTGTGGTTTTAATTAGTATCGTAGTTTCAGCTCTTTTTGTGGCAAGAGTTTGAGGGAGTGTTTTTTAGACCGAATGCTCTAAACAGCTAGTAAGCCCTGAGGAAAACGTTAGATAAAAATTCATACCTGGGCTAATGCAAATCTCAAAGTACATTCTGAGAGGAAATACGAAGCACACAATGATCATTTTGCAGTTGCCCCAGCATGTCCATCTGGCAACAGTGGAAATTTGAGGCAAAACTGGTTCTTTTTCTCTGCTCGTTTCCTCTTGCCTTACACTGCATAATCCGTAACAATACCAACAGATGCCATCTGGCTTTGTTCTCCTCCTCAGTCAGCATTTTTGGATTCTCCCCAGTTGAAAACCTGCTTTGAATTTAGTTCTTTTTTGTTTCCCGTAGTCACCTACAAAGAGTATTACAAATCGGAGCAGGTTGTTGTTATTCGCAGCTGGAACGTCTGACGAAAGTGACCATTTCAGAAACTGGGCTCGTTCCCTGCCTTGGAGCTAGTTATGTTGCAGGCAAGCAGATTAATCCTCAGGGTTCAAAAGAGCAGCCTTCATTTTTCTTTTTCATCGACTCATTTACATCTGTGCCAGCTCTTCTGAGTCCAGGCTTCCAATGTCGCTTTCTCAGCAGCTCAAAATCTGGTGTTTGCAGCATTGCTCTCCCTTCCTTGTTTCAGAGGGGCAGCCATGTTAGTCTGTATTGGCAAAAACAGCGAGGAGTCCTTGTGGCACCTTAGAGACTAACAAGCTTATTTGGGCATAAGCTTTCGTGGGCTAAAACTCACTTTTAGCCCATGAAAGCTTATGCCAAAATAAATTTGTTAGTCTCTAAAGTGCCACAAGGACTCCTCGCTGTTTTCCGTTTCTTGTTAGTTATTCTTTGTGACTTCACAGCTGACATTGGCCAAAGGTCTGAAAAGTGTCACAGGCAGGATTCTAACTCTGTTGTCACTGCTGGCCACTTCTGAGTTTTCCAAGATGCTGACCCACTACCTCCCAACTTGGGAGTCCCAAGTGCAATGTATGAAAACTGGAGACTAGGCCAGTGCTGGAAAGGGAATGACTATTTTTCTGTTACAAGTGACCTGCGCAGCAGAAAAGCAAATTGAATTGTGCATGCTCTCTAGCTGCTGCTTGATGTTGTGTAAAGAAGGCCTAATCAGGTTTTTATTTGGTTGGTGGTTTCAAATATTTGTTTTCTGCTTTAGTTATTTGTTTATTTTACCTTAGAAACAGCATGTCTTAATTTCCCTGGTTTTACTAAGTGTCTGTGGCCCACTGATGAGCTAAGTGGGATTATGACATCATGAAGAGAGAGCAATTTAGGTGGAAGGGAACTGTTAGTTTTGTTTAAAACTTTGTTTTCTGTTTGTTTTTTGTTAATGCCCATTTAACTCAGGCTTCTGACCGACACTTGGGAGAAGAACGCTCTAAGTGAAAGATTTAACACTCCGGCTCATACAAATGAAAGCTGAGAAAGTTTCAATTCCAGTTTTCTCACTTAGTAATCTCTCCTAGTTTTGAGATTTTCGTGTTAAATAAAATCAGTTTTCCTATGTGTTCCAGACAGGATGATAACCAATGGATAATATCCAGGATTTGTTCTGATTCATTTTCTCTCACCGCTGTATGCACACTGATGTCTGTGTATGCACACACATCCCTTCTCTTTCAGACTGACTGCTAATTGTAATGACACAATAGCATCAGAGACACTCTGATTTACATCAGTTGACAATCTGGCCCAATTATTTTAGATGTTGCTTAATTCTATGTCTTATGGCTAACCGGATACTTAAGGGCTCAATATTTTTGCTATAATTGAATTTTCAGTGTGAGAGAGGTGAGGCCTAGTAGTCTGTGTGCAGGATCTCCTGAATTCTAACCCTGACTCTGACAGTGGGTGTATCCACACTGGAGCAGAAAATGTAATTTCCAGCTTGGGGAGATATACCCATGTTAGTTTTGATTGAGCTAACAATACCCGTGTAGTCCTGGCAGTGTGAGTGGCGGGATGAACTGGCAGACCCAAATACTTGCCTTTGTTTTCAGACAGGACCATCCTGGGGGCAGGCACCCACTCTAGCCCAGGGTCGCCCAGAGGATTCAGGGGGCCTGGGGCAAAGCAGGGGGAGCTGCGGCCCTTGTACTCACCCGGCTGCAGTCCGGGTCTTCAGCAGCATTTCGGTGGTGGGGAGCCATTCAGTTGCTCCGCATCTTCAGCAGCATTGAAGGTCCCCACCCCCCACTAAAATGCTGCCAAAGACCCGGACTGCCACCGGGCCAGGGCATGCAGGGCCCCTGCGGGGCCTGGGGCAAATTGCCCCACTTGCCCTCCCCCGGGCGACCCTGCTCTCACGGCCTGTGGACTCGACCAGAGCTAGGACAGGTATGTCTCTCTGAGCTGGAAGTTACACCTCCAATGACTCCCACTGGGGCCTCAGACTAGTGTTTTTTCTTTCTGCTTCAGCTGCTCTATCTCAGAAATAGAGATAATAATACGTATAACGTAGGAGTTTTATGAGACAAAGTTGGTAAGGGACTTGAAGTTAAGTGCTAAGTAATATTCTGTGTGCAATAAGGACTACAAAATCTTTACAGCAGGGAATGGGAGACAGTCATGCAAGCTAATAGCTGTTGGTTGGTACACCACGAAGCATGTTGGAAGTGTTGTGTTAATGCTGAGAACTTGAATTTTCATTTCAGAATGAGCATTGGAGACGAGGCTCGTCATGCCAGGCTCCACCAGCTTGCTACCCAGTGTTCCTTCTGCTGCAGGATTAGGTGCTATATAGAATTTGGGGATGCTGTGACATTTCCCCTTTGCTCCCCCATAAGGAGGTCCATGCAGCAGTCCATTGTTATGCAGCATACACGTGATTGGTTAACCATATGAATGTCACCCTAGGAAGAGAATTCATGAGTTGGGCAGTGCATCTCCTGGAACGCACAGACAGGGTGGATTCATGTTCTATACTGTCCCGTGAACAACAGCCTGGGTCCATGCACAGTTTGTGGACCTGGGCTGATTCTATGTGCATCACTGTAAGGCATCCAGTTCCTGCTTCTGTCCCACAGGTATCTATCCCCAACTGTTGCCCTAGCTTCCATCCCCAATCCCCTCCCAATCTGAGGTGTCTTCTGAAAGATGGTGGTCTGACTTCCTCCTCCCACTTCCTCTCTGGGACAGAGCCCCATCATGTGTTCTTCAGGGGTGATGGGTAGCCCTTCCACTCATTTTACAGCTTCTGGGGAGCTGTCAAATGAAAACCACAGTGCTCCCCTGTCCCAAATCTGTAAGAATCTCTGGGGCGAGAGCTCTCTCATCAGGCACTTGTGCTCCAGTGGCAGCTACACTCTACAAAACACCCATTGACAAAAGCTGCTAAGGGCCTCAGAATTTGGCCGAGTGGGAGTTCTGCCTGAGTAAGGAGTAAGTAGATACCTCAGGATTTGGTTCCCTTTCAGCAAGTGGGGATTGGGATTGTATGACACTGTGGGCTAAAAAGAAAATGTAAGGTCACGTCCTAACAAAATCTCAGACCAATTACATTAACTCAGCTATTTACTAAGAATACAACATATAATAAGGTGCAACATATCCATATTGTACAATTCGCTGTTGTGCGCCAAACTAGCACTCTAACTTTTACCATAGCGCTCTGAGTTTTTTTTTTTTAAAAACCACAAGGACTTGAAATTCAAACTCCCCAGGAAATCACCTTTAATATTTTCAATATTTCTTGAGATAAGTTTGGAATTTTAAGGGTTTTCTTTTATTCCCCCTTCTGTATCTTTTATGGACAATTTCCACCTCCTACCCCCTGTTCCTATTAAAGGGTATAAAATGCAGCCACTTGAATGGTCTGAATTTAAACTCACTCTACTATAAAAACAGATGAATCAAAGTTTTACACTACAGTCAGGCCTATACTAGGAAGGCTTCGCCAGTATCGCTCTACTGGTATATTATACTGCCAAAGTGTTCTTAATGCGAATGCAGCTTATAGTGACAAACCTTGTAGTTTTGCTAGAATAGCTTATTTCAGCACCCTGAGCAAAATAAGCAATACGAACAAAAATCTAGCTTGCTGATCTAACTGTATCTGCATTAGGGGTTTTGCCTGCACAGTTGGTCAGAGATCACACCCCATCATAGCCCTAACCAACACAGCTATGTCAGCAAAAGAAGTTTGTAATGTAGATCTGGCCTAAGAAACTTACCATTTTCTTGTGGCTTTCCAAACCAATTTAATGTTACCAGCATGTTGCTAATACCATATGGTAAGGATCTCTGTATTTTTGCAAACTGTTGCTTGATACCCAGACTGTTTTGGCAGAGCTTTATCACTGACTCCTGCCAGCAGTGGTCTTTAGGGGAAAGTAATAATTTGGCATTGTTTACATTATAGCAAATGTAATGGGGAGTTTCTTGACGCGCGCGCGCGCGTGTGTGTGTTAAAACGGGAAGGTTGGGAGAAAAAATAAATCCCACGGCATCAAAAAGTGAAGGTGTTGGTTATTGTCTAGGCATGCAGTTCTGGTTTACAGGAAACGGGGTGTCTTCTTTTACAAGAACTTCAGTGGAACTCTCCATGCAGGATGGGAAAACCCCTTCAAGACAAAAGGGATTTTTTAAGGGCCAGGACTACCTGGTGGGAAATACGGGGTGGAGTTCTTAAAAGCACTCAGCACTGGCTTAGCTGCACCAGTGGGAGTCTTACTACTGACTTCTTTGGGAGCCTTGGGAAAAACCACCCATAAAGCACAGATTAAATAAAAACACTAGGTCATGGTAACATTAAGGGTCTGATTTAAATAGAGATGAAGAAAGATTCCAAGGTAAGGCTGGAACTGTGCCCTTAACTCATCAGAATGTGCCTATGCGGCACGCATGATGCATGATTCTCCTCTGCATGTCTGCACTTCAGATCTCTTCTCTGCAAGAGGATTCTCTATTGCCAGTCAGTGTGAGTTCTGAGTATGGACCAAATGCAGAGGGTGCCACAGAGAGCTGCGGTGCTGATAAAAAGGTGTGCATGTGGCAGTGGAGAATTTTGCCCATAGACCTAGAGCTGCATCGAACTCTGCCCTTCTCCTTTGCAGGGGTTTGTTGGGCAAACATTTTTCTCCCAGTTCAATGTGCATCAGATTTGCCCCCTTGAGTTTGAGATTAAAACTGACCCCAAACTTCAAAGCCATGTGATAATCAAAACTATCAGATTTCACTTGGCTTTGGGTCAGAACTGCAAATTTCACAATGTTTTGTCATTAAACAGTTAGTCTTACCAGGCTCACTCAGTCCTGGACCCAGGCTCATTCAAAAACCCCATAAACCCTAGCAATTCCTGGACTTAGCACTGTGCTTGCTACAAAACCAGAACCAAGGAGTGTTTGATGGAATCTGAACTTTAATCTCATACATTTTTTTCAAAGCTCTCTTGTCATGAACTGTCCTGACTGGCAATTCCTTCAGAGGCAAGGCTTGGCAGGGTTTTAAATTACCTGGCTTTTGTGAGTTCAGTCAGGGCCCTTTTTGAACTGCAGTGTGATTCTTCATATTCAGTGAGATTTGTTCTTCAAGTGAGCTGCTCCTGGCCCCTCTCCCTCCTCCTTTACTTTCTAAGCCATGTCTTTACACTTCTCTTCCTTTCCCATTTTAATTGTCTGTGTAGACACCCCAAATGCCCGAACTCTGAGGAACTTTGGTTGTAGAACTCAGCTGCAGTATTGCTAACCAGAGTGTTCAAAGATCATGAATCTGGCTTCCCAAAACCATGAGATTGACTTTAAAATGTTGAGATTTGAACAACAAATATTTGAGTTTTTTCTTTGTCTTCTTACTCAGGTCACATTTTCAGACTTTCCTCTGCAGCCATGAGGGCAAGAAATGTACTATTATTTTGACCAAAAAAAAAAAAGAAAAAAAAAAAGTGAAATTCTCATGCAATCACTTGATTCCAGAAGCTTGTGATAAACTCATGAGAATTGACAACACTATGAACTTCATAGCTTCCCCCATCTAGTATAGACTGAACCACATCCCTCAATCCACACACCTCTGATCTCTGAAGAATCTGGATCTGGGTCCAGTTGCCACAATCTTTAATCTTTTCAGTGCTTCAGTCATGTGCTACGTGTTCTCAAAGGGTGGGCGTGGGGGTAATAATGCATGTATGTTACTATATGCACTCAGTTTACTTGGACATGTAGTATGTGCTTGTAGTAGTTGTCATAATCTTTTCCTGTATATTTAACATGAAAAATATTGCATAAAACGTCATTCAGATTAAAAAAAAAGATTAAAAACTAAGGAGCAGTCCCTTCCTCTAAGGCTGTCTAAACACAACAGTTGTACCATTTTAATTATACTGGTCAAGTTAAAGTGCTACAGCTCCCCTCTAGTGTGGATGCAGCTATACCAGGGTAATAGTGCTGATATCAGTTTAGTGTATTCCCATACAGGAAGGGGAATAAGTTATAGTGATACGAGAAACCTTTTATACTGATATAACTGTGTCTGCACTTGGCGTTGTATAACTATTTCCGTAAAAAAAAAATCATCCCCCGAACTAATGTTGTTATACTGGTACATAAACTGGGTGTAGACGAGGACTAAGATATCAAGTTACTGGCACGTAGTAGCCCCTGAGCAAATGCCACTGTGAACAAATTATTTCCAGAAGCCTGAGCAGACTCAGTCTGAGCTGAATGCTTGGGTAGTTAATAAGTGCTCTGCCTTCTCTCCAGTCAGCCTGATTTCTGATCAGGCTTCTAAACATTACACACCTCCCACCCCACCCAAGTTCTACTGGACCGTTTTGTGCATCCAGAACAATCAGAATTAAATTGGAATGTTTCTTTCATTGATCACATGCTAGCTCAAGATACTGTACCCATAGAGTGCTGAATGTTGAATGGGTTTTCCAAGAATTCTTGCTATGAATAGCATTACGCCATGGTACACTGCCAGAACAGTCGCTTATTGCCCTACTGTTAAGGCCCAGTGAAACTATTCTTTTTTATATGGAGGCTGATTCATCACAACAGTGAGGTGACATAGTACATTGCAGTGACTCCTCCAAAATGGTAGGAGTTTATATAAATGAACTGTATCTTTAGGGTATTAACATTTGCAAGTAGCAGTGGTTCTGGTCCTGACTCTGGGAGCTTGCAGTCTGGTTCATACCTGACAAAAGAATTAATTTCTTCTTCCTCTTCTTCCTCCTCCTCCTATTTATTGAATGGCAACAGCGTGTCTGGTGCTGTACAAATACAGAGGAAGACAAGCACCAATGAGCTTCCATTCTAATTAAGGCACAGAAAATAGGTATAAACAAAGCATGGGTTAAGAGCTGTCTTTTTGTGGTGCAGTTATTTATAGTAACTATCTGGGTTATCAGCTCTGGGTTACTGTGAAAAGTGTTGCAGAAGAATGTGTTTCCAGGAGGAATTTGGATGAAGAGAAGGAAGTTGTTTGAGGCACAAGGAATTGGAGGACTTCTGAGTGTTGGGGAGTGTGGAAAGAAGCATGAAGATGGGAAGTGAAGATACAAACAGAGCATGTAAGAGGGATGCTTGTAAGGAAATGAGAGCAGAGATTTCGACAGAGGCAGGGCTGTGCTGGGTCACAGAAGGGAAATCTTTGAGCAGTCTGATGCAGAAGGAGAGATGAAGTAGGTGGAGGGATTCCAGGAAAGGAGTCACATTGTCAGACTGTTGGGAGGAAGATGATTCAAACAGCAGCATTTTGTATATATATATTTTTGGGGGTGGTGGCGGGGGAGAAGGAGAGCGAGGGAAAGACAAGGAGAGACCAAGATGTGGACAAGGGTTTTAATGGCCAGGATGTGGGAGAAAGGTTGGATTTTTTGCAAGGATGTAGAGGAAGAAGCAGCAGAACATGAGAGGAGCCTGGATGTGGAAAGAGAGGAGATTGCAGGTCTTGGAGATGGGGAGAGCAGTGGCGGTGATGTTAGTAGAAATGGGTGAGGCAGAGCACAGGAGGAAAGAAGAAGAAGTTTGAATCTGAGATGACCAAGGGATTTCTAGGGAGAGGTATCATAGAGGCACTTAGGTACACATGATAATGGTACAAGTCAGAAGAGACTGAGAAATCTTGCTATTCTATGTAATAAATGGACATATTGGCATATGTGGCTAAAAGTTGCTTTAATTCCATTGGGGCCCAGACTCTGCCCTGGGATGAATATCTGTGACTCTCTTTTAAACCAATTGGTGCCAAGCCTCTGATGGCCCAGGTTAGCTGACAATCTATAAGAATCATACCATGGGTTGTGAAAAGAATAGCATGTTGGATTTACATTTGTAGTCTCACTCACGTTCACTGATCTATGGAGCATTTAGTCTGTAATATTCAGAGGACATGTACTGTGCACACATTTTTAGTGTTCATTCTGTCTGGTTCTAGTCACAGATTTCATACATGCAAGTTATTAAGCATATGTAAACACCCCTTTAGTTGACGCAATTGGATTCAAATTTGGCTACTTTGCCAGGTAGAATGTTTTCAATGTTAAGACACTGTCAGCCTGACATGTATAACAATAATGTAAATATTTAAGATCTGAGCTAAGCTGCTTTACATTACGTCCAGTTTATATTGCCTTCAAAGCGCTGCAGGTTAATACAGATACTCTTGGGCTGACCTGGGGGCAGGAATCTTTTTACTTTAGCCAAACTATGGGCAACATTTTCCTCTTGGTTCCATATTTTGCGTTGCTTATCTGCAGTCTGGAACTCAGCTTTGGGTTCTATGAATGGGGTTTTCTTTGGTATCAATGGGAACCCTTTATGTGGAACTGAATTTGCAATATAACGGCACACAGGGTAATGTACAGGGCAGCTCAATGGTCTAAAGTCTGAATCACATTTTAAGCGCATATCAAAGTCTCTGCCTATCCTAGGTGTTTCAATAGTTACTACAGTGATAGGCTCTAAGTACTAGAGTACTGGTACCCAAATGCTTTTCTCTTTTTTTAAATTGAGTTTTCACCCTAAGCTAGAGCTAAATATCCCTATTGACAGCCATTTACTCTGTTATTTAAAGAAGAAAAATATTGGCATTGGAATGAGAAGTGACGTACATCAGATTATATAAGAAGGAACCATTTTCATATGCTGTGGTTACAGAGTCCACTTCCCAAAGAAAGAGCGGTACAACTGGCCACCAAGCAGAGTGAACTATGCAAGTTCCTTAGGGCCCAGTCCAGATCCTTTGGAAGTCATTAGAAAGACTCGAGTTAACTTTGCTGGGAGTTGGATCTAGTGCATAGTACAAGTTTTAAGAGATCTTTAATAATGTAGAAAAAGTAGTAAACAGGAAATACAAACCAGTAGGAATAATAAAAGGCAGGAAGAAGGGGAAGAAAGAGAGAGGGAACTCCTGCAAAGCTGTAGCACAGGTCTGAGTTGGGGAGCAGAGCCCATGGGGAGATGGGGAACTGTTTGTAAAGCTTAGCTTGGAAGCTCAAAGCAGTTGTTCTTTCCTTCTTTCTCTCTCTCTTGTCGCAATGCTGTTTTAGTTTCTTTAGCTCTATCTGTGCATCATACTCTTCCTATTCAAGAGACACTGGAAAGCGTCTTTTCATGCTTTGCTTGAGAGAAAGGTTCAGATATCAGCTGCTTGGGAACACCAGCTCACTGGGGCTTGATCTTGCTCCCATTGAAGTTCATGATAAAATTCCTATTGATTTTGACAGGAGAAAGATCAAGACAAGGGAAGGTTGCTGGTAGGTACATAATGGGCCAGATCTTCCGATGATATAAATCAGAGTACACTCTGATTCCAGTTCACACCAGCTGAGGAACTGACCCATTGATTCTTCAGTTCTAGTCCATCACTAGTCTTCAGTCAGTTGAGTAGCAAGGGATAGATATTTTGATCACAATTTTTTGATGTCTGTTCTCTATCACCTTCCAGAAGAGGCAGCTAATGAGACACAGGTTGTGGTGAACCTCATTGTCGTTCATGGACTGCTTCTGATTGGCTCTCTGGAGTGTTCTTGGAAAGTGAAGTGAGGGTCACTTAGAAGAGAGTAATTTAGAAGGGAGGAATTTAATTTACCATCTAACCACTGCAAAAAATAACTTGGTTGGTGAAGCAATTGAAAGGCTACTTTTAAGCACAAAAGCACAGAAGATATTGCTAAAAAATAGGATTTGTCCTAGGCGATTTCCTATGTTGTATTTTGTTATGTAAAGAAAGGGGTTAGGTTTTTGTAAAAGGTGATGAAGCCTTGCATTTGCTATACACCTCCATGTCAACAGAAAGAACCTTGTCATTTACAGGCTGGATCAGCTGTTGACATTATTTTTTAAGAAAGGCACCTAATTTGGTTGTGGGATAATTTCCTTTCTTCATCCTTATGAGCTGAAACACCCAGATCTGCATCTACCCTGCAGAGTCAGCGACTGCCTGTGCTGAGGCTAAACTCTACCCTAGGGCCGGTGCAACCATTTAGGCAAACTAAGCGGCCGCCTGGGGTGCCTAGTGGTTGGGGACACCTAAAAGCCCCCTCAGGCTAGGAGGGGTAGGTGAGCTGGGTGGGAGAGTGCGCGGGGATGGCTGCCCGCAGTAACGGGGGAGGGGGGGACGCACAGGGGAACCGCTCCCTACCCCAGCTCACCTCCGCTCTGCCTCCTCCGCTGAGCACACAGCCCCCACTCTAAGTCTCCTCCAATCAGCGCCGCAAGCCTGGGCGGGGAGGAGAATTAGAGCAGCGCCAGCATGCTCAGTGGAGGAGGCGGAGCTGAGGTGAGCTGGGGCGGGCTACCCAGGCAGGGTTAGCTTCCGTGGGGGGAGTCTCCCCAGGCAGGGTTAGCTGCCAGGGGAAGGGGGAAAGTCTCCCCAGGCAGGGTTAGGTGCCGGCGGCAGGGAGGGGAGAGGGGTTAGCTGTTGCGGTGGAGGGGTAGCTGCTGCGGGGGGGGCTCCCCGGGTGGGGGGCTGAGTTAGCTGCCGTGGGGGTGCAAGGTGGAAGTTTCGCCTAGGGCATGAAACTTCCTTGCACCGGCCCTGCTCTACCCTGATATAAACTCAGGTGCCAATCATGTCACTAGGATGTTAGGCTGTAATTTGTCCCTTTCTGCATAGGATTGTGTTACTGTAAATGGAATCTTATAATGTACAAAGCCAGTTTCTATGTTTATTCAGTATGAAGCCTAGGATTTGCCAGACCAGACCACTGTCTGCTGAAGCCAATGTTCTGCCTCTGGTCATAATCAATACCTGATGCTTCAAAAAAAGTGCAGTACCTCCCACCCCACCAATATATTTAGCCAAATAGGTCATGTTCTATGTGGCTGGGTGGAAATTACTTCCCTACCCTTGAAGGTAATCAATTTACATCCTGAAGCATAAGACTCAATTAGATCTATTATGTTAACATACATAGATACAGATGTTAAGGGTCATGAAATTATCCTGATCTTTTGAAACCCAGCTAGGGTGTTTGATCTGATGGCCTCCTGAAGGAATGATTTCCACAGTTGACTACACTCTATATAAAATCAGAAGTATTTCACTTCATTTACTCTTTCTGAATTTTGAATTAATTAATTACGTAAAGTTTCTATTTATGGGACAGAGCAAAAGAAGGAAGTGACTGGTTTTATTATTATTGATTATAGAAACCCTTTGCACTCAGTTAGAATGCCTCTCTTTCATACTTCTGAATTCAGCAATCAAGTTCACCTGCAAGACTCCTTTCCAAGTGAAGCAATCCTAGATTTGCTCTTGTCACGTACATACATACATTCTATCATACTGCTAATAGTAACCTGCCATGATATCAGAAAGGATGACCTTGTGATAGAGGTGAGGGACTGGGAGTAGGTCTTGACTTTGCCACAAACTGCTGTGTGACCCTAGGCAAATCACTTCACTTTTACGTGCCTCAGTTTCTCCATCAATAAAATGGGTTTAATGATACTTACCTACCTCACAAGGGTGCTAGGTGGTTTAATTTGTAAATATCAGTGAAAAATTTGAGATCTTCGGATCCATTGAGATCCTTAGATAAAAAGTGCTAGAAGACTAAAAAAAAAAAAAAAAAAGTAACCATCTTTTCCTTCTCTGAACCTCTTAAGTTTCTTCTGTACTTTCCTTAAGATGTAGTGATCAAGACTGAACATAGTACTTCAGTGTTCCCGCTATGGGTGTGTATATCCCCCAATGCATATGCAAAAATCAGGACTGTACATGCACACGTACAGGTGTGCTTGTGTTCACTATGAGGGTGTGTGTGTGTTGAAGTATGCATTTAAAAAGTGGGCCCCAAATCACTATGTGCTCTTGTTCAATATAACATCTTCACACCACATTTTATATTATTTTCCATTGCCTTTTTAAGGCAATTAGACATCCTATATATATCATTAATAACTGCAGTGCACTGGTGGTCATCTTTATTGAACTGTCTGCCATGACTGACTCCCAAGTATTTTCCTCTGAGGACTCTGCAAGTTCAGAGGCCAGTAAATTGGAGAAAGTGTTTGTGAAATCAAGTAACTCTTGGCATACAGTTACAGATATATATGGTCTGATTTACAGTGCTGTGCAGCAGCTGAAATTGCATTTGGATCAAGAAGGATCTTTGTGGTTATGGTTTCAGGATTCCTTGGCATAACTTCAGAATGCAGAACACTGGAGATGTTCATGAGAGGTCTACTCCCATTACTTCACATGGCTTGGGTCTGGTCTGCCTGCAGCCTTGCACTTGGATTTCTCAAGCTGCTGGAGGGCAAACCCTTCAAGAGCAGCCTCTGAGCATCTGGTGATAGGATCAGCCACAGCAACCTACTTGGGAGCAGTGGCAGATTAACGCACAGGTCCATGGGGTCCAGGTTCACAGGGTCCGTGCCCAGGGACCCCAGCCAATCCCACCCCCCAGGAGTGCTGGAACCTGGGCAGAAGTTGGGGGACACTGGAACTGGGACCCTGCCCCTTGCTCCTCCTCTTTCCCCGAGGCAGGAGCAGAGCAGAGGTCAGAGCTGCCCAGGGAGCCCAGGTCACTGTGCGGAGTCCCGGACCCTCCATCTGTCCTGGGTGGGGGCTGGGGTGAACACAAGCAGCTGCCACTCCATGTCCCCACCCCCCAGGGGCAGGCTGCTGCCAGTGGGACCTGGGGCGGCGGCTCCAGTCTAGCCTCCTGCCTACTCCCCAGGGCTTGCCGAACGCTCTGCAAGGAGAGGAAGCCCTGCCCCAGCTAGGTCACAGGCAGCAAGGAAGCGGGCAGGGAGGGCTCCTCTAGCGCAGCTCCCACTTCTACTGGCCTGGTGTCAGCTGCTGCCACACTCTGCCCAGGCTCACTCAGTGCCAGTGCCTGTGCCCAGCTCCTGCTGCCAGGCTGCCCTTGCCAGGTCTCTCTTGCTCCCAGTGACAGGTTGCCACTGCTGCGGCCTGGGCTGTGTGTCCAAGGCAGCAACCACATGCAGCACCTCTCCTCCTGTGCCTCTGGCCTGAACTTTGCTGTTTGGGAGTGTGTGGGGGGGAACAATGTCCCCTGCCCCCCAAATTACGCCCATGCTGCCGCCGCTTTGCACCTGCCTGAGGCTACTACGCCTGTCTTAAAAAGTGTTGGGGTATGGCCCTCCTGAGCTGTCAGTTAGGACCACCCGGGGGGGGGCGGGGCAAGTGGGGCAATTTGCCCCGGGCTCTGCAGGGACCTCCACGAGAATATAGTATTCTATAGTTTTTCTTATGGAAGGGGCCCCCAAAATTGCTTTGCCCCAGGCCACCTGAATCCTCTGGGTGGCCCTGCCTTCAGTGCTGGCACCTCTGGGCCCCCAGGGTGTGGAGGGCCCATATGTTTTGTGCCCAAGGCCCCAATAAATCTTAATTTGCCTCTGCCTGGAAGCTGCTCCACTAAAATGCAGTTCTCACCCATCCTGCTTGTCACACTGCTGGGACTTTCCAACCTGTGCATGAGTTGTGGGGTAAGCCCTTTAAGAGATATCCACTTCCTTTCCTGCCACAGGCAGTGGCAGAATCACAGCCAAGAGATGCCATGACTCCAACCTGGCCTGGGCCTACCCTTCCCCCACTGAGATTTTCTGCTCTGGGTGGGGTGAGCCCTTTGACATCCCTCCAGATTTTGGTTCCTTCACTAAACTTCTGCTAGTGTGATGAGGTGTAGGACCCTTGCAGAAAACCATGGGTCACTGTGCAGATTCTGTACAGAGAGCCCTATGTTTTCAGAAGTGATGAGTGATTTGGGGTGCCTCAGGTTTTGGTTCTTAACTTCAGGTATCTCGGGCCTCACCATCAGAAAGTGCTGAGCACCTTTTTAAGGCTTCTCAAATTGGGGACCCAAGAATGGAGACACTCTTTAATTTGTTGTCTATTATTACAATAGCACGCAAAATCACTGTTCACATTGAAAATGTAGATCATGTGTGCTATCTAATTATGTTTGGAAGGATTGGATTTTTATCTGTAAATGTCAGTAAACATGGATTTCACTGTGTACACACAAACCTACGAGAAATATTTCTGTTGATAATTGAAATTTACAGATAAGCAAAGTAAGAAGAATGCTGCTTGAGAACTCATTAGAGTTCGATTTAATGATTTTAACTTTGTATATGTTGATATGTGATGTGGACAATTTTTGTTCCAACAATTATAAAGCTTTAACTTTTTGAATCTCCAAGTCTACTGTCATTAAATAATTATCGGCTGATCCCATATAATTTCCCACAACTGAAAATTTAAACAGATAAAAATAGAAAAAATAATTAAAGCTAATCATCAATATTATCCATCAAAATTACACAAAAATACAAATCAAATTCTGCCCAGCCAATATATAATATATTGCATGCTATGAAACCATGTATAATAATGACGAATCAAAAATTCGCAATTCCAAAGGAAGCCTTTTGAGTAACAGCTAGATGCAATCATTAACTTACTGACCGTTGTGGTCCCTTCTATCTCTATGAGTCTGTACCTGTCACATGGGGGTGACATTAGAACAAGAAGCTCAGTGGCGGAGCTGGTCAGGACATCGGGAATTGTCTGCAGAAGATTTCAACATTTCTTTGAAAAAACAAAATTACAAAAACTGAAACACTTTTGGGGTTTCAGCCAAAAAGAAAAGAACTGTCAGCTTTCATTTTTTTTACTATGTTCATCTTTTCTACAGAAAGCAGGCACTTTCCCTGAACTTTTTATTTAGTCAAACCCTCAATTTTCCATCAAAAAAACAATTTAAAAAATTTTCACCCAGCTCTGCCCAGGGGGTTTGGGTTCAAAGTTTGTGAACCAAAGTTTTCCTCATTTTCAGATGGATTTACACCCTCCCAAATATCACTTTGTGATTCAGCTGTGAACAAGCCACAAGAAGGTGATAATTAATCAAAATGGGCATATCATAGTATTTGTCCCAGTCTCTCTTGAAGGGTGTGAGTCTCACTGAACCTTTCAACAAACATGCGCTCCTAGGTTGTAAAGAAACCTGCAGCTGGGCAAATTTCTTGTGGCCTGTTTGTTATTAGTTGTGATCACCGGCAATGTGCTCAGTTGAACAAGACACAAAATGGAGATCGTCCTGAAGAGCTTCCAGTCCAAGATGGGTGGGCTGCCTAACAAAAGCTTTGCATAGCATTACGTGTGAGGCTTACTGAATGAGATCATCTTTTTCAAACAGAGAAACCTTCAAATGATGGGGGCCTCTATCACTGCACCTTGTTATTATCTGAGCTGTTCATGCAAGGGTTCTCTTGCTGCAGAAGCCAAGAGAAGTGCAGGATTTGGGAGTCCTATAAAGCTTGTCTGCACAGCTGCAGTTCTGAAGCATAAATAAGAATATTCCTTGCCCTTCCTTCCCCATACAGAGCTGTTCAGGTGGCTTAGTGCCCCAGTTTAATGCGGGGAGAGAGGGGTGCTGTTGTACCTGATAATGCTTTCTCTCAATCCGGTTGCACAGAGAATTTCCTACAAGCAGGAAGCTGTTAGTGCAAGTAATGGCTAGCTCAGAGAAGCACTTCTGCTACAACAACAAAGAGCCCTTTGATCCTTTCCATTTGGAGAACTTAAAACAAGAAAACAAAACTCCAATAAGACCAAGTTGGGCTGTAAAAGGAGAGGGGGAGACAAGGAGCACCAAAGGACTCAGGAGTGTAATTGTAGAAGTAGCAAATGTTTTGGCACTTTGATCTGCTTCGTGTCAGTTCAAGATGTTTCATGTTTAATACCAGAGAGCCATTCACCAAATGCTCTGCACAAACAATACAAGGCCGCCTATTGGTAATTCCAGGGCATTTGGAGAGACACTGGCTCAAACTCAGCCCTTTTAACTTCACTGAGTTCAGTTACATCAGGGGTGACTTTGGCCTGCTGTGCATAAAAAGATCCATTTACAGAGACACCTCATTATGAAGTGGTAGCACAGGGCAGATGTTACCTTGCTGAGCCCACTGGATAAAGAAGCTCCAGCCATATATGTTCATTATCTCATGACCTGTAGCAATTTTAAAATGGGGGACAGATCTTCAGCTGGTGTGAACTGGAGATGCTCCATTGAAATCAATGGAGCTATGCCAATTTACCCCATCTGCAGTTCTGGCTCCTTTAATCCAGCGGGGTTTGTTTTCTCCTCACTGCAGTGCTGTCTCTCGCCTTTATACAAGCATGAGGGATATATGAGAATTTTCTCTAGGAGCTGGAATATAGATCAAGCTTTTTACACAGTAGTTTATAAGAAACTTATCAAAGAATAGCTAACAGTTACCACATCTTTGTGCCTGGGATGTGTAAAAAAAAAAAAATCACTGAATTAATATCCCAGGAGAGAACTGAGGTCCCAGGAAAGGGTTTTTCTAGTACCTGGTTGTTCTCCTCACTACTGGACTGGGACATTGTCCCTCTTGTAGCCCTCTCTGCAAGGATCCAGGTTGCGATTGCTCTGCCCAGCGCAGATCACAGAGTGAGTTGAGAGCCAAACCTTCTGACTGGTGCAGACTCCTGCAGATAGATGCATGTGTGCCAGATGCAAGCAAGAGGAGGCTGCTGCAAATAGTCTCTGCTTTGAGAGGGGAAGGGAGAAGGAAAGCAGAGCAACAGCAGCTAAAACAATGGACTGCAGAGAAAATCACATCCTTGGTGTTAGACGGTGGAGTGTTTGCTTCCAAATCAGCAATGCACTGTAAGGTTGGGTGTGTCTTCACTAAGTCCTGCCCCTGTTGTTTCTGGGAGTTATGTCACAGCTTTAACTAGCATTGGTTGAGAAGATGTTTTTTTTTCCACTCATAAAAATTCTACCTCTCAAAGGCAGAATATCTATTTTTGATATAAGAAAAGGGCATCTCTCTAGTACTTGATGTATCTATGGGTAGGGTAGGGTAGCTACTGGGATTGGGAAGATGTTTTGTTTGCATAGATTATTTTTCCCAGCTGTCTTTAATGAACACTTTCTCTACATATGCATTTTCCTTTGACTTTTGACTGTCTTGTGTAATTACCTGTGATTTATAGTGATGATGTGATGTAGTGCCTAGGTGTGGTGGGGTGGCACTGTGACTGGGTGTTTGTATCAAAGCAATTATGTCAGGCGAGGAAAAAAACCTCCATAGCTTGCCTTAAAAAAATGTGCTTGAAAAGATTTCTTCCAAGGAACTGAGATTGCCTGCCTTCACTCTGGAATGACATTCTCATTGGCGGTTTGTAATAAGAGTTCATTCCTTGGCTTATTTTTACATAAACCTTCAGGCATTTATATTCATTCATGATCGCAAGACTTCTGTCTTATTAATGGGTCCATGTCAGCAATACAAATGTTTGATTGGAGTATGTTTTCAGGAACTATGAGCAAAGGGATGATCTGGTGGTTTGGGCACCAGCCTGGGACTTAGGAGATCTGGGTTTAATTCCCTGTTCCACCACAGATTTCTTGTGTGAACTTGAGCAAGCCACTTAAGGCCAAATTCACAAAAGGATATAGGCACCTGAATCCCAGAATCAGGCCCCCCTGGGATTCATAAACCCCCCACTCATGTGCCCCTGAACCTGTAGGTGCCTAAACTCTCTTGGCACCTAAATTTTAGCAGTAAAAGTGCTCTAGGTGCCTGTATTTGTGCCTCTGAGCATGCACATTGCAGCTCCACACTAGGTGTGAGGATATCTAAGCCCCAGGGTGATGCACAAACCACAGAAGATGGGCATTCCTCGGCCTATCTCACCTGCATAACTCAGTCCAGTAGGAACTTACACACAGTGTTTGAGGAGGGGGAGAGGAGGAAGTCCCTTATAATGTTTAGCCCAGTGGTTAGGACTCACCTAGGATATGGGAGATCCCTGGTTCCACTCCCCACTCAGGCAGAGAAGGAATATAAAATGGGATTTGTCACCTTTCAAGGGAGTGTCCTGACCACTGGACTGTGGGATATTCTCATGGGGGGCTCTCTCCTGTTGAAACTCTTCCACTGTGGACAAATAATGAAAGAATCATTGGCCAGGAGACAGCACGCATGAGAAGGACCCTGTATCCTGGTGGTTACAACACTCACTCGGAAGGTAAAAGACCCTGGGATCCAGTTCTCTGCACTAATGACTTTTAAAAATTATTCATCCACGGTGGAACAGCCTCAGGAGGCGAGCCCCACACCAGAGTGTCCCATATCCCTGGGGTTAGGGCACTTACCTGAGAGGTAGCAGATTCCTGTTCAAATCCTCTCTCCCACTCAGGTGAAAGGGGGACTTGCCCTGGTGGTCTCCCACCTCCCAGGTGAGTGCTCCAGCCACTAGGCTCAAAGTTCTGAGGCTGCTGCTTGCAGCAGCATTATAGGCACCTAATGCCAAGAGTGTTTGCAACTGAGACTCCCAAGTAGAAGGAGGGGCCTGCTCACACCCACCTCTGAGGGAGGGGTGGGGCTTAGCATACACTCCTCAGCTTGCCTTCTCACATTGGATGCCTTAGGTGAGGAGCCTCCTACTCGTTTTTTTGTGAATCCCATTCCAAGTTTCTCTCTCTCCTCATTCATTGTATAAGGAACTCAGGAGCCTAACTCAGGGGTTGTGGATCCCAGAGGTTTTGTAGATGGCTAAAAATTAGGTGGGGTGACACTCAGTTCCCTATCTGTGCAGGGGGGATAACAGCACTGTCCTACCTTACAGGGGTTTTATGAGGAGAAATGCATTAGTGATTGTGAGGTGCTCAGTTGTTCTAGTGGTAGGGGCTGTCCATACATGACAGAAGACATTGTTTGGTGATGTTTTTGAAGACCTACCCACCCATTGTAACTCTTTGTAATGCCGAAACAAACACACACAAGTAAGGACCCACTCACCCCCTAATGTGTTACATGATTTATGGACAGCCCCATATATGTACCTATGATAGATAATTTTCTTCCTGAGAGTTGGCCTCTACAGAGCTATGCTGTTTGACACCAGCTGAGGAACTGGCATAAGTAAGGAGGATCTGATAGAGATCTATAAAATCATGACCGGTGTGCAGAAAATAAATAAGGAAGTGTTATTTACTCCTTCTCATAACACAAAAACTAGGGGTTATTCATTTCATTTGGTAGGCAGCAAGTTTAAAACAAACAAAAGAAGTACTTTTTCATACAATGCACAGTCAACCTGTGGAACTCCTTGCCAGAGAATGTTGTGAAGGTGAAGACGATAACAGGATTCAAAAAAGAAGTAGATAAGTTCTTGGAGGATAGGTCCATCAATGGCTATCAACCAGAAGCTTCTATTTGCCAGAAGCTGGGAATGGGCGACAGGGGATGACTCACTTGATGATTCTCTGTTCTGTTCATTCCCTCTGGGGCACCCGGCATTGGCCACTGTTGGAAGACAGGATACTGGGCTAAATGTCCTGACTCAGTATGGCCATTCTTATGTTCTTAAGTATAAAGTAGTTTGTCAGTATAACTGAGTTACATTGAATGTGTGAGGAAAGGGAGGCAGATCTCCATGAGCTTTTCAGTTACTATGTAAAGGATACAGGAGATAACACTCCAACTCGAGTAATTTTTCTGGCTAAGGAGTGTGTCTGAAGGAAGTAATAAAAGTTGAATGAAGCTAGCTTGGGAAAGTGAAATGGCCATAGAACTTGTCTCAGTTCTTGTGAGGAATTGGCCCCAGTAGCCCAAGTGTGCAACTGTTTGACCACTATTGTACTCAGCACATTTCACCTCAAAGGCTCTCCAGTCCTTTATGAGCAATCCACATACAGCCATCTCTGGGGAGGGTGGTGGTGGCCAGCCAGCACACAAGCACTCTGCACAGTATTAGGCAAAGAAGGACAAAGTAGGATCCTAAGCCTACGTAAAAGGATATTGTTTAATGTATAAGTGTTATAGATCAAGCTGCCTTCTCTTTTACTGGAAATTAAAGTTTGGGCCTGAACCAAGATCCTGGATCTGAGCCCTTCCAATTCCGGATCTGAACTCAAACTTCACAAGTGGAACGTCTCCTTCTCTGGTCTCAACCTGCACTGTGTCCTAGAAAGGTGCCAACCCAGCATGAAATTCACTCCTGTGCCGAGGGCGTGCACCAGGCTTGTGCTATCACATAAGTCCTATTTTTTGGGTTGAAGTAAAACTGAAGTGGTGCACAGCTTTGTGCCAACCGCATGCACTGGTGTGACTCTCCCCCTCCCGCACTGCATAGCAATGTAATCATGCAAGGGACACACTTCAGTGTCCATCTCTTATGTTTTCAGGGATTCTATACATTTAAAGAATCTGTCTCAGAATCCATTGCTTTTATTAGAGCACTACTACTTTGCATTTAGAGTGCATTTTGCCAGCTAAGTATCTATGAAATTAATACATACTGTAACTTGGCAGGATCTCCCCACTGAAGTCTACTTGAGTAGTGTGCAACCCAATATCAGCAGCATATGTTTGGACTAAGAATTCTTTGGAAAAGACAGTTAACTAGAATACAGGGTGTTTTTCTTTACCCTCAGACAGCCAGTTCTTGTGTTTGACATTTAAACCTGGTTGGGTATAAATCCCCACTTTGAACCTTAGCGTCCAAAGATGGGGTACCAGCATGAATTCCCCTAAGTTTAATTACCAGCTTAGATGTGATAGGCTGCCACCAATCAGGACTTTCAGTCCCTGGTACACTCTGGTCCCCCCAAAGCCTTCCCAGGAGACCCCCAAGACCCAGTTCCCTTGGATCTTAACACAAGGAAACTAAACCCTTTCCCCTACCGTTGTTTCCCCCAGACTTCCCCTCCCTGGGGTTACCCTGGAAGATCACTGTGATTCAAACTTCTTGAATCCCAAAACAGAGAGGAATGTTATCTTCCCCCCTCCTCTTTCCCCCTCACCAAGAGGTCATACAGATTCAAGCTCCATGAATCTAAAACAAAGAGGAAATTCACCTTTCCACCCGCCCCCTCCTCTCTCCCGGAGAGAGAGACAGAGAGAAACACCAAGAGCAGGTTTTTCCTCCCCCCTTCTCTCCTTTCTCCCACCAATTCCCTTGTGAGTGTAGACTCCCTCCCCTGGGGTCTTACACAAGATAACCAAAAAATCAATTAGATTCTAAAAAAAAGAAAAGCTTTTAATAAAAGAAAGAAAAACATAAAAGTTGTCTCTGTAATCAAGATGGTAAATTGTTACAGGGTCTTTTAGCTTATAGACACTAGAGAGAATCCTCCCCCCAGCATACATACAAATTGCAACAGAGATACAATTCTTCCAGCCANAGGCAGAAGCAGCACAATTAAGATATAGTTTGGATGTGTGGGGTCAAGGGAGGAGTCAGAGTCAGAGATGATCCCTAAGTTACAGGCCAGAATGACAAGGGAGGATGGTGGTTTTGTCCTTGGTGTCAGAGAATAGGGGTGAAGTGAAAAAGGTTTGGTAGGGAAGATCAGCAGTTCAATTTTCTAGAGAAGTAGGCTGAGATACAGGATTGGATGGATGGAGACAAGATAGGACAACTCCTGACAGAGGTAGATTTGTGACTAGCCAGCAGCATAAAGATGGTAGTTGAGGGTGAAGAAGGGAGATCATGACAGATCTTGTCAATCCGAGTTGACAACATATTGCATAGAGAAGGAAGAGAGTGTCAGAATGGGGGGGGAGTGGGGTGGGGGAAGCGGGGTATTTCAGGACAAACAAGACACCAGGGAGTACTGAACGCATTTTTAGGTTGGGGATTTACTGGTATTTTCTTCTAGAGGTTTAAATTGGAAGCGGCTTGTGATTTTGGAGCCTGAATCCGAGGACTGTGCCGCAATACAGAAAGGCATTTAACCATGTGCTTTATTTTCAGCCTGTGCTTAATTTTCATTGACTTCAATGAGACTTAGCCAAAGCTAAGGAAGTGCTGAAGTGCCCTTCCTGAACTGGTGTCTTTACCAAATAGCATTTCTTAGAAGCTTGTCTAGGTATTGTTATAGGAGACTCAGTCAGTCTGGACCAGGGGTTCTCAAACTGGGGGTCGGGACCCCTCAGGGTGTCACGAGGTTATTACTTGAGGGCAGTCACATGAGGTTGTTACATGGGGGGTCGTGAGCTCTCAACCTCCACTCCAAACCCTGCTCTGACTCCAGCATTTATAATGCTGTTAAATATATAAAAAAGTGTTTTTAATTTATAAGGGGAGTTGCACTCAGAGGCTTGCTATGTGAAAGGGGTCACCAGTAAAAAAAGTTTGAGAGCCACTGGTCTGGACTGAAGATTACAATGCACTCCAGAAAATCACCATGCTGAGGGTCAAATGCAATGCTGACATCATAACTCTTAGGCCCAAGTTCTCTGCTGAGTGCTTTGGTGTAGTAACTTGAATGGTCATTGAGGTTCTCACTGGAAGAAGGGAAATGGACCCACCTTCCAGACTGAGGATCCTCTCAGCAGATAACTCAGTGTAGGCTCTTTGGCACTAGCATCCTTGCCCCCCTACCATGCACCTCCCCGAAAGACTGGAAGTTCTGTGAACCGGTGGAACTTCTAGCTCTTTTGCTGCACTAATATTCCCCAACCAACCAGTGCACTAGGTGGTAAATCTCTCTTTTCTACCTCCCCAGTTCCTATCCTCTTCTTCTGTGTAAGGGAGCTGCATCAATATTGCTGTGTGTTGGGCCATCTGCATTCCTGGAGATGGGTGGTTGGTTGGATGGATTGTCCCTTAGACTACATAATCTGATTGGAATGAGAGGAGAACAGAGGGAGACCGAAATAGTTTTTTGTGTACCAGACACCTTAGACTCCTTCAGGACTCCATACTCACGTATTTTACTGCTTTAATTTCAATATTTTAGCTGATTTCCCAGGAGGATGGTGGGATTTTGTTCAGTTGAAGTACATTGGAATTGAATTTGAGTCAGTTCCCTCCCTGTTGTGTCTCTAGTGAAGGCAATGCAGTTACCCTAAGTCAGTTTGGCCCCATATTGATGACGTGCGCTGGCTTGACAAGAGATGTGCTCATATGTTCATACAATGAGGGCCTGATACCAATGAGAGTTTTGTCACTGATTTAAATGGGAACAGAACTGGGCCTTAACTGAGTGGCAGCTGTTGAAATTAAGGTAACATTTACAAATTACTTTATTAATAATCCCTAAAGGATGAATAGAAATTGCTTTTTCACTAATAGATTATCTCAGGGACAGATTACATGATGTAGAGACCCTGCTATATAAGTGATTTATGTTCTATATTCCCAGTCTATCGGGGTTTATAACAGATGCTATAAAATCATCTGTCTGTCTCTACAACATGCCCTAGCACACGTAAGAATGATTTACTTGGAGAAAAGCAATTTCTGTTCGTTATACATGAATTATCTTAAAGTACGTGTACATGTCACCTCAATTTCACGTTGTTATGTGATTTAGTGCCTCCTTTTCCAGGCTACATTTATTTTTATGGACCTTGTTTGCTTCAAATTAGCCCTGAACCTGGCCCAAAGTAGTATCCTCTCTTCCTACTCTTCATTGCTGTTCCTTAGACTCTGCTGGCATATTTTGAGACATAAACACAGAAAATACCTTTAATAATAATTTAACCCCCCCAACATTTTCTTCTTTTAATTCCAGTCTCACCCCTGGGTATGTCTAAGTGTTCCACAAGAAAATGACATTGTAGTGCAAGGAGAAAGCCCCAAAATGGATATATTAAAAGTGGTCAAATTTTCATAGAAACAAGGTCATGGGTCAAATCTAGGACTTTTCTGCAAAAGTAGGGAAAATGAGCTTTCCAATTCCCTGCTATACCTAATAGCTCAGAAGGAATTTGGTTGGTTCATCAGCACCTAATTTTGTATGAACTTGAGACTCAGCCACATTAGTGTTTACATTGTATTAATTGTTGAAAGGTATGTGCCAGGTCCAGTTGTGAGTGAACCAGGGGCTGTTTCTGGCTTCACATTGAAACCTGGTGGAATTCTGCAGTGTCATCTGTTTTCTCACTGTGGTTTTGATTGAACTCTGAACTCAAAGGATGAGCCCCGGTGAACTGAAACCACTGAGTTTTGCACAGTCCTGCCTTTCCTCAAAGCATTTGTAAGCTCAAAATTATAGATGATAAAATATAACCTTTATGCTTTCCCAAATATGGAGGATGCTAGTCAGTAGCAGAGCTGGCTTCAGCCCCTGTCAATGTGCATGGACTCCTGATTATGTATATTTGCTGGGCAATGTATATTTCTGGGCCTCTTCTCAAACTTTTCGCTCAGATGATTCTGTGTTGCTATTGTAGAATTGTTTATGAACTCCCCTTACCCTCTTAAGGAGACAGGTACTATACAGTTTGTGTAGCAAACAAAAGGCTTTCACAAGATGATATGTTAATGGTTTCAAGTTTAAAATAACATAAATGCATCCATGAGTTGAAGATCTAAGGAGGAATGGATAGTTCTGGAGATTAGTGGTGAATTATGGAGACTTTCCCCTTTGGTTGCCTCTTTGAGTCCAGCCTGGGTTGGCAGTGACTCTGAGTTAAGCTGATTTTAGTAGCTCATACAACGTAATTTGGAGATCACAGATCTAATGAATTCTAAACCAGCTGAGATTGGCTGTGCCTTTCTCTTGACTCAGATTTTGAGATTAACAGCATCTGACAAATTGTACCAAGCTCTGTAATGATTTTCTAGACAAGCGTTTAGAAGGGAGCAGACTGAAGAGTACCAGTTTCACTTTGTGTGCTTATGTCTCTGGAGGTGAATGGCTGGTGCTATTCCTATCTGTTCCGCCTGGCCCATTTTCAGACATACATACCGATGATTCTGCCAGAGCTCTGTGATCAATCCTTTGCCTCCTGTGACCTACTGCAGCTTCTGTGCAGTGACACGTTAATTTTATTTTTCTCAGGCATTTGGGGAATTAGTTTGCTAAGGACTGAAAGGGCTTTGACTGTTTTGTTTGTTCACAGGCAACTGTAGTTAATAATTCTACATATAAGCTATTCAGTGTAGCATAAACAGCTTCTTATATGGTACTTACCGACCTTTGGAAAGCACTTTGAGGGCTACAGATGAAAAGCCCTATATTATTTATTAGTTGTAGCAGTCTAATCCAGCTCCCACTGAAGTCAGTCGGAATCTTTCCTTTTGCTTAAGTGAGTTGTGGATTAGGCCCTATATAATGTTCCATATTTTGTTTATGGTTGTTGCCCCTTTTTGACATGAGCAGCTAGTTGACGTTTGGGGGCTTGTGCGTGTTCGAGTAGAAAGTGGTGGTAGTCAGGTATTTCTCTGATGCAGTTTTAGGTATATACAAAGAATGTATGAAGTCCTGCGTCTTGGAACACAGAAGGAATAAAATAGCAAGAAACAGCTTCTTTTACTCACAGCACCAAGAGTGCTTTTTTTTTTAGCCTGCACCCTGACCTGAAAAACCTCTACCCAGGGCCAGTGACATGCATTTAGCTGCTCGTTCAGGCTGCCTCTCTCACTCTGTTGTTGTGTGACTTCAGTTTCTGAGATCTTTCATCCCCCAACTCAGGGCCGGCTCCAGGCACCAGCTTATCAAGCAGTTGCTTGGGGCAGCAACTCCATAGCGGGGTGGCACTTTCAGGTATTCGGCTGCAATTTGGCGTAGGGTCCCTCGCTCCCGCTCAGAACCAAGGACCTCCCACTGAATTGCCTCAGACCAAGATGGCGACTTTTTTTTGTTTTTTTTGGCTGCTTGGCATGGCAAAACCCCTGGAACC
The DNA here is from genome assembly GCF_003597395.2 of Chelonoidis abingdonii. NCBI lineage: Eukaryota > Metazoa > Chordata > Testudines > Testudinidae > Chelonoidis > Chelonoidis abingdonii. Next base: position 78,214,591 of record NC_133775.1, on the reverse strand, counting down.
AGCCATGCCCAGACCTTCCCCTATCCAAAAGAATACTCAGTCAAAAGATCCTCAGCAGGTTCCCACACACCTTTTGTCTTAGGTGGTGCTTACCATTATGCTAATTGAAGGGTGAGTTCACACCTACCAATCTCAATGGGGTATTAATTCAGTCCATAACAAGGTTTCACCCGGATCATAACACTATTGTGAAGGTTCTGTAAATATTCCCAAAGATAGGATGGATAGTTATAGTTCTGATGTATTTAGAAAAGAAAAAGAAATTAAAGAAAGACTTGATACAGGAGGCATCACTGACCTGTGGTTTGTTTCATAGACTGTTCCAGTTATTCATCAGTTAAAGGTAAAATAGCAGTATATTCTGGCATAGGATTATAGTGTTTGTAGGATTTCCGCTTGGCTGAAATACTTAAATATCCTATTATGTGATGCCGTGACTCTTGCAGTGCTGCTGCATGCATTGTATAAATTAGAGATTTGCCTGAACCTAAACCACAGATCAAAATGCTGCTGGAGTTCCAAATCCAGATCTGGTTTAGAATTTTGCAAATGGTCCCAACTGTAAATGGCCTGAACCAAAACCCTCAATAGCATTAGTCCCAAATGTTGGGATGTTTGACATCTGGATTTCTAGTATAAATGCCCCATCCTCCATTATAATGATTGCCCTTGAAAAGGAGGCTTAGGAGACCTTCCTAAGAAAGTGAGCCGAGTGCTCTGAGTACAGGCCTAGGAGCTCCAGTTCTGGCACCATCTGTAGCCTTAGTAGCCATAGTAAAGTGATGTAAAGGTAAACTTTTAAAAGTAAGTTCTTTGACGTTTGGGTGTCCATTCTTTACTCCATGATTTTTTTAAAAAAAATAGAGGCCAAAAGTTAGGTTCCACAGTTTGGCACCGAAATAAAGAGCCTGGGATGAGATTTTGAAAAATCCTGTTTACCTAAGTAAACAGCCAGATTTTCAAAAATGCTGAGCAACCCAGATGTCCCTTCGATGTCAGTGGGAGATCTAGGCACTCAACACCTTTTTGTGCTCAGCTCCCCATCTCTCCAATGAGAATCCCAATCTGCACCTCCCAGGAATCGTGTGGCTCGTTAATGTTTGGATTGCCAGTGGGCAGCATGTTGGAAATTAAGGATGAAATTTCAAAAGCACCTTAGTGAGGGAAGTTCCCCATCTTGCATGGGTGTGGTGGGTTCAATGGCAGTTAGGCATCTAACCCCTAAAGCATTCTTGAAAAGAGCAGTCTAAATTCTGGGGGGTTGGACTAACTGACTACTTCGTTTGTGGCAAGCAGGGGTCTAAATCTATTCTGCACTATCCTGTCACATACTAAGCGTCTTTGTGGACCCTGCTGCTGTGCATTAAAAGTTCCCTCGTGCTCTTTGATCTACCCCACTTCGAAATGGTAGATTGAAACCCCAGCTTGCTGACAATTTAGGACTTCTCTAAACAAACATTAAGTGTTGTTGTTCAAGATTCCTACAAGTAGGTCTTCTGATGTATGCTTCACAGAGGGATATGTTTTATTGGGACAGGCCACAATGGGGGAGGTTTACGAAGTTAAGTGACTACTTACTATTTATGTCTTTGAAAATCTCCCTACGAAAACTAGATTCCCGTGTTAGGAGTGTTTAAAAAAAAAAGAAAGAAAAAAAAACAAAACAAAAGGCACCCTTGAACAGGGCCGGTGCAAGGATGTTTCGCGCCCTAGGCGAAACGTCCACCTTATGCCCCCACCCCGCGCCCCTGCCCTGAGGTGCCCCCCCCGCAGCAACTTCCCCCCTCCGTCCTGAGGCGCCCCCCTTGCAGCAGCTCCCCACGCTGCACCCTCCACCCTGAGCCACACCCCCCGCCCCAGCTCACTCCTGCTCTGTGCACAAGCACCCTGAGTAAGCTGATTGGCGCCGCAAGCCTGGGAGGCGGGAGAAGTGAAACAGCCACGGCGTGCTCAGGGAGGAGGCAGAGCAAAGGTGAGCTGGGGCGGGGAGTTCCCCTGCATGCTGCCCCCCCACTTACTTGCTGCAGGCGGCCCTCCCCGTGCTCCCCTGCCCCAGCTCCTCCGTCTAAATGCCAGCGGCGACTGGGGCGGCCAAAGAAAATGGCACCCCCCAAATCCCAGTGCCCTAGGCGACCTCCTAGGTCACCTAAATGGTTGCACCGGCCCTGCCCTTGAATCAAATAATAGTGTTAATGGTTCATTTTGAATATTTCAACTGATATTTCTCCCCTCAGCTACTGGACTGAAAGCAGGAAAGAACAGGACCAGATCCTGGAATTGCTCTTTTATGCAAAATTGTTATTTGGCCAAGGGGTTTGCAACTGATTGAAATGAATCTTCTTTCCCTTTTGCAGCCTGATGGCACCAGCAAAGAGTGTGTCTTCATTGAAAAAGTCCTAGAAAACAACTACACAGCACTGATGTCTGCGAAATACTCTGGCTGGTACGTTGGATTTACCAAAAAGGGAAGGCCACGAAAAGGGCCCAAGACCCAGGAAAACCAACAAGATGTGCATTTTATGAAAAGGTACCCAAAAGGTCAAGTGGAGTTACAGAAACCTTTCAAGTACACCACAGTGACCAAGAGGACTAAGAGAATACGACCTACCAACCCCAGTTAAAAGATAGACAAAAACAGTGTCACAATAATAAACCACAAAAAAACTGCACCAGAGGAATATTTTTACATTAAAAATAAGGAAGAAGCTCTATTTTTGTACATTGTGTTTAAAAAATAATTAAAAAAATTAAAAAAAAATAAAAAGACTGGATGGCAAACGCTGGGGGAAGCTGTTAGGGATTTATTGTGACTTGAAAAACAAAATGAACTGCTCTATTTAAATTGACTTCTTGTTGACACATAGGTGCTTATTTCTCTTTTTGGAACGGACAACTTTTCAAGCAGATCCCCAGAGGAAAAATAATTAATATTAAATAAAATAAAACCAAAGAAAACCAAAGTTCTTTCCCAAAGTTACTGAGACCCTGCCCTGAAAATCACCAGTTTTGCAGTAATCTATTTATTGTCTGCTGCAAACTGTCCCGAGACAAGATGGTGTGTGCGGCAGTGATTGAGTTTCCGTGGAGTTCTCAATGCATCGATCTTCTGTAACCTTTCTGATGACATAAGGTGTCACGGCTCTGTGATCCTGCATTATGCTCAGTTCTGGAGAATGCTGCTAAATACATTCCATTGACTAAAAGTGACCTAATACACCAATGATAAGGGAATATTTTAAAACCAGCTATATTATATATATTATATATATATATAAGCTATTTATTTCACCTCTCTGTATATTGCAGTTCCATGAACCAAGTATTACTGCCTCAACAATTAAAAAAATTATTTAAAACACATGTACATATTGCTGTAATTCACGCTTTTTGATTATTGCTATGAACTTTTATCCGTCTATCACAGTGGTAGCCACTCTGTAGTTAAAGTCGGAGCTAGCTTCCCATTATAAGCTTGATTTTCAATCCCCTCCCAGTTTTCCCCAATAAAAACCTGTCTTTCATGGCCTAATGGGCTGAGCACTATGTTGGGAACCAGGAATTCACAGAGTTCTTCCACCACTGAAACTTTGTCCAGACTGATTGAAAGCTGTGTAGTTAGATCTTGTTTGTTTGCTCAGTCTAATGGACACTTTCTAAAACTCTAGTTTTATGCTAATCTGCCCCATAGATCTTTGATGTGACCAGTTTAACATACACTAAAGTACAACTTGTCTTGACTAGAGTTTTAGAAGGCAGTATTTGTTTCAGGCTAGCCAATATAGTTTAATATTATACCTTTTAAACCCTAGAACCTTGACTTCCTTCATGACCTTGGGTAAGTCCCTTAACATTTCTGGGACTCAGTTTCTCCACATGTAAAATGAGAATACCAGCCACTTATCTACCTTACAGGATGTTGTGAGTGTGAACTAGTTAATGGATTTGTATTGGTTTTGGACAATGAAAACCCTTATGTAAATGATAAATATTGATGAGAAACATTTAGCTACCGAATAGCATACATCAACTAGGGCTGTCAAGCGATTAAAAAAATTAATTGTGATTAATTATGTGATTAAACAACACTAAAATCCCATTTATTTAAATATTTTTCTATATTTTCTACATTTTCAAATATATTGATTTCAATTATAATAAGAATAAAAAGTGTACAGTGCTCATTTTATGTTTATTTTTATTACAAATATTTGCACGTAAAAAACAAAATAAATAGTATATTTCAATTCACCTAGTACAAGTACTGTAGTGCAATCTCTTTATTGTGAAAGTTGAACTTACAAAAGTAGAATTATGTAAAAAAAACTGCATTAAAAATAAAACATTGTAAAACTTTAAGTCCACTCAGTCCTACTTCTAGTTCAGCCAATCTCCGACAAACAAATTTGTTTACATTTGCAGGAGATAATGCTGCCTGCTTCTTGTTTACAATGTCCCCTGAAAGTGAGAGCAGGCGTTTGCATGGCACTGTTGTAGCCGGCGTTGCAAGATATTTACTTGACAGATGAGCTAACAATTTGTATGTCCCTTCATGCTTCAATCACCATTCCAGAGGACAAACATCCATGCTGATGATGGGTTCTGCTTGATAACAATCCAAAGTAGTGCAGCCCGATGCATGTTCATGTTCATTATCTGAATCAGATGATGTCACCCGCAGAAAGTTGATTTTCTCTTTTGGTGGTTTGGGTTCTGTATTTTCCGTATCAGAGTATTGCTCTTTTAAGACTCCTGAAAGCATGCTCCACACCTTGTCCCTCTCAGATTTTGGAAGGTGCTTCAGATTCTTAAACCTTGGGCTAAGTGCTGTAGCTGTCTTTAGAAATCTCACATTGGTACCTTCTTTGCATTTTGTCAAATCTGCAGTAAAAGTATTCTTAAAACAAACAACATGTGCTGGGTCATCATCCGAGACTGCTATAACATGAAATATATGGCAGAATGTGGGTAGAATAGAGCAGGAGACATACTATTAGGGTGACCAGACAGCAAATGTGAAATATCAGGATGGGGTGGTGGTGGTAATAGAAGCCTATATATGAAAAAAGCCCCCAAAATCGGGATTGATCCCTATAAAATCAGGACATCTGGTCACTCTACATACAATTCTTCCCCCAAGGAATTCAGTCACAAATTTAATTACTGCATTTTTTTTAATAAGCGTCATCAGCGTGGAATCATGTCCTCTAGAATAGTGGCCAAAGCATGAAGGGGCATACAAATGTTTATCATATCTGGCACATAAATACTGCAATGCCGGCTACAAAAATGCCATATGAACACCTGTTCTCACTTTCAGGAGACATTGTAAATAAGAAGTGGGCAGCACGATCTCCTGTAAATGTAAACATACTTGTTTGTCTTAGCAATTGGCTGAACAAGAAGTAGGACTGAGTGGACTTGTAGGCTCTGAAGTTTTACATTGTTTTCATTTTAAGTGCAGTTATATAACAAAAAAAATTCTACATTTGCAAGTTGCACTTTCACAATAAAGAGATTGCACTACAGTACTTGTATTAGGTGAATTGAAAAATACTATTTCTTTTGTTTATCATTTTTACAATGGAAATATTTGTAATAAAAAGTGAGCCTTGTACACTTTGTATTCTGCATTGTAATTGAAATCAATATATTTGAAAACAGAAAAACATTCAAAATATTTAATTTCAATTAGTTTTCTATTGTTTAACAGTGTGATTAAAAATGCAATTAATCGTTATTAATTTTTTAATCACAATTACTTTTTTTGAGTTAATCATGTGAGTTAACTGAAATTAATTGACATCCCTAGTATCAGTCTGTTCAACTCCTCTCAGAGTAGATGGGAACCATAAATATTAGGATTCCAAGCCAATACTAGTTGATCCAAACCTTTGGCCAATATCACAACCAAACCAGAATGACCTGACAACCCATCTTCCAATGAATCTGCTATGAATTGTTGTATTGTTGGTATGCCAGTAGCACCTCCAACCCTCAGCCAAACTCAGGAACCCTCTGTGCTAGGCACAAGAGACAGTGCCTGCCTTGAAGAGCTCCCAGTCTAAACAGATGAGACAGAAAAAGGGTAGGAAGAGAAGCAGAGAGACTAAGTGATTTGCTCTGGGTCACACAGTAAGTCAGCTCTGGGTCTAGAACACAGGTCTTCTGTCTCCCAGCCTACTGCATTTGTACTACCAAGCCTGTTGTTTGCAGGTAATAGGGGTGAAAGTAACTTAAAGGACTTACTGGTACACCGGAGTCCTGAGCGGGGTGTGACCACAGCAGGAGGAGGTGTGGCCTCAACCAGAAGAGGTGGGACCTTTCAAGATTTAAAGGCCCTGGGACTCCACAGGGGCGGGAGTTCCGGGACCTTTAAATCCCCTCCCAAGCCCGGCTTCCAGAGTTCCAGAGGTGATTTAAAAGGCCCGGGACTCCCCGCAGTGGCTGGAGCCCTGGGCCCTTTAAATCACCTCCGGAGAAGCCAGTCCAGTCCGGCACAGCATACTGACTCTTGCTGCTATGCCATACTGCCTTGCTTTCACCTCTGGCAGGTGACTATGTACTAAGCACTATACAGCTAACAGTTTCCTTACTCTAGCAACCACTTGGGTTTGTACTCCAACTGTTTGTATGTGTTTCGGGGAGGGTGAGAGTCCCATTAAAACAAACAAACCCCAAACCTTTCCCCAGTGGGATGTGGATCTAGGGTCTGCCGTATCAATGTGGGTCCAACCCACCTGACCCTTCCAGCAACTAGAACTGCCTCGAGGGGTTGAGAGCCCTCTGAAAACCTCACCCCATACCTCTACCACCACCTGCAGAAGGCATCTGTGTAGTAGGAGTACATCTCTGGACTGTGGAGGAAACTGAATCCGGTATTGCCAATCCCAAATGTTCAAAAATCATGAGATTGCCTTAAAATCATTAGATTTTTAAAAAAGATAAAAACAGGCTTCTTTTGTCTTGGTCTTCTGGCATTGGAACTGTTAGGTTCACAATTCCCAGCTTTTCTTCACTGCCAAGAGCCTTCAAATCTTTCTTTTTTTTTTAAAAATGGAAGCTGATATTCTCATGCTTTTCACACAGCAGCTGGGTCTATCAGCACATAGCATGAGGCCCGCAAGAGTTGACAGACCGACGTACGTCTGCCAGGAAGAGGAGTTCTGAAGGAAGACACTGAAACAGCTTTCTCTGGGGTTGTGCAGGACAAAGCTATTACAAAGACTAAGTATAGGTGGCAGCAGCGCTGGGGCCAGGACTGGAGCTGCTGCTGCACCACAGCTTTAGCCCACCCCCTGCAGCCTTGGTTTCTGTTGGGAGGAGGGAGGAATTAGTCTCTCCCTTATAGCAGCAGTATCATACTTGCAGATTGGTCAAACAGTGTATGTGGCGGGTCCTTTGGATTTGGCTTCAGCTGTGATTTGTGTGGTGAAGGAGTTGGGGAGGGTTCAGGTGGGATTTTTTGACAAGTGCTGGGTGTAAATTTGCATAGGTTGGTTTATCCAGGGTGACAGGGAGGATGGTCCCCCAGGTAAATAGAGATTTATAATCGTCTTTTCTTTGAGGCTTGGTCATGTCACCCAGCATTCTGGTTTTGGGGGCAGGGAGGAAATGGATGGGACCCCCACTTCCTAGGACAAAACCATAAGGGGGAAAGTTAAAACCATTTGGAGGCTCTAGTCTTGGGCAGGAGGAATCTCTTATGGCAATGAGACCCTTGGTGATGTGAGCGGGGTGGAGGGAGCGGAACTCCATTAGGATAAGAAGCACCATGATGGTATCTGGAAAGAGGTTTTTAACCCTTTGTATGAAGGTAAGAGGACCTTCAAACTGCAGCACAGACCTCTACCACCTGAGCTAAAGGACTGGGTTCTTTAGATGGTAGCAGTAGGAGGTGGTTAATCATGTGGACCAGCCACTAGTGGGGAGGCTGACACATACTTTGCCATTGGTTACAAAGCTATTTGACAGATAGTAGTGCATCAATATTCCTGGGTTCTCTTCTTGGCTCGGGAGAGGAGTGTTCTCTAGTGGTCACAGCACTAATTTAGGACTCCTGGAAGCTATTTGTATGTTACTAATGGCATGTTAATAATTTGCACTGATATAGTCCTCATTAATGTGTATATCTAAAAGATGGGTATGCAGGAGCAGCCTCACTTTACAGACTCTATGGACATGCACATGGACTTGGCATAGTCATGAGTTCTATTAATAGCTCTACCAAAAGTGACTATGGGCAACCTCGCAAACGATCAGTTACTTAGCTGTAAAACGGGAGGAATAATGCTTACCGGTCTCCTATGATAAGGTCATGAGGCCTTGCTCAGTATGAAGTTTGTGACATACACAAGATTATTAACACCAGTCAGCATAAGGGATGAAACAGAACCTGCTAGGCTCCTGGTTCCCAGTCCAGTGCACCTTAGGGCAGAGGGTATTCTGATGGTATGAGAAAGCAGCAACATGATGGAGGTGGAGGAAACATTCACAAAATTGGGGGCCATAGGAGATGCTGGCTTCCAAATATTTTTGAAAATCTGGCCAGTGGGGAACATCCACACTTAACTGGATCTTCATTTTCCTCCTAAGCAGCAATTCTGCAGGAGACATCTGGGTCGCTGCATGTCGGGTTGCTCTGTATTTCTGTACACAGTCTATGGCTACTGATTTGCTTCTGGGTCAGAGGTTTGCAAACAGCCTTTGAAAACTTGATTAAAACTTTCTATTTCCCCATTGGCTTGAGGATTATAGAATGGAAGAAAATCTGTGCTTAACATTTCTCTCCTTCAGAAATTCTTCCAGCGCCTTTTATGTGAGCTGAGGTTCACTGTGTAGCCTGTTACTTTTTAATTTACTTTGTGAACTGTGATTTGATTACAGTTGTTGAAATACCCTCAATAGGAAATGCAACCACAAGCCATTTGCTGAAGTAATTGATGACAGTAATGTGCCCAGAGGTTCGGGTGGGCACATTTTAAATAAATACATTAGTTAATTTAATTTAATAATAATAGCTTGTCACAAGTACTGTTCCAAAGATACTGTTGTATCAGTAGCAACATTTTTCTGTCCAGAGGCAGGCAAAGGAATGCAGTGATGGATGCAAAGATACGTTTGTTATGTCTGTTTTTTTGTCATGAATCTAGCCAATAATTCAGGATGCTATTGCATTTTCAATGTGTACATTCATCCCAGGTACCCAGAAGAGAACTCTGAGCTTTTGTTTGGTTGAGGCACATCCCTGATAAGTTTCTCAACCATGTTGAACAAACCTGTGTTGCAGGTCAGTTGGAACTACCAGATGGTGAGTGCCACATGTGACATACCCACCAGAAATGGATGTGTTTCAAGCAAGATCTCACATCCCGGCATCTGCAAGCTCAGGATATGAACTTTGAACTTTGCAGTTGTCCCTTATCTTTATGATGTGGAAAGCTAAACCCAAAGATCCAAGCACCCCAAAGATTTTGGGAAAATTTTGGATTTCAGTACAGATTTGAACTCTCTAGCTTGGGCTCACTCCTTACACTATGTTTAAAAATCATCATCACAAAGGCAAAGATGGGTAAGATGTGGGTCAGCATGTTTTGCAGCCTTTTGCTGCCCTCAAGGCAGGTGAAATCCAATTTTGGTTCCTTTCCACTGCCTTGAACTATTCTGTAGGCCCAGGACCAAGATGCCTACTACCACAGGAATCATTGAAACTCCTCTTCCAAGGAGGTACCGATTATTGGCCAAGGAAGATGAGGCAAGCCATTCACAACAACATGATCATGTCCTGGCTTGTACTTCACTTCTCCTTTAAAAGGCAGTAAATAGCCTGGCCCTTGTGCAAAGTGTGTTCAAGCTCATAGACAAAATGGTGCTGGCACATGTGATCAATTTGACAGGAAGTTTGCAACCCAAAAGCTGGAGTTTTCAGTTCCCCAGGCACAAGCTAGTACAGTGCTTCCTGTTCAACAACACGGTATTCTTGTATGGCCTCAGGATTGTTGATGCAAATACAGCTCTCACCTCACTTATCAGAATGGATCCATGTGGCTGCTGCATCTGGTCTATAGTTGGATTGTTGAGTCTTATTTGCCTACTTTCTAAACAATGGACTTTTAGCAACTCCTTCCTTTAAGCATAAAAACCATCCCTATCTAGAGTGGAACTTGTCAATACTAAGTTTCAAACCAGCCTCATGACTGATGCCTTTCTTCCTTCAATATCATCCACTGAGTTACAGGCTGGCCTGTCGAGATGCACCCATTATTCTTTTGTAGGTTAAAGCAGTGAGAAGGCCGATTCCAAGATCAGGGCTGCTGATTTTCACACTACAGAACTCTGCAGCTACCTGTGTTCTATTTGATCAAAGTAGAAAGCCACCCATGCAGAGAGATTGATGCCTTTAAGTTAATCACCTGCATAGCATAGTGTCTGAATCTGATAAGATTCAGGCAGAAGAAATACCATCTGGTATTGTATGCCCCAGGCGTACAAATGTCAACACAGCAAAGTAGTTTATAAAAAGGTGAGGAACCCCACAGTATATAATAAGGACAGAAATATCAGGGCCTGTGATAGTGACACTGAGAGTTTTGCCATTGGTTTTATTGGGAGTATAATCAGACCATGAGACCGTGACTTCATGTACATGGCTTCTGGAGTCAGGACTATAGCATACTTTAGCAAAATATTTGATCTTTCCATGCGACTGACAGTGGGCATCGTTTCAGGACATCATATGTAGCTGAGCACAATGGAAGAATAACTTTGTGGTGAATACTGCAATGTGTTATACTTCATAGCTGTAAAGACTGTGTTCAGTCCATCGCCATCTTATCTGCCACTCTTGGAATTATTTTAGCTGATTCAATCTGGCTACAAATAAGTAGAACTTGATGTAAACCTAGTTCTGATTTAAGCAAATACACAATTTTCATGAGCTGTCTCAGATTGCCTTGCTGGGCATACAACTGTGCAGGCATGTATAGAGTCTGCCACAGAATAACAGTGATGTATTGCTCAGTAGATGGTCACTGATTTTCTGGGCATGTTGGTACATTCTTTGTCTCTCTGCTACCAAATGTACTTTTAGGCTAAACTAATGGAATCAAAACAGCTTTAGCAGACAAGTTAGCTTTGTTAATCTAAGAAGGTTTTGCCACCACCAACTCCCAACAATTACATTAGTGCAGCTGTACACAAGTATGCTCAACAGGGGCTCTCAGTTATTTCCATATCATGACCTGTCCAGCATCCCCCCCCCACTCTGGGACACTCCTCCCATTTACTAATATGGGAAGAGCTGAATGGTCATGACCCCGACAGCTGTCTGTGACTTCTGTCACCAAATTACAAACCCCTGTTCTACCATTAGTTCATTGCCTTCCCCCCATCCCGGTTCATATTCAGATGCTGGAGGCAGGAAGTTCCCTGACAAAAATTTGTAACCTATGCAGACCATATAATTTCAAGCAATATTGAGGTGAGATATTAAGCAATACATGTAATAAATAATACTACCAATGGTCTAAAGTAGCATGTGATGGTATGGTGGTGTTGGAAGGTGGCCCTAAATTCTGTTATGCTACAAAACAAAACCTATGTTGCTCTAAGATGGGAGACTACTAAAGAGAAATGCTAGTGATTGTTAATTGCAAGTCTTACGTAATTAAAACTCAGCTCTTCACTTATTTTCTTCCTGGGTCAGGAGTGAGTGTTCCTTTCATAAATAATTTGTATATGTATGCTTCTATCCAGCCACGGAGGGACCCCTATTAGTAATGAGGAGGTAGCTCAGACTCTTTATCTATTCCCTCCTTGGCTTGCATAGTAACACTGTCACCAAGGGTTCTGATAAGTGCAAATAATGAGGAAATTTGTGGACATCTGTCTATTAGAAACCGGAAGGAGATCCACCAACACATGTCATGTAGGCCTCCCCGACAAGCACTGGATGATTTTCAATCTTTCCTGGTTATAGATGTACGTGGGCTGGGTTCCAAATGGTGACATCAAAGGGGGAAAAAATCAAATACTCTATCTTCAGCTTTAAAAAACATGAGAATATCAAGTCTGGGTTTGCTGGAAGCCCAGCTGGAATCTCAGGGTATTGCTTTTCGCAATCTCTTAAAGGGATTGGGGTGTCGAACCTTTAAGAGAAGTTTCCTTTTTTCAGAAAGTTACCTAGACTTTGAAGCTAAATAGGAGTTAACAAAATCAATACAGAGTTTTAAGCAGTCTAACTAAAACTCTTTTCCCTTTTCAGTTCCTCAACACTCACTCTCTTGAGATACCCTTATTTCACTAACTCTCCTATCACTCTGGGATCCTCCAAGGTAGACAAAGCCTGAATTTTTAATGGAAAAAGAAGCAGAATCATCTCAATCTCCCCCCATCCCTCTTGGCAAGTCACTTCTGGCTTAATGTTAGTTTGATTTTCAGAGTACCCTTCAGTCCCGTTGAAGTCAACAGGAGCTGATAATTTGATAATTAAGCCACTGGACTGTGACTTGCACAGTCCCTCATTGGAGCAATGTGGGGATTACAATGATCAGCTCTATTTAGGGGGAAACAGTGCCCAAATGACGCCTTGTTGGTTGCACCCTGTCACTTTGATGCCATCCCAACTGGGCTGACACTTAGCAAGGATGATGTTTCTTCAGCAAAGGCAGCCAGGTGAAAGCAATTAGAACATCCTTTCCCTTCTCCTGTCATAAAACAGATGGTAGGATCAGGTACTAGTTAAATGATATGTGTGTGTTAGGGTTAAAAATGCAAGTAGAAAGGCTATGTGTTGGGTAATAAGTTGCCACTCTGTGTTTTCTCCTATAGTGAGGGATAAGTTGCAACTCGTTTGAGGATATTGGTGTTGTCCTGTGCCATAGTTGAACAAACATTGCTTTATCAGTATATTTAACAGTTACACTTAGAGATGAGCCAAGCTTGAAGTCCTATATTGAGATAGACACTTCCGCCATGTTCAGATATGTTGCTTCCAGTGTTGTGGTTGGATCCATTTCTAGGCACAATGTTACAGAAAATCAAAGTGAAAGGTTAGGAAAATAAGAACTTTGTTTATAAAGCAATATCTGAAGACCCCTCCTGATGCATCCCACCATGTTACATCCATTAATGTTAGTTTGTCACTGAGACAAACACAGAGGTGTTGTGTGATTTGTAGGGCTGGTTATAACCCATTTTAAGGTAGATTATCATTATTAAAAGGGGGGTAGCATAACCAGGGATGGGTGAAATGTTGCAGATAAAATAAAAAAACAATCTGAGCCTTCATCCCCAGCTGGAATCAAGTGACTTTTCTTTCCCAGTTTTTCATTTTTATTTGCGCAGTCCCTGGTGCTGCCCAGGACAGCAGTGGAAGTGCCATTTCATACCAGAGCTTTAGTTTCTGGGAGGTCACAGGTGCTACTTGGATCATATGACTGCATTTGCACCAATCAGAAAGTAAAACAATGTTGGCTGGGATTTCTGAAGGCTCTTAAGAGAATAACCTCTCTACCCAGCAGACAAACAGTGCAAACCTTTCTGCTCCTTCAGGGAACTGTTTTCTGCTGAAAGCTAGCTATGTGGAGCTTAAATGTTCTTTACAGCAGTGCAGGCTGTGGGATTATGACCATCTTTGCTTAAGACCTTTCAAAAGGATAAAAACAGCCTCCTATCCTAAGGGTCAAAAATCATCTTAAATGAATAACATACTCGCCACTTTACCTTCACAGGCATACATCCTAGAGGAGCTGGAAATTCTGGTGCATGCAAATGGATGAAAACACATGTCCTTTGGTGACTGTTTTTCATTGATTCCTTCGTGCCATGACATGTTTTGGATGGCCCTGCCAACAGCGAACGCTCCTGATTCTAAAGGGTTGGCTCTCACAGCTGGCTCTGTGGCACAAGAGCTCGAGCGAGGTTTTTTCCCTCAGGGGCAGCAGCTTTCAGACCAGGCTTCTGTTCAGAGAGGCAGCTCGAGGGACCTTGGTCTCCAAGCACCCCCTGCTGGCTCTTGAGGAACAAGAGCAGCATTGAATGTGCAGGAACAACTTCCTCCCTCTTCATCTGGATAAAGATTCCAGAGGAATAGCTGGGTCTGTACAGGGAACAAGAGGAGACATGAGGGTGAGCTTTTCAAAGCACTTCAGGGGACTTAAGCCATCCATCTTCCATTAAAGCCAATGAATGATGGATGGTTAAATCTCTTGCGCTGCCTTGAAAGTTTCAGCCAAACTTTATAACAGAAAATGGCCGTGGAAGCTTTGGGCAGAAATCTTTGGAGAGTTTTGCTAACGTGGTTTCATCCATCAAGCTGATCCTTGTTTTTGCTGGGGTGGTTCCTAATGTTCCAGGAAAAGGAAAAACAGCTAAATCAGTGATTCCCATTGAGAAGTGGTTGTAGCAAACATTGCCGAAGGTGCTCACTCTGTTAGGGTGCATTAATCCCTAAAGCTGGCTATGTTTGAATCAGACATACCACTCCATGGAAGGCAAAATATCATTTCCTTTGGGTTCAGACAGTTTGGAGAGGGAAGAATGCAATACATGACTGGGCTGTCTGCATGATCAAAAGTGTTACCAGACTCTGCCACACAATGTGCAATTTTTAAACCAGCTCCCAATTAGCCCTCCTTGCTAATACCATGTTCATTCCTGGGAGACTGCCCTTTGAGAGCTGTTATGACTTTGTGATTGTGCACATACCTTTATGTGCTTTCATTCTTAATCCCCTTTTCTGAGAAGCCAAAAGGTCTCCCAGCCAAAAAGGAAATCAAAACCTTTTGTTGGCTGGTTCGTAAGAAATGAGGGTGGGATGAGGGTTGTAGCAGGATCTTAATTAGCCATTGTAAATAACAAGAGCCGTAGTGCCTGCCACCATATACCGCCATGGGTTGTAATATTGTCAGACCACACAACGGTAGGTGAATGGGCAGCACAACGGCAGCTGAAATTTGCTGTTGACAAATGGAAGGCAATGCATGCTGGAAGGGCTCCTTTGAATTAGGCCTATATACTGTTGGGTTCTAAATGAACTGTAATCACTTAGGAAAAAGACCTGGGGGGTTATATTAGACAGCTCAACAAAAAACACTGTGCAGTCAGAAAAGCAAACAAACAATTAGGATGGATAAAGAATGGGATCTAAAATTACTGCTCTGGACTTCTGATCTCAGAAGGGATATAGTGGGAAGAGGAGTTCAGACACTGACAATGAAAATGATCAGAGGCCCGGAAAGACTGCCCTATCAAGAGGTTTGGAAAAAACTGGGGCTGTGTTGTTTAGAGAGAAGAAAGTATTGAATGGTCTAGAAAAAGTAGATTAGGGTCTCCTATTCATCCTCCCTCCTAATACACAGACGAGGGGAAATTCAATGAAACAGAAAGGCAGCAAATTTTTAAAACTGACAAAAGAGAGTAGTTTTTAATATCCTCATAATTAACCCATGGAACTCATTGCCACAAGGTATCATTGAGGCCAAGAATTTAGTAGAACACAAACAAGAAATAGATGTTTATGGGGCCAGGATTCCCCCCTTTCTGTCTTCAGGCCCTGGTAATATGATCATTCCAGTATTGCACAGAGCTTTGGAGAATTCATCTTGGACATTAATCATGGGTTGAACATGAATGCCAAGAGTATTAGCAGGAAGGGACATCGTAGCAGGGTAGATGGCCCCTTAAATGAAATCAGACTCAACTCTTCTGCTCCAGTCCAGGTATGCCCCAGTTTGATGTAATAAAAAGGTCAGTGCTGCCCCGGGAGAATTAATTGAGACATGGAAGTCAATTGGGGGATCACCTACAAACTTCCCCAGGTTAGATAGCCATGGCCAGAGGGGGCTGAAGGCTGTGAGCTAAAGTGGGAGATGCTTTTTGGCTCTCTGAGGTGGACAGCTGAAACTGAAGGGCCATAGAGGGCAGAAGATTGGGGAATGATGGAGGGGTGAGCCTGCTGATGTCTCCAGGGAAGAAGTGGAACCATAACTGGGAAGGAAACAGGTCAGAAAAGCACTCCCACTGGACAGATGGGGGAGAGACATGTTGAGAGATGCTGGGGCCATGCCTGAGAGCTGAGGGCATGGCAAGAGGAACTGGAGCTGTACTTGGTGTTGATGGACTACTGGAACTTGAAAGACTGAGTGTTCTTGTTAGACTGTGCTGGGGAATTATGGTA
Source organism: Chelonoidis abingdonii (assembly GCF_003597395.2). Taxonomy (NCBI): domain Eukaryota; kingdom Metazoa; phylum Chordata; order Testudines; family Testudinidae; genus Chelonoidis; species Chelonoidis abingdonii. The sequence continues at coordinate 78,198,417 of NC_133775.1, read as the reverse complement.
TTGCTGTGGGAATTTTTGTCATAAATTAACTCCTCAAAGGGCTGTTTACATTCAATGAAAATGTATGTGGAGTTACTGAGGCGTCCAGTAGAAAGGGGAAGCTAAGGCAGATGCATCAGTTGTGCCACGGTCTGCCACAGCAGGGTGCCCTGGGAAGGGGCTAGTGTATCACAGACATAATAGGGAAAGATTAATGGGAAAAGCTTGTGGGGGTGAATTTAGCACCAGCTTTCTGACAATGAAGAGTTTGTATTACCAGGGTCTAAAGACAGATGATATGTGAACCTGGACCCATAGACGTCAATGGGAGCTTTGCTATTGATTTCCGTGCAGTCAGGATGTCCCCCAAGGTTTATATTTAGGGTGGATGCTCCTCCGCACCACATTTGCCATGTGAATAGATTCATTCCTCCTTGCTCTACCTCTGTGATGTTGCATATGAATTGGCACTGCAGTACATTCTTGTGGCTCAGACTGAAAACTGGACTGAAGAAAGCACTGGATGGTATTTAGCTGGAAACAATCCTGCTCCAGGAGATGAGAACTGACTTCCTACCTAAGAGATCTTTTCCATGTCTACTTTCTGTGACCTAGTCATTTCCAGAACACCAGCCACAATGTAAAAGCCGCAATGTAAAAGTCGCAAACTGTAAAGTTCAGCATAAGGCGCCTACAGCGGCCCCTCAATGCTATTCTCCTGCAGCAGGACAGTCAGGATGATCTGTTGATGTAATCCCACAAAGCCAAGTGCAATGTCTCTGCTCACATGGAATTCCTTTTCTTAAGAATTTGAAACCCCCATATAGCAGATTCCACACTACATACTTCCAGTCTCCCTCTGGTAGCTGTTTTTTTCTCAGTGAGAGCTCTGTTCTCTCCTTACGAACCACATCTTACATTTCTATTAGCACATTTATAAGGAAGGACCCCAAAGCACTTTGCACCCACAATGTACGCGAGGCAGTTCCCTTGCCTTTGAAAGGCAGCAGGTTCCAGGGCATGGCCACTGTTCAAGTGGTGCCCTGTAATGCTGCACAACAGTTTACAACTGGAGGCAAACAATAGTTCTTGGCGTTTGCATAGCCCACTGCAGCTTGCGGTCTCCAAGTTCTTCTCCAACAGCCATTTATTCAGCACCCAGGCCAGGCAGAGCAGTATAATTAGCGCCATGGCATGGGTAGGTAAATTGAAGGCATGCTTCTCTGCGTATCGCCAACATTTGCTAGAAAGCTTTTGTTTAAGAAATATAAAGCATTTGCAGCCTGATCCTGCAAACACCTCACACTGAGAAGCTGGGCTTTTGAGTCGGCCAGAGTAAGTGCATGCCCATTTCCTATTCAATAGAGCTTAAACCAAGTTCCTGATAGGAATCAGACCCTTTGTTAATGACCTCCAAGTGAGTGCCATGTGATTCTTCAGTACGCAGCAAGAAAATTTGCTCTGGTGTGTAAGTCTGAGGTGAGAGTCCTTGGAGGCCCTCAGGGGAAAGGGCAAAGTGCACTGATCTGGGATCCAGTGCAGGAGACACACAGTGCAGAGGTGTGTATGTTATCTGGTGTAATCATTTTATTGCTGTTATTGATTACGCATTGAGTTGTATTATTGCAGTGCCTAGGAGTTCCCGGCATGGACCGGGACCTTTGTGTTTTACTTTCTACCAGTTAAAGGTGTGAAATCCAAATATTAAAAACTTTAGAGAAACATAATATTGAAACGAACACAAACACCCCCCGCCCCCAAATAAACACCACTCCCCAACTAGCCTTGCTCCTTGCCGGGTGACATGTGCAACCTGAGTTTGACACCGAGGGTCAGCTGGCAGCTCGCAGGGAATCTGTGCTGCAGTGAGCTGTTTGAAAAAGTAACTCGACTTGGTGGATAAACTGAAAGCCTCCCCTTAGATCATAGGGCCAAAAATCCTGAAGTCTTCACCCGCTTTTCCTGCATCCATTGAAATCCATTGGACCTTTGCCTCAGTAAGGACTGACCAAAATCTGAAAAAGGGTCCCAGGAACCATCCCTTTCCTAAATACAAACTTTGCTTTTTCTTTTGGTTTTAGTCCTTTGCCGGTCACCTGGAAAGTCGGTCACACATTCCAGTGGGATGGCTTCATTTCCTAACTACTCACCAGTCTCCCCTTTTTAATGTACAGGTGGCGTCTGTGTAGCAGTGTATTGTGAAGAAGCCAGGAACAGGATTTTGGACTGGGTGCATACCTTTACGGTATGTGCTTCATTAAACACCTTTCCAAGAAAGCCAAGAGGTTTGCAAACCAGAACGGAAATCAGAGCCTGTTTTGGCTCCTTCACAACCAGACGAAACAGGTCTGTGCTGTCCTTCTATGCACCAAAGAAAACCTCTGGCAACAAGTGGCAAGAGTGTCAGTTAAGCTTGAAGCACCTGGAACAGCCTCAGTGTAAGTGGCAATCATTTATAAAGATAGCTTGCTCCATATTCTGGTAAAGGGTTAATAAGTCACTTCAGTGGCAGCTGCCCAGAGTCATGGGGAATTTCAGTGAGAAGCGAACCAAAGTTATCTGGTCTGGAGGCTTATGAGAAAACCTTCTGGACAAGATATAAGATAATGAGCCTGACCAGTTATGATCATTAAATGCTCCATGAACGTGGTAACTCAGGTATCCAGAACCCAGCCTAATTTGAGTAATCTTTACATTCTATCTACTTGACATTTCCCCTCTCGTTTCACTTAGATGCAGTATTGTTTGCATCAATTGTTATGTAGCCTCACTATCATGTTACATTCCAGAGGTAGCTGTATTTTAGTGGCAAGTGAAGTCATGCCTATACTCAGGGGTGGCTCCAGGCCCCAGCACGCCAAGCGCGTGCTTGGGGCGGCATGCCATGGGGGGGTGCTCTGCCGGTTGCCGGGAGGGAGGCAGGCAGGCAGCCTTTGGCGGCATGCCTGCAGAGGGTCCGCTGGTCCCGCTGCTCCGGTGGACCTCCCACAGGCGTGCCTGCCGGAAGTCCACCGGAGCCACAGGACCGGCGACCGGCAGAGTGCCCTCCGTGGCATGCCGCCGTGCTTGGGGCAGCAAAATGTCTAGAGCTGCCCCCGTCTATACTAGGGGGCTGATCCTGCAGTCAGCAGTGTCTAGGTGGACTCTTGCACTCACATGAAGCCTATTGACCATCCACTTAAATGGAGTCGATTGCAGGATCTGGATCAGTGTGTAAAGTATTTAGGCAACCTTTGGAGTTACATACAGATAAGTTACTGGGCCAGATTCAACCTAGTTTAACACCAGTGAGGTCAATGGAGTTACACCAGGCCTGAATTTGACCCATTATCTTTAACCAGCTGTCTTACAAATGATGCTTAATCCTTTCCCTCGAAACCTTTTTTCCAATATTAAATGTTTATAAAGAATTAAAAAAAGTTAAGCCAAATCTTTCTCCAACTGCTGGCAAAACCTAACCAATTTCAGCAAAGTATGTACTGGGGGTATGTATGGATCACATTGTCTTAGGACACAAACCAAAACCAGGGTGAGTTTTGTGCTAATTATTTTTTTGGGCAAACAAATTAAACAAACAAGCAGTGTTGTCGATTTGTAAATTGCAGTCACATCATGATGTTTACTGTTAGGCCTTACTGGAAATTCCCTGAGTTATCGGAAACATTTTCATTACAATCACTTACACTCTGCGGGCGGGGATTTGTGCCAGGCATTAAAAATGGTCCCGTTTGTCAGATAAATGTACCCAAATATGACCCCCAAACTTCTTTGGTACATCCAGGAACTTCCACTGAGACCAGAGAGACAGGCTTGGGGGCATGTGGAATGATCACCATAGGGACCTACGGAAATGGCCAAGAGAGGCAGTCAGTGGGGTGACAGCAGGAGTGAGCTGTTGATCTTCCTTTCCCGCTTCCCTAGGCTCTGAAATGGGACCTTTGCATCTGTAGCTATTTTCACCATTACCCAAACAAGGAATGAACGAGAGCCTGTTCCTGACTGGAGAGAGGGAAGGTCTGACCCAAGGAGCCTTCTGGACATAGATGATCAGTGGAGCAATCAAGAGTATCATGCATAGAGGACTTTCAGGATCAGGCCTGTACATTTCTGCTGAGGACCTTGATACTTTGGCCTAAAAACAGCACTGAAGGGCCTGATCTTGCAAGCTTCGGAGCATCTTCAGTCCCTGACTATGATGGGAACCAAGGGCATGCAGCCCCTCACAGGATGTGGTCCTAAACGAGAAGAAGTTTTGTAACAGCCTTATTCAGGAGGGGCAAAATCCTGGCCCTTCCTTTGTGGGTCCATTCCATGCACAGAGCTCTCCTGTCATGGATCTGATGCAGTGTGGACTGTCTGTGCACTACGGAGCATAGCTCCATAGATACTCCGTGTACATTCTTGTGCATAGGAGTGAGGAGTGGGCCAGGAGGGCAGAGGGAGGAAGTGACAGTGGAGGGCCTGCTTCTGAGACAGAGCCTTTAATCCATCTACCAGCATATCTGTATGTGTATGGGAAATGGCTAGGACTGCAGAGACCATCTCATCCACTAGAGTGGAACAGTGGCCGTGAAATTCAACAGGGACGAAATGAAGAGGGCAGGGCTGCCCAGAGGATTCAGGGAGCCTGGGGTCTTTGGCGGCAGGTCCCAGGGCGGAAGGACCCCCCCATCACCGAATTGCCGCCGAAGACCCGCCCTGGGACCAGCCGCTGAAGTGTCGGAAGGACCCCCTGCCGTGGGTCTTTGGGGCACTTCGGTGGTGGGTCCCGGAGCGGAAGGACCCCCCCCCCACCGCCAAATTGCTGACGACGACCCAGAGCGGAAGAAGTTCCGGGGCCCCGGGCTCCATGAGAGTTTTCCGGGGCCACCGGAGCGAGTGAAGGACCCAGCTCCAGGGACCTTGAAAAACTGTCGTGGGGCCCCCTGTGGGGCCCAGGGCCTGGGGCAAGTTACCCCTCTTGTTCCCCTCTCTGGGCAGTCCTGGAAGAGGGTTCTTGAGAGATTAAATAGGGTTCTGTAGAAAAGTACAGAATTTAATATTGATTTAATGAAGTCCTTTGCTATAGGTTTTTTTGAACCACCTTATAGAATTCGATAGCAGGGATGGAATTGTCTAGTCGGTTCTGCAGGATGGTCCCCAAACCCTGGAAAACACATTACATGATATGAAATCCTCTGGGAGTCATCCAGAAGGGCGTGGTCATATAATAATTGGAATATAATAAAGGGACTCATTTCTAAAGCTCGATTTTTGGAGTCTCTTGTAGAGCCAAAGGCAAGTGGCAATTTCTCTGGGTGAACTCTTCCAGCTTGCCTTCCCTCTGCACACTCAGGATAGCCTCCCCCAGTCTCCAGAGATGTCTGCACATCGGAACTCTGACGGAAACTCCCCTGGCTCAGAGGTGCAGCCGTAGTGACAGCATCGCTGTTAAAGTGTGTGCTGTGAAAGCTCAGGCCCGCCGTCCCTTCCTGCCTTGTCAGACATCCCACCCTTCACCAAACACATCTGCGGCGTCTCAGTGGCTGTGCTCAGACCTATCTGTGTACACATGGCTTTAATGCCTCCCAAAAGTGGTTTTTCTGGCTTCATGGAAGCATGGCTGCCAACCAGCGAATGGGATTTGGTGGGCAGCTACCATAACATTGTGTCTGCTTCCTCTCCTGTCAGAACTCCCTCCGGTGTGACAGCAGTAACACACATCTGCTACAGTCCTTACACATGGTCACCTATTCATGCTTTGCTGTGCTATGTTCCAAGAGCGAATACCTGAAGAGCAAGGAAGACACAGAATTTGTGGGCAGCTGAGCTGGCAAGAAGCAGCACGGCAGAGTGTCAGTACCTTGAAAAAATGTTTCCTAATGTAAAAAATGTGCAACTACTGTGACGGATGAATCCATTCATTCTCATTCGCCTTCTTTCTTACCTCATCACGACAGCTCAAGCACTTTTTCCTGAACTGTGGTTTAAAAATAAATCAAAGGCTATATCCACTTGGCTCAGAAATATTTATGAACAGCCAGGTTCTACCTCAGTCATGCTGGTGTAAATCTGGAGTAGTCCCACAGGTGTCATTGGAGTTACTCCAGCTTTACACTGGTTTTACTAACCATGGATGTCAATGGAGTTTTTTCACATGCGCAAGTATGTAACAGAGCTCACACTCTGGCCCTAATTGATCTTTAACTGAGATTTTGTAAAACAAAGTATTTTTGCATCCTAGTGGCACAAAGTGAAACAACTGGGCCACTGTAACGCAGGCATGAATAAGCAAATGTGGGATTTGCACGAGAAATAGAGAGCAAGAGAGTTAAGAAATGGTTATAGGAGGGTGTCAGGACACCTGGGGGTCTCTCTCTGATTCACTGGGTGACCTTGGACAAATCATTGTGGTCCAGGGAAGTGGGAGACTGAAGCCTAGCCCCCCCAAATCAGGCCTCTTGTGCTGTAGCATACCTAATTACTGCTCAGCACCCACGCTGTCTTGCCAGTTATATTTAATAGGAACATGGCATCTGTTTTAATATCCTGATCTACTATTTGCTATTGTTGTCAGCCTCAGATGAAGCCTCTAGATCAGAAGTTGAATCCGTGGGTTGACCTTTGTGGGTGTCCATGATTAAACTATTGTTCAAAAAACATGAATGACCTTGGTAAAGACCAAACTCCAAATGGCAGATAACTAGTTAAGTGGCTGTGCATTACAGCTGGTTTGGAAATGATTCTTTCTGCCTGGGAAAAAAAATGTAACAAATTTTTTTCATATTTTTTGTCACATATTTTCTTTGGAAGTTTTCAGATTTTCAAAAAAAAAAGATTCTTTTCAGTTAAAAAGAAAAAAAATCAGTTTTCAGTAGCTGACAACTGAAAAAACTGATGACAATGAATTTTGTTCATAAACATATCTGTTTAATTGAAAAATGGGTGGAAAATGTTCAAGCAACTGTGGTGTAGTTTAACTTTTACAATTAGCTTCTAAACTGTGAACTAAGTTTCATCAGCCTATTCAGATCTTGTGAAATCTCTACAGCTTAACATTGCTGCAACCACTGGCTTACAGAAAAACAAATGTGATATAACTCTAGGGGCAGGAACCTTTGCTTCCGTATATCAGTGTAGATCCACTGAAGTCAACAGAGAGACAGTGATACGTACCAGCTGACAGTCTGATCCGTAAAGTCCATACTAATAGAGCAGTTCTCTACAGTAGGGGTTCTCCATGGCCCTCCTGTGCCACAACAACTGGTTTTCTACATATAAAACCTGGGACGGAGTTAAGGGGCACCAAGCATGGCAACTGACTGGGGCCTCATGACACAGATGCCCCCGCAAAACTACATTGCCCAGGATTTGGTTTCAGCCTCAGGTGATGGGGCTCAGAGCCCTGGGCTTCAGCGCCATCCGATGGGGCTTTGGCTTTCTGCCTTGGGCCCCAGTGAGTCTAATGCTGGCCCTGCTTGATGGACCCCTTGAAACCTGCTTGCAGCCCCCCAGGGGGCACCAGACCCCTTGTTGAGAGCCACTGCTCTACAGAGAGAACACAAACTGTGAGATGGCCTGTGTTTAAGCTGCTCATACTTAACAGAGGTACATCTGTGACAGTATATCAGTGGGTAGATAGGTGAGTATACAGGTATTTGGTATGATGTACACAGTTATGCAGTTTATTATAAAGCTTGCCTTCAATATACAGATAGGTAGTTAACACATTCCTGTTGTACAAAGGCAGTTTTAAGAAGTCCAGTGTTTGCTATTGTAGTAGGCAACATAGTGTGTTTTCATGCTACTGTGCTGAGTGAGTTCTACTCACAATCAGGATTTGACAGGTAAGTGTGAGATCATGGGTGTGCAAGAAGAACCATGGCACTGGACCAGTACACTGATTACCCCCTTGTGGTACTAACTGCCCCTCCCCCCCAACTATCCCCCTGCCTCAACAATAAATTAATAAAATCTAAATCCCCTCCCCAAGCAGAGTATTAAACCCAAAAAGGGAGAGAAGGCAGAAACTCCATGAAATCCACTAGGGACTTCCCTAATAATAGTTTTATGTGGAAGGTGCTCAGATACTGTGGTGGAAGGAGGCAGTATAAAACCCTTAAGTAGACAGATCAATAGATAGACAGCACCTATGCACATGGACTGGATCACTCCAGCTCCATTAGAAGGCCCTGAAGCTCTACTGGTGTGACAATCCCATCCTCCACCCTGCTATGTCAGAGGTCAGGGGTGAAATCTCAGCCCCATTAAAGTCAAGGGGAGTTTTGCCCTAGAATTTTAGACGGTGCTCTGTAACTTGCCTTAGTTCTACACATGCTGGATACTTCCAGAAATGCACTCTCTGTGTTGTGGCTACCGGGGGCACTCCATTGAAGTCCACCTGCTGTCACCCCCTACAGGAACGTGTACTTCAAAGTCAATGGGGCTATTACATTTGTACTTATTGTCCTCATAGTAAGTGAGCTGGCTGGTTTGGGTCCTTATTTTGGATAGTGCCTTTCAGACAAAGTCTATCCCAAAATGTTTTACAGAATTAAATAACAAATACTAGCAACGAGGCAGAGAAATTCAGAGCCCCAGGCAAGGGAGAAAGGAGATAATGAGTCACTGAACTGAAGATATGCTAAGGCTATTCAAAACAATGGAAGAGGCAGAGGAGAAGGGAAGAAATGGAGACAATTTCTTGCTAACAGTACAATTCTGAAGACACCTCAGAGGGCATAGCTCAATTTTTAAACATGAAAAAAGCACGAATGTACAAACACAGCATAATAATGCTGGGTCACCACTAGCTCGGTCACTGGCTCGAGATGCAGGAGTCCTGGTTCTAGATCCAGCTATACCACCAACTTGCTGTGTGACCTCAGGCAAGTTGCATCATCCCTTGTGCTAAGATTTCCCTTCCCGTCTTTTATCTCACTTGTCTATTTAGACTGCAAACTCCTTGGGGGAGGGACTGTCTCTTACTAATTGTTTGTACAGCTCCTAGCACAGGGCCTTCATCTCAGCTGGGATCTCTGTGTGCTTCCATAAGGTAAATAATATTTTTTTAAAAAATGTGGAATGAAATCCCAAATAAATGAATTACTAAGAAAGTGCTGGAATCTGTATGCTGTAAAGAAGACAAAACTCCCCAGACTTGACTCACCTGCATAAAATGTATCTGAGTATTTGCTGTCTGCCCGATTCATTTCTGCTGCTGAACAGCCTCTAGTCCAAATGCAGCCTGAACTTGGCATTGGCACACTCCAAATGAATATTTGCACAAATGTTCACCAGCAAATTGTCTTGCAGCAACCCTCGCTCTAGGTGGCAAGCATGGGTGCGGTGAGTGTGGTGTATGTTTGGGAACAGGTCACTTTTTAACTCCTAAGCAGGGTGGGGGAAGGTTTTTCCAACCAAGAGAAAATCATCTGAACAGGCTCCAGCGTGTGTTGTTTTGTTGTTAATCAAAATATCTGTTGGCTAGTGAAGCCTGGAAAAGAGTGAAACGCGAAACAAATGAGAAAGAAAATTTGAGGAGAAATAAAACCAAAAATAAAAGACCTTAATCATAATTGCAATTTTCTTGATATGAAAATTAGACGTGCAAATTAGGTAGGAAATATCCAGTTTCTTTAAGGGGAGTGTTGGAGTCTGTCCTAACCTTACAAAGGGAACTCTGAGGTCACCCCAGGGAGAGTGTGAAGTAACTGTTCAGTGATGTGTTGACTTTAATGCAGGAAAGAAGTCTGCTGCTGAGAGCAATATTAATTCTGTTGTCTGCATTTGGTCTCCAGTCATTTCTCAGCATCTTCCCATGTCTGTGACTTGCAAAGGCTGGATTTAAAGTGGTAGGTGGACGACGAAGTGTCATGCAAGACTTTCCTTGGGCCTACATGCTCTTCTGCATGGGAATTAGTTGGTGGACAATCAATCTTGTAGTGAGAGCGATTCATTTCTTGTTGTTGGTTGTTAAGCTCTGACAGCTGCTCAGTGTAGTACAAAACAGAGGAGACATGGTCCCTCTTGCAAGGATTTACAGTCTAAGGAGAAGTTTTACAATTTAAAAACTGAAATCTGCTTGCCCTGAGTTAGTGATCTGGGCTGCATGAACAGCCTTAAAGAAAAAGTAGATGCATGCATTTTTATAGCTCTTAATAGGCTGAAAGCAGTGCAGACAGCAAGTAACGAATCTTCACAAGATTTCTGTGAAGTTAGCTGGAGATGTACTTTATCCCTACTTAGTAAATGGAGAACCAGAGGCAGAAAGGTGAAGTAGGTCACCCAACACTGCACAATGAGCCATTGTCAAAGCCAGCCCAGGAATTCTTGACCCCCAGGTGCATATGCTTTCCTGCACATCACAGGTAGTCCATAATGTAGACTTATGGGTACAAAAGGATACTTGATAGTATACGGCCAGTTTTTTTAAAATGGCCTTTAAATTTGACTGCATCAAAACTGGGTCATGTATTTGTCTAAATATAGACCATGGGGCCCATGTTAGGGACTCATGTTAAAAACAAAAAAATGGCTTCACTTTCAGAAGTTGAGCACCCAAAGCCAGAGGGCCCTGAACTTATGGCCAGATTCTGGTTCCCTTACTTTCCTAGCCAACCACCTTATTTCATATGAAGTCCCATTGACTGGAAGGTGCCACTCAGCTTGAATAAAGGTATCAGAGACTGACCCTTCAAGACCACTTTTGAAAATTAGGCCTGAATTTCTAATTATCCTTCCCATTATATGTGGTGCTTTTATTAGGTTTGGAGAATCTTTCAAGATTTTGGGGGAGAAGACCATTGAGATGGGAACACTAAAGTCATTCTAGGCACTCTGTCATCACTGAAAACAGCAGTCGTGAGGCTGTGTGGCCTCATGGCTAGCACATTAAACTGGGATGCAAGGGACCTGGGTCACTGGCTACTGGCTGACCTTGGGCAAGTCACTTCCTCTGTCTATGCCTCAGTTTCCCCATCTGTAAAATGGGGATAGTGATCTCCTTTCTAAAGTACTTAGAGATCTGCTATTACAGTTAAGAATTATTATTATTGTTATTGAAAATTAGAGTTCCTATCAGCCTCCCCTTAACAAAATCCAGCTGAAGCCAAATAGTAAATGAGCTGGTACCTCATACCTGCTGCCTGTCATTTGCTATTAGAGTATGGCTTTGCTCGATCTGTGGCATTGGCATGGGACACTGTCCAGTAACTTAGGCCTGGTCTACACTATGAGTTTATATCGAATTTAGCACTTTAAATCGCATTAATCCTGCACCCGTCCACACAACAAGGCCCTTTATATCGATATAAAGGGCTCTTTAAACTGGTTTCTGTACTCCTCCCCGATGAGAGGAGTAGCGCTAAAATCAGTATTACCATATCGGATTAGGGTTAGCGTGGCCACAAATCGACGGTATTGGCCTCCAGGAGCTATCCCACAGTGCACCACTGTGACCGCTCTAGAAAGCAATCCGAACTCAGATGCACTGGCCAGGTAGACAGAAAAAGCCCCGTGAACTTTTGAATTTCATTTCCTGTTTGCCCAGCGTGGAGCTCTGATCACCATGAGTGGCGATGCAGTCCCAAATCCAAAAAGAGCTCCAGCATGGACCATACAGGAGATCCTGGATCTGATCACTATATGGGGAGTCAAATCTGTTCTATCAGAGCTCCGTTACAGAAGACAACATGCCAAAGCATCTGAAAAAAAATCTCCAGGCTATGATACAAAGTCCACAGCACAGTGCTGTGTGACAAGCATAATGGAAAGCCAAAGAATCAAATGGACGCTCATGGAGGAAGGGAGGGGGGACTGAGGACTCCAGCTATCCCACAGTCCCTGCAGTCTCCGAAAAGCATTTGTATTCTTGGCTGAGCTCCCAGTGCCTGTAGGGTCAAACACATTGTCCAGAGTGGTTCAGGGTATATCTCGTCAATTTAATCTCCCTCCCCCAACATGAAAAAAAGGGGAAAATCATTTCTGTTTTTCAATGTCATCATAATTACTGCATGCTGCTGGTACACAGTGCTTGGGGCATCTGAACAGCAGCATACTCTCCTCCCTTCCCTGTGGCAGTATAGTACAGTGTAGAGGACTGGTAGCCGTCCCGTCACTCAGCCTGGTGAAGTGTCCTGCGCTGGCCTCAGGTGAGGCGCCCAGGGGGCGCCTGGGTTAAAAATAGGAATGACTCCCGGGTTATTCCCGCAAATGGTACAGAATGGCTGTAACCGGGTCCTCATCATAGCAACTGGGGGCTGAACCCATTAGTTTTCACCCCCCCCTTCATGTCTAAAGAAAGTTCGTATGGCTGACAATCATAGCAGGGGATCTGGACTCCTCTCACCCCCAGCAACCGTTTAAGTCCTGCTGGACATATAGCAGCTGGGAGTGCCTCCTTCATTTTATCTCACTAAAAAGTTAGTGTTTCTTATTCCTGCATTCTTTATTACTTCATCACACAATGGGGGACCCTGCAACGGTAAGCCCGAAGCTGGGGAGGAGGGAAGTAACGGTGTGGGTTGTTGCAAGGGCAGCCCCTAGAATGGCATGCACTCATCATTTCTGTGGGATCTGACACGGAGCGGCTGTGCTCTCTGGTTCTCTGATACACTGTCTCTCTAGTTACACTTGCCCTATTCTAGCCGGACTGACTTCTATTTTTGATAAAATAAAAGGAGTGGAAGACCCAGGGGGTCATCCCATTTTGTCTTTGCGCCCCCAACGAATTCAGCGAAGGTCTAGCCAGGAGCACCCATGACCAGCAGCAGACGGTACAGAACGAACTGATAACCCAGTAATCTTCATCTCCAATTTACAGGCACAGCAGATGGTACAGAACAACTGGTAATCATCTCTGCTAACCTTGCAAAGGCAAGAATGCTGCTGTTAGCGCTGCAGTACCGTCCTGTCAGCGGCATTCCAGTACACTACGGTGAGTGTAAAAGGCAAAAACAGCGCTCCATGGTTGTCCATGCTATGGCATCCTGCCAGGGCAACCAGGGAAAAGGCGCGAAATGATTGTCTACCGTTGCTTTCACAGAGGAAGGAATGAGTGACGACATTTACCCAGAATCACCCGCGACACTGTTTTTGCACTATCATGCATTGGGATCTCAACCCAGAATTCCAATGGGAGGGGGCGACTGCGGAAACTATGGGATAGCTACGGGATAGCTACCCACAGTGCAACGCTCCAGAAATCGACACTAGCCTCAGTACATGGACGCACACGCCGAATTATTGTGCTTTGTGTGGCCGCATGCACTTGACTTTATACAATCTATTTTACGAAACTGGTTTATGTAAAATCGGAATAATCCTGTACTATAGACGTACCCTTAGTTACTCCATCTGATTGGACCTAGCTGCTGTGATAAGCACATTTGTTGTGACCAACAGATCTTTTGTTGCATCAGACCGAGTTCTCCTTTCCCTGCTGTCAGCCTGCTTCCATTCTGTCTTTATGTTGGCTGACACTGTCCTTTTCAACTGCACAAGAGCAAAGTTATCGGGTTACCTATTGCACTTGGCGTACAGTTGATTTATGGTGGGCAGGGGAATATGCAGCAGAGTTCCCTGCAGGTAGCATCCCTGGTTAGAGGGACACATCTATGTGCCTGCAACCAGAGGAGAATGCAAGCGAGTTGTACAGAGAGAGCATTCCCTGCCCTCCTTTGTGGGCTGTGTACCAATGGCAGATTCCCTAAACAGAGCTCCCTGTATTGTGGGTTCCTTGGGTCAGTGTGGATGGAGTTCAGTCACCTTGTGTGGTGTGCCAGTGTTATAGGACATGGATCAGGCTTAGGTGAGAAGGCTCTGCTGTGCTGCAGAAGCCTCTTATCTGGTGCACATTCCAATTCTGCAACTTCTGCCAGCATGCCATGGGCAGTTGCATGCCCGGAGCAGAGGCCAGATTTCTAATGTCCCACTCTGCCTACTCATAGCTTTGAATCTTCCCATGATTGCCAGAGAGCCACAATGCGCAAATCCATCAGAAACATCTCTGGAGGCAGCATGAGCAATGAAGAGCTCTGACCTAATTTCCACTAGCTTGCCTGAAAGTACCAATCTAGCAAGTGGGATCCAGAAACTAATTAGCTCCTAAGCCTATAAAGGTACAGTGATGGGGATACAACTCTGGAGCTGGGCCACGAGGCAAAGTCATGTTAAAGATAAGCACTTTTGCTAGGAGAGCGATGTACAGAAGTAGAAAAAGGAAATGCCTCAGGATGGTTCAAGCAGATCTGGAATTACATTGCCATTGAAAAGATGGCTGTCAGGCTGGAAAGCAGAGAGTGCTCCTTAAGATCTGTGTGACCCAAGGACCTTTTGATGCCAACTCGCAGAGGGTTGCAGAGATCCCCTGAGTCTGGCATTTACATTCTAGTTCACCTAAGAGTGTTGTGTGAGGTGTCTGTTGAAAGCCTGTGTCACAATGATCATCAGAGCCTTTGCGAACTATATGTGCAGATAATATGTAAGGAGATAGGTACATATGTTCCGAAGCCTATAGTTAGAGGCAGGTCACAAACAGGTAACATGCCTTAAGTCAGGTCCCACCAAACAGAACATGGGAGGCACTAATCTCCCTGGCTAACCTTTGTGTCTTGCAATAGAAGTCTATCTGCACACTGATTGTGGGGTCTTCAGGGAAAGAGATTAATAGGATGAGGGTGAACTGTGGGGAAGGGAAAGCCTGTTTACAGGTGAAGAACAAAGACCTGGTCTGTTATATCTAGGAGTGCAGAAAGATGTCCTGATATCCTTCATCTGGGGCAGGGGAGATGAGCTGCAAGCAGGCTTGGTTTCATGAAAAGAGGATTTCAGCTGTCCTGGCTAAAAAACCCTGTGAGAAGGATTTGGGGTAAGTAGTCCCATATTAGGCAAGAGGGCATCTTGTTAAATTTAAGTTCTAGAAGGCATGTTATGATTTTATATGCAAACTTTTGTTTCCATTAATCCTCCTTGCTATCATTTGAATCTCTGTTCTTAGTTAAATACACACAATCTTGTTTTCACTGTAAATCTAAGTGCTGTGTGTTAAGCAGACCTGGAGTCTAGACCTGCAGGGTACTGTTCCTTTGGGTGTTGTGTGTCTGGTAACTCTGAGAGTGTCCAGTGGAGCAGGGGCTGGACACTCCGGGGGGATGCTTGGAGGTCTCAGAGGTCAGAGCATATTTATTACTAACCTGCGTGAGGGACAGCAGAGCCTACATACGCTGCATGTTGTCAAGGAGCTGACTGCTGGTTGGCACAGACCAGGCTTCCTCAAGCCAAAGGCAGGTGGTAGTGAGGTACCTCACAACTCTGGGTACCCCCAGGGAATGTCACAACCCTAGTATATAATTAGGGAAAGAGAGGAAGGCCTGGAATATTCTAGGTAATCTATATTTGGTTTCCCCTCGCAGTGTACTCTCAAATGGGACTCGCTTAGGCTCTCAGTTCCTCATGAATGGTACAAACCCCTCAAATCACACAGCCACAAAATCAACCAAACCAAACCTGAAAATAAACTCTGCATTTCGGGAGGCACTAGTAGCAAACATCACACAAAGCTGTTGCTCCATGAGAATGGGGCTATTCTCCAAAGCGTCTATGTCATTAACTCACCTTTGCTGGAAGAGCCCCAAAGTGGGCAGTATTTCACCTGTTAGGCACTCAGAAGTTCGTCATTTGTGGTACTGCTTAGAATAAATGGACTGGCTCCTGTCTCATTTTTGCCACTGACTTTCTGTATGATCTGAGTTAAGCCATTTCGCTTCTTTTGTGCTAGTTTCCTGACCTGTGAAATGAGGACACTAATAGTTACATTCCATTGTGAAGTGCTTTGATATTTTCAGATTAAAGGTTTCTATAAGGATGAAATGTTTTTATCCTCCTATTTAAAATAATGTATCATTTCCTGTGTACCATGTATTTCATGCCCTTGCTGTAATAAATAAGACACACAAGTCTCTTCATACGCTTAGTCAATAGAGAGCTGTCTGCTTACATGTGATTTCACACATTTTTTTTCAGCTAGCTCTGCAATCCAAATGCAAAATCCTGCAACCAAAGACATAGGGTTTATTTCTGACAATCCCCAAAGAGGTTTTTATCCATAAACCAATGAATGGATTACACTCATCCGTAGATGACAGGTGTTTTTTCCATCTGCGACAGACATAATATGGAAAACCTCCATTTAATAAGTGATCCAAGAATAATTCAATACAAGTGAGTAATATAAATGAAGTAAAATGAAGAATATTTAACTGTTTCAGGGAAGCATGTGCAAGAAGAGAGCTAAAGCCAATGGGTATTGCTTATACCAGGGTAACAACTTGCAGTAACTAGTTGTTTCACCTGGGCTGCACTGGAAGAGGTGGTCTATAAGTCTGTGCTATACTATAATTTTTGACAATAATAGAGTCCCTCTGGATTTATACCGAGCAAATGAGCTCAGAATCTGGTCTATTGTGTTTCTGAGTCACACAGCATATTAGCAAAGATCTTTGGATCCTGCAGTTTTCAGCCAAAGGTAGTTCATTCCTAATATTCTGGCATAGGCTGGAGGGCTAAGCCAAAACAGAGTTTGGGCCATTATGCTAACCACAGTAACTATGTAATAAAGAACTGACTAGGAAACCATTCTGGGATGACGGCCACAACAAGGCACATAGCTGACAAAAGCTATGTCAATGGAGAGCCCTGCATGAGCATAGGTTTGGGTGAAGCAAAAAGTAGAGTTGCCAGGAGCCTGGATCTGGGAACCCCAACCAGTGGCAGAATCATACATGCAGATGTGCCAAGACAAATGGAGAAGTAGCCAATGTAAATCATGCTGCCGTTATAAGGGGCCGTTCTCCCAGTCTTTACACAGGCAAAACTCACTCTGAAAACAAGAGGAGTTTGGCCTAAGTAAGAACTTCAGGACTGGCCCCTTTGGGCTAGATTTTCTAAAGCGTTTAGGGCCTTATCCCACTGAGGCCAGATTTTCAGAAGTGTTCAGGGCACAACTTGCTGGCCTCTTATTTTGGTGCTGAAGTGGCAGAGCTTTTGACAATCTGGCCCTTGGTATGCAAAGCAGTATTTGCTATTTTGAGTTCAGTTATGTTGAAGAAAGGGCAGAATCCAGCCCTTCCTTACATGTCTGATCCACTCCCCTGCTTCCAGATATGACACTGATAATGATGGGGCCACTAGAAGAGAGCAGATATCCTTCCTGCCTCAGGGCGAGTCTACACTATTGCGCTACTGGTGTGGACAGCTCTTAGGTTGATGTAACATGCATTACTTAAGGGGGTGGTTTTTTCACACCCCTGAGTGATGTAAGTTACATTGATTAAGCAGTGGTGTAGACAAGCCCACAGGTCTGACCCTAATGTTGGGAATAGAGCTGATCTCTAATATTGCTGCATTTGTTTGGGACAAAGGCTTGAAATATCCAAACTTTTCATAGAACAAAGTTCAGAAAAGTTTCAATTTGGCAATGTCAAACTGTTTTGTGTTATGGCAGGTTGTCATTAAACTCTGTGTCTGCCTAATCCACCACAGTGATCCAGGTTGTTCCAGGTTTCCTCGTGCCCCCATTTTCTCTTATGGGATCTGCTTCCTCTGCTAAACTATATCTTTTATGATACATTGCTGCCTATCCCTGTTGCTGAGCCACTGCAGTGCATCCTGGGAGGCCTATGATACACCACAATGGCACAGGCAGAAGCAGAAATATATATTGACCTGACCTGAAAAGAAAGATTTTGATTATCCCGATGGAAAATTCTTCTCAGATTGATCTCATCCTGAAGAAATTTAAATGCTGGTGAAACCCCATTTTCTGATGGGAAACTGTTTTGTTCAAAATTGTTCATCCAGTCCTTGCAGGGACGTAGCATAAACTGCTTGCTAATGGCCAGATCCTATTTCCATTGGGCACATAGGTACTCAAGGGATCTGCTTGCATGAGTAGGCAGAGCAGGATCTGGTTCTGTACTTTGTGCTGGAGTTTGATCCTGCAAATCCTTGAATAGGTGGATAGTCCTTGTTCATGTAAATACTCCCATTTACTTTCCTGGAACTAACTGAGTTAGTTAGGGGGTGGCTGGGGGCTGGTCCTACTCCCACTGAGTTCAATGAGAAGTTGAAACTGACTGCAATGAGTACAGAGTGAGGATGTATTTGATATTAGGTTAGTTTTTATGGTTCATCCATTTGCGCTGTACTCACAGCTTTCTAACTTTCATTGACAGTTCCAGCCCCTCCTTCCCTCCTGCTCCCAAGCAGAGCCAGCTGGCCGTGGGAGAACTCATGCTGCCACTCACCTGTTGCTAGGAAACGGCAGTGCTTCCGGCTGTCCCATGAAAATAAATGCAACAGTGCAGCCAAGGTGACACACATGAAAATTAACAGGTGTGATGTTTTCCATCGTCACAGCATTGAATATTAAAATATGGGAGAAGGCTCTACACTGGGTGAAGGATACAGGCAAAACTCAACCTAACTTCTAGACACGTTACCTGCCTCTGGATTTGCTTATATAGAGGGAAGGGTGCGACCTGGAATTTTCCAAAGATGTCATTGGGAAGAAACATCAGAGGAAAGAAGTAACATGGAGGCAGGTTCATTTTGTATCCATGGGTTTTAGCATGAAGTGTATTTATTTTAGAGACAATCATAGCATGAATATATATTTTTTCTGATTGTAATTCTTATATTATGCATTGGTTTATGTAAATATGGATTGATCCGTGTCTGTATATGCAGTATATTGTAGGGGGTTTATAAAAAATCCTAGCACTGTGTGAATGTATCACTGTTTAATGCTGCAATTCACCCCTGTGTAGATAGATGTCGCCTACAAAGACTCAAATCTCACTTGACTCCTCTAAATAGGGTTAAATGAGATTTAAGCAGTGCCTTAACTTTTGCAACGGCTCTGCACAGTGGTGAATTTCACCATAAAATAATACAAGTCACTATAACAGTCATACAGATTATATAGTAAAACCTTCAACAAAAAAGTTCAGATAATCTTTAACTCATTCTCCTCAGGCATGTGCATCGTTGTATAGTGTTTAATTATATGCTCACACAAAAAACAAAAGGTTGTACAGAGCCCTAGGCCCTTCAGACCCTTGAAAGAGTCTGAACCAAAAAAGCCATTTTAAGCCCAGCTTTCCTGGAGGGGATGGCCAGTGTCTGAAGCCAATGCAGCAGAGTGAGGATTCTAGCTCCTCTCACGCTGCTAACACTACATTTCAGTGAACGAGGAGGAGAGGAATGCAGTGTCTGGACCGGAGGAGAAAGGGATAGAGGCACAAAACAAAGAGGGAAGTGGAAGAAGGAAGAAGAGAGAGAACACAGTAGTAAAAGAAATCAAGAAAAATGGAAAGTATAAAGGCATGGACAGGAAACATGAGGCACCTGCAATCAAAGTTCCTTCTCACTCCTCAGCTCGAATCTCACATTTACCCCAGTTGTCAAGAACCTTAACCCCAAACTCCTTCTCTTTGGTCTATAGGTCTCCCTCCATCATTCTTGTTAGTTACTATCTCAGCCAATCTGCTGCCACATTCTTTATTCCTGTCACTTCATCTCTTGAGTTGACTCCTTCAACACCAGCCTTTTTCACATCCCTTGATTCCAGTGCTCCGGCCTTTAGCTCTTCCCAAATGTGTGATCCATCTCATCACCTGTACCTGGAAATGGATTCATCTGTGTATTCCCCTTCATCTCAGCAACCTTCACTGGCTTTCTGCTTGATTCAGTATCCTGTATGAAATCCTTTCCTTTAATCTTCAAGATCTGCCAGGATTTCCACACTGTCCCACACCCACCTCTCTTACCTTCATTCTGCAGCCCATTCCCTTCCAAATTCTGGAACATACCCTCTGGCTGCCTCTCAGGGGAGGATGGGAGAGTCTTTTCCCACATTGCCCCTGTCCTTTTGGAAGAACTTCTCTGGCCTGGTTCAGCAAAGCACTCCAGCGCATGCTTAAGTTTAAGAACCTTCTAAAGTCTCGTTGAAGTCAATTTGATTTGAACATGTGCTTAAGTGTTTTCCTGAACTGGGGTCTCTGGACTCCTTTTAACTTCTTATCCCAATAGCCATCTCTTTTCCTAGGCCTATACATTCATAGATGCCAAGGCCAGAAGGGACCATTGTGATCATCTTTTTTGACCTCCTATACAGCACAGGCCACAGAACTCCTCCAAAGTAAATCCTAGAGCAGATCTTTTAGCAAATCATCCCATCTTGATTTTAAAATGGTCAGTGATGGGAGAATCCACCATGACCCTTGGTAAATTATTCCTGTGGTTGGTTACTGTCACGGTTAAAAACTTGCGCCTTATTTACAGTTTGAACGTGTTTAGCTTCAACTGTCAGCCATTGGATCGTGTTCTACCTTACTCCACTAGATTGTGACAATCCCATTACAAAATATTTGTCCTTATGTAGGTACGTATAGCCCGTCATCAAGTCATCCGTAACCATCTCTTTGTTAAGCTAAATAGTCTGAGCTCCTTGAGTCCATCATTGTATGGCATGTTTTTTAATCCTTCAGTCATTCTTGTGGCTCTTCTCTGAAACCTCTCTAACTAATGTCTTTCTAAAAACAATCAAATACCCTTCCCAGCATCTTCCAAGTTTCATTGTGCTTAGATATTTCCAATGAATTTGGTCATGGGACCTCTTTCCATCCTGCCTCACCACATTTACAATCTTGCCAGGATGATAGATTGCATCTTGTTTCCTTGCAACTGTAGACTCCAATTGCTCTAAGGCCTTCTGTGATATTTCTGTAGGAACATCAAGAAAGCCTTTATATTTTATTACCAGGGGCTCAGAACACAGGGGAGAAAGAAATAGCATTGGAGAAGGCTCACATTCTTTTCTTAGTGTGCTTCTTAAACTCATTTTTGTCCTCGTCAGTTCACTGAAGGGCTTTGCATTAAACAGTTTGCTACGAAAATTTGGCCCAACGATGCATGTGGACTTTACAAAAGGGATTCTGACATGAACCTTTCAATCCAGCAATCAAAGTATTTTCTGTTGTTTATATTACAATAGTATTTAGAGTCTTCAAGCAGGATCTGGGCCACATTGTGCTAAACACTGTACAGACACAAAGTAAGAGACAGTCTCCTGCCCTAAATAGCTTCCATTCTAAATAGGTAAATGATCAGGAGCAGAAACAGAGAGATGAAGTGACCTGTTCAAGGCCATGCAGCAAGTTAGTGGCATGTCCAGAAATAGAATCCAATTTAGCTGGGTCACAGGCCAGTGCCTGGTTAACTGGACCACATGTTTTTAGTTTCTAGCTGTGGTTCCCACTCCAAAGGCCCCACTGTTATGAGTAATGAGCGTCAGAGCATTTGAAAAATAAAACGCGTCTTTGATCTGTTGGCTTTGATCAATTCTAATTTTGTTTCTGTATTGTGAGCAAAAAAATAGGAGGGAATTTCTGCAATATTTCAATGATCATCTTGCTTTAGGGAAAACCTACTCTATTCCTAGGGATGTTTATATGTAACTAGGGAGCTCCTAACTCTTGGAAGGTGAGTATTGTATTGTATTTGTGTGTGTTCTTATATTTATACCATTCAGTCAGTAAGGGGAGTAAAGGTAATTGTAACCAGTAAAGCAGTATACAATAGCTATTAAAATAGGGTAATTACATAATTAGCACAGTAGTGGTAATTCACCCAGCATGAGCAACAATAAAACCAGGCCCATGTTTTCCTTGGTCGGATTCTAGCAGGGACCCTAACTAGGCCTCAGGAATGGTTACTTCAGTTGAAACACACACGACAAACTTAAAAGCCGTCATAAAACTGAAAAAGGAGGCACAAAAACCACAGGGAAGCCAAACACTTTCAAAGAAACAATAGTAAATTAGGTGTTAAAGATATAAAAGCCTGTTCCCTAACAATTTAATTAGGTAGCATGTCTGTTACAGACATTATGCTGCTAGTTTTGAAACATATGGTAGGGCCTCACAGTTCTAAATTCACACCAGCCCCCAAGAGAGGAATTTGTTATCAAGGGCTGATATTTTTGCTGTATAGGAAAGTGTAATGGTAATCAAGTGAAAATGGGAGGTAGCACAAGAAATTATTTTTTCTTTTCAACTTTGCTTTACATTTTTTTTTACAGTAATTAAAGTCCAGTTTGAAGAATGTGTATGGTCTTAATTAGCACCTGCTTCAATTGCTTTGGAGCTCATTCTCTTTAAGAAAGAACAGAACAACAAAACTCCTAGTGAATGTATTTGAATTTTACAAACTCAAGATAAATTTGCCTCCAACGTCTGTCCTGGATGCCAAATCACTCTTTAATGGCCAAAGGCCCGTTGGATGCACAGCTCAGATGGTGTATGTGTGGTGTGTAGCACTTGTGCTCTGGTGTTCTGAAGGCAGGGCCAGCCGGGGGGGGGGGGGGGGCAAGTGAGGCAATTTGCCTCAGGCCCCACAAGGGCCCCCACAAGAGTTTTTGGGGGCCCCGGAGCAGGGTCCTTCACACTCCGGGGGCCCCGAAAAACTCTCGCAGGGCCCGGGCCCCTGGAGCTTCTTTCACTCCGGGCCTTCGGTGGCAATTCAGCAACGGGGGGTCCTTCCGCCCCGGGACCCACCGCCAAAGTACCCAAAGACGCACGGCAAATCAGTCACCTGGCTGCACGTTTTTGCATTGCAGTAGTGCTGTGGTTGAGGAAACACATGTTGCAGTGTTATGTTTGCCTTCTCCACAGCAGTGTCACCCATGCTAGGAAAGAGGTCAATGTTCCTAGTTAGTGGCTGGTCCACATAAGTGTTTCATGGGTCTGTTCCAGCTGATGGGCAATGGAAGTTGCCTATAGGCGCTAGTGGTGGTGGCTCTTGGTGTTAGGGCAAATGGTCCCCTCGTCAAAACCTGCTGCTGACTCAAGCAAGGGCACTGACAGAAGAACTAGTAAGGGGAAGATGCTCCCATGCATGGGAGGAAACGATGCTCCTGATTAGCTGCCCACCAATAATTTAAAACATGGTGTTAGCAGAGGGCACCAATCCACATCGACTATGTGAGCAGGACCCATGTCAGGTGCTCAGGTACCAGAGTGATGGATGCATTAGAAGGATCAGACTAGAAACACAGCTGTGAGGCACAGAGATGAGAATTAAAGTCTCTAAAGCATTTCTTGCTCTGGTGTCCTGTCCAAAATTCCCTCCCAAAGCCACCAGAATGATCCTTCTTCTCTCAAAGCAGCTGGCTGCAGCTCTTGCCCCAGAGCACAAAGGTGGCCGCATTTGCACGGTATTGCAAGTGTGCAGTTTGATAAATGCTTTGGCGTGGAATCTGCTTCTTCACACTTTTTTTAAAAGCATTTTGTTGTTTTTGCAGGGCTGGAAACACAAGCCCAGCCAGCTCAGTGCTATGTCAGACCTTATACTTATACTCAAGTGAACATGAGCAGAGACAACTGAAAAACTACAAACTAACAACACACAGCAATAGGAATAATTTAAACACTCTAATGAATGAAGCCTAACATCATCTGTGAGGTGTATTTGATTAATTATATGTTTCCATGCAGTATATTTTTCAGCCACTAGATGTCTCTATGTGCTGTGCAGCATTCCAGGCATGATTTTGTTGCTGGTAAACGAAGGAGACAAAACTGGAACTCAAGCTGTGTGGAAGCCTGTTTGTTTATATCTATAGAGATAGCTGTTTCCTTTATTAAATATGTCCTATATATCATGACAATGCAGGTAAGTATTATTCCTATATCTACAGATGGAGAAAATAAGGCTAAAAAGAGAAGTGACTTGTTCAAGGTCACACATAAGTCCAAGGAAGAGGAGGCAGTAGCCCTTCCCAAATCTAGACTCTCACAGTCTCCTTTAGGTACAAGACCATCCTTAAAAAATATATTTTCTATGAGGTTTCGGAAAAAGTACTTTTTGGTGGAACAGTAAGTGTCCAACACGTTACCGTCTTATTCTAGATGAACCTTGATTGTCACTCTCAGGCTCTGAAATTTTGCTAGGGTGAGATGAGAAAAACAAAGAACTCAAACCATGCAAAGAGAAGGCTATATATTTTTGTTCTGCTTTCCAAGCTCTTCTGGCATAAACAGCAAGTTCCCCCATCATAATTCATCCTCTTTTCCAGCTCATTCACTTGCAGCCACAGCTATTTGTGACATCATCTCACATCTATTGCTCTGGGAGTTAAAAATCGCTACCACTCCTTCAACCCCAAGTGCCAAGGTGGGGGTGGGGGTCGGCATGAGAAGGGGCAAAATAAGAGATAAACACATAACAAACAGAGCTGCCACCTTCTAAAAGAAATCCCATGCCAGCCTTCTCAGTATTTCATATAACCATAATCATTGTACTTGCGGACTGAGCTGTGAACAGAGAGCTAGATCATAGTGTAGACATAGCCTTAGGCTATGCAAGTGCATACAGGGCTCTGGGACTGACAAAGGGTAAAGGGAACTTTTTCCTGATGTGCTGTGAACAGCAGGGCAAGATCAGTCCATGCTCCATAGCTCCCAGGAGATGTAGTCCAAGGGCTAGGGTGCACGTGTAATGCCACCACCCTGAACCCTGTATGATGGGGTAACACCTGCCAACTGACAGTGCATACTGCTCTTTTTCAGAGCAGGAGTGGGGTGGGTGCCAGTCCCAGCTGGTGGATTCTTGCCCTGCCAGCAGGATTCCTGGCGCACATGGGAGAACATGCTGGAGTCCCTGTTCCCCCTTGCAGAGCCAGATGGGGCAGGATATGTCCCACAGAATGATTGGCCTTCACAGGCAAGTACAGAATGTCATCAATGTTTTGTCACAGAGTGAAGGCTACCGATAGAAAAGTATGCTGGGCCAAATCTACCTCCTGGTTTTGTGTGTGTGTGTGTAAATCCAGAGGAATGCCACTAAATCAAAGAAGTCACTTTGAATTTACACTGGGGTAACTGAGAACAGGGTTTGGCCCATTGGTTTCAAAGTGTATCTATGGTCAGAGAAGTGAATTGTGAAAAAATGGCAACTTCTTACTCAGCTGAACTGTTCCCTGATTGGTCCTTACTTCAGTGACCAACGTTAGAGCCAGTGGAGCTGTGCGGGAGTGAGCTGGGCTCCATTCTGCTTCACTCACCAACAGCACATGGTCAGCTAAGTTCCCACTGCTGAATCTTCTAACTTAACCACTGATTTGGGGGGCTTGTTTCCTGGATGGCCAACTTGAGACCTTAAGGGCCTAAACTTTAGACTGCTCAGCTCTGGGGATGTGGCTGCTCAGCACCATGGGTGTAATTATAAGGGAGGATGGAGACAACACTATGCTTCTCCCTAGTCCCTAAATTGTCAATTCTCACTTGAAGGGAAGTGAAGGAGGGAGCAGCAAGGGGTCTGAAGCTTCTTAGTTCAGCTCAAGACTCTCCTCATTCTAACTTGGCCAGCATTTACCCCATTTTTTCAGTGCCTCTGAACAGAGGCCAGAGCTTTTTAAGGTCATGAACCAAAACCAGGGGCGGCTGCTTTGGGAAATGTTATCCTGACTTGCCAAGGGCCTGGGCAAGTCCATGGAAAAACTGAGAAGAGACCTCAGGGAGAATCCCGGGTCCATTTGCTCACTAAGGGCTTGGCTACACTGGAGAGTTGCAGCGCTGTAAACCCACCACCAGCGCTGCAACTTACTCACTGTCCACACTTGCAAGGCACATACAGCGCTGCATCTCCCTGGCTGCAGCGCTGGCCATACTCCTGCTCTGCCTCAGGTATAACGATTGCAGCGCTGGTGATGCAGTGCTGCTCTGCAAGTGTGGCCACCAAAAGCACTGTAATTGGCCTCCAGGGTATTAGGAGGTATCCCAGAATACCTGTTCAGCCACTCTGCTCATCAGTTTGCACTCTACTGCCCTGGCCTCAGGTGACCCACCCTTTAAATGCCTCGGGAATTTTAAAAATCCCCTTCCTGTTTGCTCAGCCAGGTATGGAGTGCAATTAATCAGTGACCATGCCTCCATGCGCCAAACGATCCCCAGCATGGATCAATGGCAAGTTGATGGACCTCATCAGTGTTTGGGGGAAGGAAGCTGTGCAGTCACAGCTGCGCTCCAGCCGTAGGAATTACAATACCTATGGGCAGATCTCAAGGGCCATGCTGGAGAGGTGCCATGACCGGGATGCGGTGCAGTGCAGGGTTAAAGTAAAGGAGCTGCGGAGTGCCTATTGCAAAGCCCACGAGGGAAACCGTCGCTCAGGTGCTGCCTCCAAGACCTGCTGTTCTTACAAAGAGCTGGACGCGATACTTGGGGGTGACCCCACCGCCAATCTGACGACCACGATGGACACTTCAGAGCGGGGAGAGGAGAGGGAGGTGGAGGGGGGGTAGGAAACCAAGAGTGAGGGTACTGGGCTGGGGGAGACACCCCAGAGTCCCAGGAGGCATGCAGCCAGGAGCTCTTCTCAAACCAGGAGGAAGGTAGCCAGTCGCAGCAGCTGGAACTTGTTGGTGAAGAAGAAGCAGAGGAGCAGGTTCCCAGTAAGCAGCTTTTATTTTCATGATGGAAATGTTTCGGGAGAGGAGGGCAGGGTTAGGGCTGCATGCATGCATGCCTAGATGTGGAATAGCCCATTGATGTGGTCTATCACGTTGCGGTAATCGGCCTCAGTAATATCCTCAAAAGTTTCTGCCAGAGTGTGGGCAATGCGCTGGCACAAGTTTATAGGGAGAGCCACAGTGGTCCTTGTCCCAGTCAGGCTAACGTGTTCACGCCACTGTGCTGCGGGGGGTGGGGGGACCATTGCTGCACACAGGCAAGCTGCATAGGGGCCAGGGCGGAATCCGCATTGCTGTAGAAGACCTTCCCTTGCTTCCCAGGTGACCTGCAACAGTGAGATATCTTCCAGGATTAACTCCTGTGGAAAATGTAGGGATAGTGTTCAGTGCAGGTCCCCCTGCAGCTCTTTGCTTTCCCCAATGAACAGAAACCCCAGTGCAGCCCTGAACCAATCAGTCCCCCTTCCCAGGTGACCCGCAGCAGCGAGATGGCTTCCAGGATTAATTAACTCCTGCACTCATTCCCCCTTACTCACCATGTCTTCGCTGCTGTGGGCTCTCTGTGCTCTGTTTGGTATGTGGAAAGTATGCTAAAGTGAGACTGTGAACTCCTTCACTGTGATTATACACAATGCGGCCTCTCTGTTAAATGTTTCAGTTTTTGTCTTTCTAATAACAGTGTCCTTGACTACTACTACTACTCGACTGGCCATATCAGAGACTGCTGAAAGGCTACAAAACCTGAGGAAAAAGCCATGAAAAAGCAAAGACGATATGGTGAAAGCAGTTATGAATCAGTCTGCCAGAGAGAGTAAGAAGCTGCAGGACTGGAGAGAAAAAAATACAGCACTGGAGGGAAAGAGAAAGCAGGAGAAAGGCATTGGCTAAGAAGAAAAGCACGAAGCAGCTGATAAGCCTCCTGGCACACCAAATGGACTGTATCCAGTCACTCGTAGCCATGCAGGCAGAGCACTACTGTCTGCCCCCCCACCCCCCGTCCCAAAGCACTCTCCCTTGTTCCCGAATGTCAGCTCAAAACCCCCTTCTCCATCATCCAGGTTCTTACCACCACCAGCTGCTCCCAACACCTGTACTTTCACCTACCAGCCCTGAGAACTACAACCCTTACCCTCTGCACTCAACCCCCATCATCAAGCAGCATTTTCATCCTGAAGTACAGCAGTCAATGCAGACCATTCCAGGCAGGACATATTCAAATCTCTGACTGTACAGTTCACCACCCTACCCCCCTGCCCTTTTACTTACTTTCTTTTCAATAAATGATTTCTTGGCTTATAAAACAGTTTTTATTATTGCAGAAAGGAAGATTACTCGTACCCAAGAGAAAAAACCAGGCACTGCAAATCATTGTAACCACTGCACTTCACTCCCGTGCTCACCAACCATTACTGTTTGGCTTTCAGCTAATTCTCCTTCCCTCAAGGCATCCCTATCCTGTTAGCCCTGTGCTGCGGCCCTCTTGGTAGCCTGCTCTCTGGCTGTGCAAATTCAGCCTCCAGGCGCGTGAACTCGGAGGTCCGTCCTGGACTGACATGTTCCCTTTCTCTTCTACATATACTATGAGGACAGCATGCGGATATAACCACAGGGGATGCTGCTTTTCCAAGTCTAGCTTCCCATAAAGAGATCTCAGCGGCCCTTTAAACAGTGAAAGCACATTCACAGTCATTCAGCACGCTTCAGGCCTGTTTAGTTGAACCGGCCTTGCTCTTGTCCAAGCTTCCCTGTATACTGCGTTTCATGAGCTGTCATAAGTAGTATAGGTAGGTAAGGGTTAATGTTGCTTTTACTGTAAACGGGTTTCAAAGGGAACCAACACCTGACCGTAGGACCAATCAGGAAACCGGATTTTTCAAAAGTAAGGGGGGGAACCTCTGGAGGTTGTGGGCGTTTTGCTGGGTCTTTTGTTTCTCCCAGCCGGGGGTAAAACAGCATTTCCTGCTAAACTCCTTATTTTTTCTAATATTCTCCTACAAAGTGTGAGTACAAGGCAAACACAGGCAAATAGGCCTGTTATATGCTTATTGTATTTACATCGTGTGTTGTACTGTGCTGAACTTGGTTTAAAGGGGGCGATCTTTTAAATTTCAGATGTTTATTCATATTTTCTTATAGCAAGAGCCTTGTTATTGAGTTTCTTATGCGGTAACTTGTTCTGTTTTCTTTCTTTTTTTTATAAGTTTTTCCTTTTAAACCTGTGAGGTTTTGGTTTTTTTTTTTTTTTTAGGTGTTTTTTTTTTTTTTTGTTTTTTGTTTTTTTTTTTTTTTTTTTTTTTTGTTTTTTTTTTTTTTTTTTTTTGTTTAGGTTTTTTTTTTTTTTTTTTTTTTTTTTCTTTTTTCTTTTTTTTTTTTTTTTTTTTTTTTCTTTTTTGTGTTTTTTTTTTTTTTTTTTTTTTTTTTTGTTTTTTTTTTTTTTCTCTGGCTGAGTGCTACAGGAAAGGGGATAGAAAAATCTCTTTATACTTAGCTTTACTAGATTTGAAGCATCGCCTCAGGGGGAGGGTGATTTCCCTCTTTTGTTTTGCCTTCAAGGAGTTAAGTACTGCATCGCCCGGCTCACCCAGGGAGAGGGAAGCTGGGGGAGCAGATAACGAGGAGACAAGGGGAGGAACTTTGTTTTCCCGTTGGAGATTATGGAGACCCACGGGGTCTGGGTCTTGGGCGGTCTTCCCAAAGAAGTTGGGGGAGTCCCCAGAGGCGGGTCCCCCAAGGAGTATTTGGGGAATCCAGCTGATAAGGCCTGCCTAATTCTATCTGGTGGCAGCAAAGTACTAATCCAATGCTTGGTAGTGAGCTTGGAGCGAGGTTCAGATAACACTTCAGATGTTGAACTCTAAGTCCAGATGTTGAGCAGACGTTTATTACATGAGCCAAGCATTAACGGGTACGCGGGCTGTCTCCAGGACACAATGGGCATTTCAACGGTTCCCCTACTGTGATTTGCCCCGGTCTGGGAAAAAAAGTCCCGGCCTGCAGCTTCGCTCGAACAGGCCACTGTTTCTGAAAGTATGCGTTGCATCATGCACTTTCCAGGCAGCCTGTGTACAGGCTTGGCGCTATCAGAGCGACTCAACGTCGCGCCGCGCTTATTGCTCTGGGGGCGGCATTTTGCCGAGAGGGCAGCAGGCAGCTGCCCGTTGACCTGCCACAGACATGCCTGCGGAGGGTCCGCTTCACCCGCCGGCCGGTGGGAGCTGCCGCAGTCATGCCTGCGGAACGTCGGCTGCTGTGCATGCGTCTGGGGTGGACATCCCACAGGGCATGCCGCGGCAGGTCCGCCGCAGGCCACAGACCAAAGGACCCTCTGCAGGAATATGACGTGGCACTTCCACCGGCAGCCGCGGATCAGCGCGCTGGGGGGCGGCAAAATGGCCATGCCTTAGACGTGCGAGGAACTCTAGTGCTGTCCTGCCTGTGCTAAATTGTTCAATGAAACGCCCCGGTGATCCACAGCACCTGTGGAACACTAGAGAATATCCCTTCCAATTAATTACTCGGATGCTAGGTGGGTGGTGCACAGAACAGGAATATGTTATCCCATCTATCGCCCCCTCCACAGTTAGGGAAACCCATTTCTGCAAAGCATTCCACCACAATTGTCTTGCATGTTCCCAGAGGCACGGTTCTTATTACAGGATGCAATTAATGGCCCTTGCTACAAACTTGCATCAACATGATTCCAACGGTCGACTTTCCCCGCCAAACTGGTCTGACCGATCGCGTAGCTGTTGGAGTTTGCCAGCTTCAGATATGCAATAGCACCCACTTCTCCACTGGCAGGGAGCTCTTCAATCTCGTTCCCTTGCCACCGTCCAGGCGTAGGGGCGAGCTTTCCTCACACAGTCCCTTGAAAATGGCTTTCTCATCCGAAGTTCTTGAAGCCACTGCTTGTCATCCCAGACTCCCCATGACGATATGATCCACCAATCAGTGCTTGCTTTCCGAGCCCAAAAGTAGTGTGTGTCCACAGTGCTGAGCATTTCGGAATGCCACAGCAATTTAGTGTCACCATCAGGCGACTCGGTATCATGTCGGTCCTCCTCTCACTTTGAGCTAAGGAATAGCTCAACTGCAAATGTGATGTTGGTGAACTCGTCAGCAGAATCCTCAGCAGTTCGGCTCCATTTCCCAACAGAATCGCTTGCTGCACAAAGTGAGACTCACAATGGCACCGAAAAAACAACTGCTGGGATGTAAAGCGATGCACCACGGGGCTTGCGACAGAACGGCAATGGACCCGCACCCTTCCATCCCCTTCCCACAACCCACGCGCCAAAATGGGACGGGTGCTCTGTGGGATAGCTGCCCACAATGCACCACTCCCAACAGCACTGCAAATGCTGCAAATGTGGCCACACTGCAGCGCTGGTAGCTGTCAGTGTAGCCACACTGCAGCGCTGTCCCTACACAGCTGTACAAAGACAGCTGTAACTCCCAGCGCTGCACACCTCCAAGTGTAGCCAAGGACTAAGCCTTCTTTCTAGCAATCGTGCTTAGTTCTCAAGCAACTAAATGGTATATGTTAGATGAGCCTTTGTTTGAGCATTTCTGAGCCTTTTTTTGGGCTGGTGGTAATGCAGAATATACTGAGAGTTAAAAGGTATTATGCTCTTCTGCACAAAGCTAATGCACTGCGTCTATATCGCTTGCCTAGCATGTAGGATTATAACAGAGTTTAACTTTTTGTGGTAATTACATATGCCAAGTTTTTTCTGACTGTTCACATCTGAAGCCAAATTTGCTGCCGATATTTATATTTTCAGCCATTGCATTCTGGATGGGTCTTCATTGTCTCTCTCTACTCCCAAAGAGGAGGCTTTACAGGCTGTCTTTCTCCTCTTTACCTTTGTTCTTCCCTTTTTTAGCTTTGCACCTCAACTCTGATCTGTCAATCTGCTGCATGTAGATAAAGTTGTTTCTGTTTCACTAATCTGTCAGTATCTCTTTCCATTACTCCAATCACCAACCTGTTGGCTGTCAGGAGGCTTAGTCCATCTTGTTTAACAGAACAAAAGCTTGTTATATTACATGGATCACTACTATTGGGCCACTGCACAAGCATGTCCCGTTCATCTGTCTAGCTAATCCACAGTATCTATCAGCATCATCTGTGCACCTGGCTAGGCCAGATAAACCTTCAAATTCTGCACTATAGCACACGTAGCATCAACCTGGGCTAGCCACACCGAGTACATAGCCAAGGGGTTCAGGTGCATTTGTACTCAGGCCAACCAACCTGGGCCCCGCTGCTGTTGCCTGTGCCAATGTGGCTGCACTACTATTTTTAGTGTGCTAGCTCAGCTGAGTGCTAGTGTGAGTACATCTGTGTGAGCTGGAAGTCACATCACTAATTCCTAGTGTAGATGTAGTCTTGAAGGAAGGCCAGGAAAGCTGCCCTATGGCATATGTACTGTAGGTACAACTGCACATGGACAATCTAGAAGAAAAAATGTCTTCGTTACTGAGATCATTTTGGCATCAGGAAACAGAAGCAGAATAAGTGCTGAGGGTTTAAGATCTCATCGTGGCAACTGACCTCTCCCCCATTTCTCTCCACCCTAGAGTCTGACAGATGCCTCTGACACCCTATTCCACTGTCATATATGACCATCTGTTCTCCCTCTTACTGCAGGGCCACCTGACCCCTAGCTAAATAGGTGGGAACTAAAACACCTGAGATGGGTAAAATCTAGCAAAGGGTGGCCGGATTCTAGCAATCAAGAAGGCAGGTTGAGTAGGTGAGGCGTTACTCCAAGTGATAGTTGTGTCACTTCCGTTCTCCAGATTGCTCTGTGAAACCATTCCAAACAAAATGGGAGGGATCAGTGAGAGCTAAGATTCAGATAGAATCGGGTAGGGACAGAATCCCCCATCCTTTCCTCACCCGGAGCAGTTCCTCCTTCCATGATCAGTCCCGATAGAACTAGCTATTCTCACTCAGAGTAAAGTTGGAGGGATCTGGCCCTGAACGTCAGGAGTGCAAAAGTGCCATCATTTAAAATGGTGTGTGTGTGTGCGGGGGGGAGGGCAGTGCCACTTAATTTTGCTGGGTCATACTGGGCTTAGCTTCATTTGACGCCAACTACAAATCAGAAGGAGTTTTGCATGACCAAGAACCTCACATTGGGCCCACTATAACTAGTCTTCCCGGAAAAATAGCATAAACTATTTCAAACAGCATCTGATTTTATTTAAGATATTATTTATGCTTATGAGGTACATTTTCCTTGCAAGAGGGACAGGCTACATCAAAGCCATGATGAATCATTGAGTTACAAAGAGGGATAGTTTGCCAGTTGTCTTCTTTCAGAGCAGTGCTAGGCCTGGGAGTCAGATTCACCTTGCATATTCACAAAGGCAGTGATTTCAATGGAAACTTTGCCTGGGGAAGGACTGAGTAAAAACTAGAGCTGGCTAGAAACCAAAATTTCTTTTCCATTTACCACCCTCTACTGGATGGGCCTCTGCTGAAGGAGAAAATGTCAATGATAAAGACTAATAGGGTAGTAAAATTACTATTAATCCTGAAAAAAATTCTTCAGATGTAGCCAATGCACAAGCCTTCAGTGCATTTTAACTATCTGGGAAGTTTAGAGAGTCTATGTTGTTCTATCATATTGGACAAAACAGAAGTCTGATATTAGACTTCAGAGTTGTCTCTACACAGCAAACCAAAATTTTCACTCTATACTTGTGGAGCAAGAGCTGTAATTGGGGAGAGGACACACTCTCTTTTTCATACACAACCAGGAGGCTGAATCCCTCCTGTAAGTGCAAAACACAGCTCAACATTAACTCCAGAATGAAGTTCTGAGTGGCCCTGGTTTGCTGTGTAGAGACAACTCTGAAGTTCTAGGTGGCCACAGATTCCATACAATACTTAATGCATTGGGCTGCTCAGCCCTGCCAGGTATATGTATTATATATCGGGCCTATTAGATGATATGAGCTCTAGTCTTGCAAATTTACCAATACCCCTTTATAGCTATGTTTATGGTTGGCATTGCTGCATAGGATGTTTACAGCAGCAGCAAGGGCAGCTTTTCTTTTCATTCTTTTTTGTGTGAATTTAAATAAGGTCGGCTAGAGATACAGACAAACAAACCCAAACCAAAAGTGTTAGAAACCACACCAGCCATGTTGTTTTGTAGAATCCAGATTAATTTAGGTGCTGTTGCTACCATGACAATTTGTGTTTATGTGTGAACTATTTCATGTCCCATCCTGTCAGCTGGCACCTATGCACTTTGCAAATACAATGAGATGTCAGTAACTACATGCTGATCTGCAGCACAACCCCTTTGAGGGCATTAAAGCGAGGGAGTAATCATGGAGCTCACTGCGAGGGATCTATTTATTTTCTGTTACTGACTTTGGCAGCAGCAGTGTGATGAGCACTGCTTGCAGATGCCCCGTGTTTCACAGACACAAATGAACACAAATCACTGCCCTATTTTACAACAAAATCCTATTGTTTTCCAAGGCTGACTTATCTTTGTGCAGCCCTGATAAGTAGGATTGAGATGCTTAATCTTCTGGTTTGACACTATCAGCTCGTTTGTTGTTCATCTCCTATAATGATGACAGCTACTGGAATCAGTCCAGTCATGGTCTCTTGTAGGCATAGACCGACAGGTCTTGAAGGAGATGCTGGTAGGGTATAGATCACTTGTTTATCCAAATGAAAACCATTGCATGATGCTATATCCTCCGTGCTTATTAAAGAGCAGACTGTAGGATCACAGAGCATTGTGAATAGTTAGGATGCTGCTAGAGGCAAACTCAAGCAGGAAGAACGAAACGATTGGCATCTTTGTACATGCTGGTAGTGGTGTGATGTCCCAATCAATCCAATGGGGCTCTTGTCTCTAGGAGGGTCTGGGATTATGATCCTTTTAGCATCACTTTTCTTGGGCTCTCAATTCCCCTTCCATTTCTAGAATACTGGGACACTTTATCGTTCAGGATGGGCAGACTGGTTTGCATGAGACAAATGTCTCCCCTCATCCTGAACCTTCACCCCAGCTTGAACTGAACCTAAACCAAGTACACCTCTTTGGAGCTTGGAAGCAGGAATCAGGGGCGGCTCTAGGTATTTTGCCACCTCAAGCATGGCAGGCAGGCTGCCTTCAGCAGCTTGCCCGTGGGAGGTCCCCAGTCCCGCGGATTCGGCGTCACACTTGTGGGAGGGCCGCCGAAGCCAAGGGACCAGCGGACCCTCCGCAGGCATGCTGCCAAAGGCAACCTGCCTGCCGCCAACACGGCAACCGGCAGAGCACCCCCCGCGGCTTGCCACCCCAGGCACGTGCTTGGCATGCTGGTGCCTGGAGCCGCCCCTGGCAGGAACCCTCCTTTCTAGTCTCTGGAGCAACTGCAGTGTCACTCAGTAGTTGCTTCTACATTCCTAATCCCCAACCCCACATGCTCAGGAGGGGAAGCACAGGAGGATCTCTGTAGCAGCAGATCCTTTCAACCAGGCTTGCCTCTGCCCTGCCCCAGCAAGCAGGGAGCTGCTTGCTAAGGTGAGCCTCACACTGTGGATGGTGGTCCTTGCCATTGCAATCCAACCTTGGAGCTAAGAAGAACCAGCCAGGTGCCATGGGGTCCTCTATATCCATGCAGGTGGGGCCAGGATTTCCTTCATAATCTCATAACATTGCCTTCATTTACAGAAGGAAAGCCCTCTGAACCAAAGATCCCTTGGCCAGGCTCTGGAGTTCGCATTATGTTTTTCTGTTTTTAACTGTTTCATTCCATAATATCTGCTGACCCCTGTGAAAATGAAAAACCACATAAGTGTATTTTCCAGATTGGGCATTTCCTGTTCTAATGATGGCACAATTAGAAGAGTAGCACAAATCACCGACATGATGATTTTACTGGCATTGTGCCATGGTTTGAACTGGCCCTCTGA
This sequence comes from Chelonoidis abingdonii, assembly GCF_003597395.2. Classification (NCBI taxonomy): domain Eukaryota; kingdom Metazoa; phylum Chordata; order Testudines; family Testudinidae; genus Chelonoidis; species Chelonoidis abingdonii. The sequence continues at coordinate 78,162,994 of NC_133775.1, read as the reverse complement.
GAGCTGCAGGACATGGAATGAACTCTGGGTTCTCAGTTATGTTAAACTGTTCACTTACTTGTCAGCCTGCAAGAATTTGCCTTCTCCTGCCAATGTTATCATGTTGTTTAATGATCTCCATTGCTCCAACATTCTGTCCAGTAGAGCTAAGATACCTGCTTACTTTGTTAGCCTTGTTTACGCATATTTGCTTCCATGTGGTAGAAAAGGGCAAGGAAGTTCATTGGAGCCAGCCTGCTTCATCTGTTGAGTCCATTTCAGAGGTTCACACAAATATACTTCAAGTTATTCCCATCTTGATCCTAGTCAAGTGACTCAGCTGAGCCCTCTGCCTGTCTGAAGCGAATCTAATCCATTTCACTGTTCACAGCTACAGTGCGGGGTCATCAGGAAACATTGGTGTGTATGAGAGCTGGGTGAGTAATTTGAAATGAATTGGCAACATAGAATTGCCCTGTTCAGTGACTGGGTCTCATTCCAGTGCTTCCTTTTGATCTGTCTTCTAGACAGGAGACATTGATAAAAACAGCACGCAGCCACTATACTCTATCCTGGCTCCCTCTCTAGGTCTGGATCCATTTCAGGATCCTCGTCTTGATTCTTCCTTCTCTGGGAACTGCACCTTAACACGGTGGGAACACCTGTGTCTTCCAGTGACCTATGCCAGCAGGACCACTCAAGTTGGACAGGTCAGAGGATGACCAGAGGGATCAGAAAAAATGCAGTGCACTGGTCCTCTAGTATGGGTATTAAGCAAGAGGCCAAAATCCTATCCTCGCAAAAGAGTTAAGTTATAGAAACACAGCTTGGTAGCTATTCTGGCTATTCTAAAAGATCTGCTCTGAGAATTATTTTGGGGCAGTTCTATGGCCTGCGTTGTATAGAAAGTCAGGCTAGATGATCACAATGGTCCCTTTCTGCCTTGGAAGTTATAAGAAGGATTCGGATTCCCTGTTCTTATCCTTGTAGCCATTATCTGATCTGTCTACCACACCCATCACCATAGCATTTGAGTATCTAGCAAACTTCAAAGTTTATTAAAAAAAATAGCCGTGTCTCCTTCCCTCTTCTCTATTGGCAGGAATGATAGGCTAACACTTGGCTACCTTACACAACAGCTGTGTTTGGCACAAGCATGTGGAATCTGCTGGAGCCCAGGTGGGAGTTGAGGCCAGAGTGTCTCCAGACAGAGCTGGGCAAAAATTTTTGTCTGTAACTTTTCAGCAAAAAATGAAGCTGAGGGGAGACTGAAAAGTTTTGCAAATTCATGCCTGTTTCTTCAAATTGCTCATTTAGAAAACAAAAATATACCCTCCGCCAGAATTGAAACATTTCCTTTTAACATGTTCACAATGGTTGGGTGCCTAGCTTGATTAGGTGCTGTTGAAAATCCCACTGCTTGCCAATCTGTATTGTTAGATGACTAAATATCTTTGACAAGCTGGTCCTAGAAGCACAAAACCCATTGATTTTCAGTGACACTTGTGCTCCTCCCAAAACACTTAGGTGCTTCTAAATCTCTCTCCCATGGTCACTGATCTGCTTTTGCTGCAGTCCCGATCAGATCCCTTCCAAACCAAACTAACTATAGGAACATTTTATAACAGCTCCTATGGAGAAGAGTCTGTAACTATATACAAGACACGACAAATCCCAGCAGAGTTATTCTGAACTTAATGAACCCTGTGTGTGGCGGGGAGGGAGAGATGGAGTGGGCCAAATAGATAGTGTTCTTGGGAAACATGAGAAATACCTGAAAGCAACAACTCTGACCAGGATAAACAGGGAAGGGCTATTATTTTTTATATTATGATTTGGTGGTATTGAATTCCCCAAGAAAATTGGGTTGGGGAGGACATGTCACTGTCTGGAGAGCACCTACCACATGATAATACTAACCGTTAGTCATGTCATCTCCAATTCTGAGCTGTTCTTCTCTTCTAAGCTACACAGACTTGCCAACGGTCAGTTCCTATATGGGAAATCCCTTAAAGAAACAGCAACCATGGAGAAAATGGAGACGATGATTGTGAAAGGCTAGGTTGATGTTAGCAGAGTCACTGCTTGATGCAGTCCTTTAGCTCAAGCAGTAGAAACATGTACTTTTAGATCTGGACATCTGAGGTTTGGTTCCCCCAGATGTCCCATTTGGAGCATTGTTATAGATGGGTGACTCTGTTATGGTTGTTAGGCTTTTACATTCTCATTTAAAGTGTTTCTTGTGAACTAGTGCTCTGCACGATCAGATTGCTTGAATCTTCTCTCAGCATTCCATTCAGATTATAATACACAACAGTTCATACCCTGCTGGGTCCTATTATGCAATTATGAAATTGCTTGAGAACTCTGGAGCTTTCTGGTTGGCTGTGAATGATTTCAGACCTGTCAGCAACCCCTGTTTCTGTGTGTGTTTGTGTACAGGGTCCAATTGCTCAGTTTAGTTGGCTAAAGACGCTTGCCTTCTGTTTCATGCATTGTAACACATTTTATACCCCAAAGTCCCTAAAAATGCATCATTTGATGTGCTTTACTGCTATGAATCATGGACTGGATATGCATATATATTGGCATGTTTCAGACCCCTCCACAGCTTCACACTTTCTCTCTCCAAAGCACACACAAGGGCTAGGAGAAATGCTAGGGCATGACAGCCAGAAAGGAATTACAACCAGAGGGCAAAATTCGTCTCTCAGACCCATTCTGCTCTCCTGACCTGTGTAGAGCTCCCAGTGACATTTCTGTGTATGTGGTGGGAACAAATATTGGAACTGCAACTCAATGCAATATGGTCCAATACAGCACTATTCTGTACAACATCTTTAACACAAGTAGAATCCCAAAGCATTTAAGTTAAATCCAACAAGCATAATAAACAACCTGCTTATGATTTTTGCTTTGCTCTCTAATGACTATATGAAAGTGGGCAAAACCTGGAAGCAGTAGCAATATTATATGGAGCTATGATTCAGTTTTCTGTGTACTGCCACTTTAAATGCTGCTTTGGGGGCAGACATTTTTCAAAGATGAAAGATCTTACAGATTGAGTGACATGGTCTATTTCCTCTTTGATGGAGATTTTACATTTATCTGAAATGTTTTGCTTTCTATCTATGAGGCAAACTATAGTATCTTTAACAAAAACAAAATAACCACAGATAGAAAAAGAACAAGTGATTGAAGAAAAGACAAGGCAAGACAACATGATAAAAAAGATCTTGGTTAGTGAAATTGACATTTGTGTCAATAAAGATTAGAGTCCTCCATAAGAAATATGCTAGACGAGTCTAAAAACAAAATGCATTCGTCAACTGGTTGTGTTTGGCTCTCATTCTCCAGTTTGTGCATCTTTAATAAGTTCAGTGCTGTTTACACTAACTCATCCAAGAATTGAAGCAATGTCCTTTTTTTAATTAAAAATAATATTACGTATGCTATTTTGGCTGGCTAAATTAAACTCATGTTCTTTGAACCTTTCCGTACTAACTCCCAGTGACTGCACTGGGCACCTACTGGTCAGCGTACAGCTAATCAACTGCAGACACATTCTCTTCTCATAAAACAATCACTTTTGATTCCCAGAGATGTTAATGACAATGTCAGCTTCATGGAACTCTTTGTACTACCCAAAAAACAACTGGAGGTTATTCTGAGCCTCATAGTCTGATACCAAACTTCACCACCAAGGCTTTGGTTATGGGAACAGCTGTTAAAATGAGACCATTGACATTCTCTAAGGACATATTGAGTGCATTGTAAATCTGTATATGAGACTTCCCTTGATGTTCAGTGCAATAATTTGTACCTTACTCCATTAAAAGGAGGAAAAGTGACTTAGGGGGTAGCACAAAGGACTAGGAGTTGCATATCCTAGGTTGTTTTCCCAGCTTTGTCATTGACTTGCATCTTGCTTCTGCAACTCCTGGTATGGTGAAAGACCAGACAAATATGAGGAGAATCTACACATGATCATAAGTCATATTGTGGAATAGCAGTTGGGAGTCTCCAGGCCCTTGCTGGCCTTCTACTTTACTCAGAGCAGTGTGCAATAAAATCAAGGTGAAGTCAGAGCAGAAGATGGATGTGTCTGAAGTTGTACAGACTTATGTGTGGAGACAAGCTCAGTCTTCATGCTAACAAGATGCTTAGTTAAGCGATCTCTTTTCAGGCCTCACTCTTCTATTATTAGGTGAAAGTAACCTGGCAGTTCCATGTGCTTCCTTTGACGAAAGACAGGGTTCCTCTAGTGCTCCCTGCTCATCCTGATGCTTATATGTGCAACATTTTTTGTTTTGTGCCCCTGGGCAAGTCACATAACCTCAGCTCACCCATTGTGAAATGGGCATCATAATACATCTCTCCTAGGGTCTTGGGAGGTTTAATTAATATTTATGAAGTGCTTTGAGATCCTCCAATGAAAGGTGCTACAAAAGTGCAAAATAGTCCCAATGTCTTTTAGGGAGAACTATTCCAATGCAACCTTTGAGCCCTGGGGAGATGGCTACCAAATGACAATTCCAAAATTCTCTCCTCTGTTTCCTAAGGCCTGAGAGGTGCAGGCCCTTAACTTGTGACAACTTTCCCACCCCCACTCTGTCCACGTTAAGTTTATTTCTTTGACATTTCCCACCAGTGCTACCACTCTTTTGGTTCCAGTGATGGGAGCTATAGTGGGACTGATAATGTAGACAAGGCATTGGGATCCACCAACGTTTTAGTCACTGTGTCAATTGAGAGGCACTAGGCTCTAGTGGCTAGGGTGCCAGATAGGAAGCTTGAGTAGGGTGCCAGATAAGAAGCTCGAGTACCATTTCCAGGGGTGCATCTGACTGGCTGTGTGATTTTTGATAAGTCATTTCAACCCTCTGTTTCCTTTCTTATCCTTTGGTTGTCTCGTTCAGTTAGATTGTTCACTCTTTAGCACAGGGATGGTCTCTCACAGTGTGGTAGTGAACAATGAGGCCCTGATCTTGGCTGGGACAATAATAATGCAAATCATCATAATCATATAGACTTACTCTGGGCAGGGGTTGTTTAAGCTTTGTGCTTAAAATCCCCTAGTGACTTAGCCCCAGATTCTCAAAGGGATTTAGGCACCTAACTCTCATTTAAATCAATGGGAGCTCAGCATCTAAATATGTGTGAGGATCTGGGCCTCAGAATGGTGTCTATACTAGCACTGTCATAGCTCTGATGGGGCTCAGGCAGTGGTAGAAAGGATAGGGATTATTTGGCAGGAAACCAAAGTGTAGCTGTTCCCTAAAGGTTTTGCTTGGGGCCAAACGCTGAAGTCCTCACTTTGTCAGATCTCTCACTGAAGTCAATGGGAAAGTGGGATGGGATGTACCAGGCCTTCTGAGACCCCCTGCTGGAGGCCTTGTGGTCCTATCATAGCCCACCCCAGAAAAGGAGCAGTGAAGGTAGGTCCTCCAGGCCTACCTAGAAAGGCTGCAGCCAATCAGAGTGAAGCAGGCTCAGTTAAAAGGAGCTGCAGGGGCTGAGAGGGTCAGTTGCTGGTGATGAAGGCTGTGAAACTTTCCATGTGAGGAGGCATGGGCAAGACTCTGCTCAAGCAGGTAAGGGTGAAGAGGAAGCAATTACCTGGGAAGAGGTCCAGGGAACAGCAGCAGCAATGGATTTAAAGGAACCAGAACATGGCTCCTATTTGTAGGGTCCCTCGGTTGGGACCCAGAGTAGCAGGAGGTCGCGGGACTCCCTACCAACTACTGGCAGGGTGGCCAAAGCCCTGAGAAGGGGATAAGTTTCATTTAGAAGCCCATGTACATGATTGGAGTTTAAAGAGCTCAGGAATGGGGCTGAAGACTCTGCAGACACCAATGAGGGCGCAGGGACAGGGGTTTGTTTGTTCATTCACATATTGCCTGGGTATGATCTGGCCAGAGGGCTGAGCCACTGAAAAACTACGTGAGGAGGTTAACAGCTGACAGGGGGCACTGGGTGCAGAGAGAGTGTGCAGGTTTGCACTCAACTGACAGCAGGCGCTCATGAGAAGTGAGTGTCTCCTGTCACAGAAACTTACCTGGGTCAAAACTAAACAAGGACTTCAGGATTGGGCTCATTTTACAGAATCAGCCTTTTTCCTCTTTGTCCCAGGATCAGCCAGTTAAGAAGTTTTTCTTCTTCAGGTTAGGCCACCAGCAGATACATTTCATTCTCTAGGTGTTTCCAGAGAATTATTGGAAAGCATCACAGCTTTGTATGGCTTTGATGCTGTTAAAATGATAGTCCCTGGCTGCTTGCATAGGGATGCAGCTAGAAAGTCTGTAGAAGGTTTCAGTTCACATTTCCAAAGAAAACATCTTTTTTTTTTTTTTTTCATGAACGAGTTAGGGCTTTGGCAGCTACACCTGGATTCTATCAACTGCCAGCAGATAAGAATCGTCATAAATGTGTGTCATGACTGGTTACATTAATTAGCCAATTGAAATCTGAAAATAAAAGAGATTCTAGTCTTGTTACATCTAAATCTCTGTTTCAGAATTTCCACTGGATGTGTCGCTTTTGATAATCTGCCATACCACTAGTATGGAGAGGTATTTATCTTGCAAAGCTATTTCATGTATTTATTAACTCATTGTGTTTACTTATTTAAATATTCTCTGCAGATGAGACATATGGCAAACGCTGGCAGGCTTAGCCTCAGCTGCTTCTAAGATCCAGATGCTAATATCATTTCATAACTTGGCTTGTGCAGTTCAGATCTATCCCAAAAAGATTCTGTTTTGAATTACCATTATATTTGATATTAATACTAAGCATACTCACAGCTGTCCTGAATTGATATTTCCACCCTCCGTGGGATTCAGCTCTCAGACAGAGGACATAACACTCTTGTATGTCTGCCTCTCTCAAGTTTTTAGATCTATCCAAGACTCAGAATGTATTGTCTACGATGGAGTGGGTGTGCTAATTGCTTGCGCATTACTCGCAAGTTTTAAGCTTGACAACGTTTCCAAGGTCAGGCCTGATTTGAAAATTTTTTCCATGAGAATCATAATGACCCTGGCTGGTGCATTTTCGGAATGGATTGGGCTGGGTTTTCAAAGGAGCTGAATTTTTAAAGGGATTTAGGGTACGTCTTCACTATCGGCCATATCGGCGGGTAGCAATCGATCCCCGAACACACTCCTGTCGACTCCGGAACTCCACCAACGCGAATGGCGGTATTGGAGTTGACAGAGGGAGCCGCGGACGTCGATCCCGCACCATGAGGACGGTTGGTAACTCGATCTAAGATACTTCGACTTCAGCTACATTATTCATGTAGCTGACGTTGCGAATCTTAGATCGATCCCCTACCCTAGTGTAGACCAGCCCTTAATCACCTAATGATCCAGATAGACACCTACTGGGATTGCCCAAAGTGCCCCATTGAAGTCAGCTAGTTGCCTATCTGCACCTAAATACCATTACAAATCTAGTCCTAGCTGCCCCTCAATGGGAGTCAGCTGAGATCTCCCCACCCAAGCTGGCCGACAAGCATCAAGGCTAAAGTCACATACTTGGAGTCCCAGGGAGTTTTGCTCCTTTAAATGGAATCTCTGCCTGCCTACAGAGGTGTTAAAGGGCTTGCAGTCTGAGAAGGAACAAAGCCTGCAAAGGGCTAATCCCAGTGCCCAGCACCTGAGGTGCAATAAACAGGCCCCAGTCAGAAGGAATGATACTTGGGTCTGTTTTTTCCTTTCCCCAGAGAGCTGGGGCTGTTGGGATGAGGAAAGGAGGCAAAGGATCTGATTCCTTGTGCACTCAGGCTGCCTTTCACACTCACGTGCTAAAAGACTCATCTGATTTTTGTTCAGTGACAAAACACTCCTAGCTTATCATCTTTACTGCACAAAACAATAGGCAAAATCTGGAGCCCCTTACTTGGTTTTTGCTCCCCAAATTCCCATTGAAGCCTCTGGGTGTTTGGCTGAGTAAACACTGAACCAGGAATTAGGATTGGTTCCATGAAGTTAGGACAGAGGTTAAAGGACATCTGGGTGACTTTCAGATTTTTGGCTGCCTGTGACATATGGCACAAAATCCATCCCCCGCATAAGCCCATTAAAATCAATGGCATTGTGCCAGGCATGAATTTGGCCCCTGGCTATGAAATGTTCCAGGCAGAATCAGATCTGAGATGCACCTCGTCTGGGTGTTTTCCAAGGTACATGGCGTTGCATGCTGAGATCCTGCTCCCCTCCCTCCATCTTCTGCTTTCTCCTCTAAGAGAACTTGAGTTTACTTAATCTCAGATTTCTTGCAGAAAACCAGCTAACTGAACATGAATGCCTTTGAACTCCTGCAGTATCACTACTGCTTATAATAAGGCTGGGTATCGGGAGACGGACAAATCTGTACCTATTGCAAATACATCTGCATGTTGCAACTTAAGAGGCATCTAAATGCCTGCGCATTTCCTGGGCACTTCATAATGGCATTTGGAAACAAGACAAAGGCAGCTTACAATAAGCAAACCCAGCAAACCTGGCATTGGCAGGGCAAAGCTTAGTATAAAAGTATTTCCAAGCCAGACAACAATCAGCTGGCAGGGACTTGGAATATGTTAGAAAGGGGATAGCCAGGAAACCCTTTCCATGAAGTGCAGAAAGGATTTAGTTGCTGAGTGCTGCAAAGATGCATACATTTTCCTAAAAAAATCGTCTCAGTGCCAGCATGAAGACTCAGTGCATTGTCAAAACAAGCCAAAACATTTATTAAAACCAATTGCTTTGGTTTGTGAGGCTACTTTATTTATGGTGTCATTAAGCCAATGTGTATTTGAGTTTAAAAGAGCAATTCCAGACAAACCTTAGGTGGCTGGGAATGAATGTGATCTGAACATATACATGTCATGATTTGCCCACGGCCGTCTTTTTGAGGTACCAAGAAAATCTTACATATATGCAGGGGTGGGTCAGATTCTGGCTAGTCCTCCTGTGACAGTATGCAGTTTTGTGATATTACTGTGCAAAATAAATGTAATAGAATTACAAGAGGTGCTTTCAAGAGCTCTATACACAACTAATCCAAGTCTAATTTTTCTTCTTTTAATCCTTACTTCACCAGGCTGAATTTCAGAAATCAGAAATGAATTTGGAATGCATCTGAATTGTGAAACTGTCCTCAGTTACAGCAATGCTGATCACGAGTTATTCCATCGATGTCAATGGAGTTCAGTCAGGGTAAGTGAAATTGGAATCAAGCCTGGTGTGTGTCTGGTGGATACACTAATAAAAGTTATACAGCTCACCCAGCAAACTTGAAAACAAACAAAACCCTCTCAAACATTTATACAAATCCAAAATTGCAAAATTTCATCTACGTTTGAATTTTGGCTCTGCTTTGGTAATCTGAGGCAAAAAAAAGGTTAAACCACCAACTCCAAGCATTAAAAAATCAAGAGTCAGGTCCCAAAAATCTCAAGACTGGCTTAAAAACCATGAGATTTTACAATATAATAGAATTATTTTTATTTGCTTTCTGGATTTTGCTCTCAGAACAGATTTTCAAACTTTCCTCCACAACCACGAAGGCTACAAACTTTTTTTTTTTTAATGAAAACTGAGGTTTTCCTGAAGGCCCCTAGATTCCTGGAGCTCTGGGGCTTAATGAAAAACTCCAAATACTTGTGGAAAAACTCGTGATGAAATCAGGAGTGTAGAAACACTAGAGCTGGTAACAGAACACAGGAGTCTGAACTTACAGACCTTCCAAGGTGGAAGTGAAGATCCACTCCATACCCTTCAGTTTTTCCACACCTTTTAAATTACAGTTCAGTACTGTGACATCACATTGCTAGTATTTGCTACTTAGTAGATCATTTGGCCAGATTCTGGTCTCAGTTACTGCAGTATAATTCCTGAGTAACTCTGGTGATATGGAGTAGATCTCAGTCTGGCCCTCTGTTTAATAGCACACGTTTGTGTGCCTAAAGTAACAACTCTCATTAAAAATACTCCAGTAGATTCATTGCTCACAACACTGCGGTAACATTCATGTAAAATATAAAGTATTTTTGGACTATTACTCTGGAATACTCCAGTGTCTATTTATGCAGGGTGTACTGCAAGCAAGTAATTTTATTTTAACTGTCTATTTGCATTTTTTAGGGACAGGTAAATATACAGGTAAAGTACAGAGGCCAACATTTTAAAAAGTGACTAGTGAATTTCCGTCCCCAACATGAGACACCTTAGAGGGGAAGTGCTGACTACCCACTCTCTGGAAGTGGGCCGTCTCAAGCTAGGCCCCCAAAAAGAGAGGGACCCAAGCTCATCAGTCACTGCTGAAAAATCTTGGCCACAGACTTGAGATAAGGTGGTGTTACGTGTGCAGGTAAAAACATCCCTCAGCATCCTTCTTTTGTAGTATTAGTAGCCACATTGCCAGGAATGTGTCCTATGTAAGTGCCTTGAAGAGAAGAATTTAGTCTCCTGTCAATGAGTGAAGTTCCAGCTATAGGTCAGCATCTTCACAGACAGAAGGAAAAAGCAGCAGCAGCAGCCTGTGGAAACTGCTTCTGAGAAAGAAACAAAATGCCTAATGTTGTGGCAGTGTCTCAAATGTAGCAACAGATGCGTATATTAAGGATCTGTGAACAACCTAATATCCCTGATTAAGCAGAGGGTCAGCCTCAGATTCACTCTACCCATTCCTTTCTCACATCCTTTTGTCACCCCAGACAGAGCAAAAATGCAAACCCCAAAACACCCACATGGGGAAGAGATGTCTGATAGCAGAGGGCTCTTCAATAGAAAAAGGCTAGTGTGATCCAGTGGCTGGAACAACAAATTCAGACTAGAAATAAGGCATACATTTTTAACAGGGCGAGTGATTAACAATTGGAACAACTTACCTAGGAACTTGGTGGATTCTCCACCATTTGAAATCTGTAAATCGAGACTAGATAACTTTTTAAAAGATATAGCTCAGCTAGATGTTATGGACTTGATGCAGAAATTAGTGGGTGAGATTCTCAGGCCCGTGTTGTACTGGAGGTCAGACTAGATGATCATAATGGATCATTTGGACCTTAAAATCTGAGTCTAGGAAAATGGGAAATCAGGACAGCGGTTCAATTGTCAGAGCAGAGCTGTGCACTTGCTTTATGTTCCGTGTGGACAGTTGGTTTTTGCCTGATGAATGTGGGGAACCCAGACTTCTGAATAGAGGTCACTTCAGGATCTGAAATTACTGAAGCGCGGCCAGGCAACACAAATGGGCACTTAATTTTGTTTGAAAAGGTTTGCACAACGGAGTCACAAAAATAGTTGGGTTTCTCATGTTCTGTGCAAGTCACACATGAGCCTTGATTCTCACCACAGTTGCAGAGTGCTGCACTTTGCAGGGCAAGCTACAATGTGATGAGCAGGTCTAGATACACAGAGGAACCCAGACCTGTGTTAATGAACGTGTAATTAGCTGGGCACCAGTTACTCCTTTGTAGTAACAGGAAGGAGGCCAAATAGGTCATCCTCCAGCTAAATGTCTCATCAACATGATGAGGATCATGCTTAAGTCCTTGTCACAGACATGCCCATTCTCTGCTGTACCTGTCCATTTTTACCCTGTCCATTTTTGAGTTGGAAAGTGGATGTGCAAGGGGCTTCAATGTTTTTCATTGAAACTGTTCAGGGGAAAGGGGCGGTTTCCCTGAATCTCCCAATTAAAATTGTCAAAATGCCTCCGCTGCTATTTTGAGCCACGCTACTATGGGTAAAGGCTAGGCCAGTATGTCCATCCATGCTGCAGTCAGACCTCAGACTGGAGCATAGACATACCCTTAGCTTCTATGCCTGATCCTGCTGCTGTGAAGTTCCAGGTGGGCCTGGTGTGCATCCTCGTGACCAGCCATGCAACTGTAAGTGGCTATGGCTTTGTTACAGCACTTACCTCCCTGACAAGGCTGTCGTAAGGCCCAGATGAAAAGTGGCACAGAAGCAGCATTATTAAAAATTAAGACTTCCCGACTCCTCTAATTGCAATGGTCTCCCTGCTGTGGTATGTTATCACCTGCTCTCACCAGTGATTGCTTACATACACTCAGATGCAACTCTATCTATCTGAAAGGAAAGAGGGACACACAGCAGGCCCCAGATTCCCAGGATCCAAGCAAAGCTCAAATTCGGCCCACCATCAATAAAGCTTTATTTTCAGCATCTGAGCCTGAATGAGAGCTCCTAGTCTAAGCATCAAACTCTTGGCAGTATCTTACAAGTTTGTTGTATTTGGATTCAAGATTCCCCTTGACCCCAGAAGTCACAGTAAAATGCTAAAAGTGTTTTCTTTACTTGCTAAAGAAAACACACAAGACTTTATTTAGTTATTTAGAGTTCCTCAGCCACTCATCAGTCACTTCAAGACTGCTAAAGATTGCATCTGTGCTGTTGTTTCCTCGCTGGGGTCACACTTCAGGGGAGGAAGAATAGCTGCTACATTTCATTGTCCTCAAAAGAGGAGAAGCAAAAAAAATGCCATTCACACTCCCTGGCCATTTCTTCAGAGAAGACTTTCTTCAGTGGATTTATGGGCCTCCTTTTATATGCAAGCCTAGAATACATGCTCAGGGAAGAGATCTCTCCTGAGCTAAGCCCTGATGTAGAGTAAGGGCTTGTCTACACCTACTGGGGATCAACGCTGCGGTGACTGATGCATCAGCGGTCGATTTAGGCAGTCTAGTGAAGACCCACTAAATCGACTGCAGATTGCTCTCCTGTCGACTCCTGCACTCCAACGGAACGAGAAGAGTAAGGGGAGTCAACGGGGGAGTGTCTCCTGTCGACATAGCGTAGTGTGGACCCTGTGGTAAATAGATCTAAGCTACATCCACTTGAGTTATGCTATTAATTTAACTCAAGTTGCATAGCTTAGATCGGCTTCTCTCCACAGTGTAGACAAGGCCTAAGTCTCATGGGATATCTTGTATTTTCGCTGCCCAATCTGTAGTGAGAAAAAAAAATTCCTGAATTGGGAATGGGCCTGATCCTGGAAGGCTCTGAGCACTCCCAGCTCCCGTGGAACCTTTCCACACAGAGTAAAAAGGTACTTTATTCAATCATGTCAGTTTAGCATGATTGGAAAGTCCCCTTATTACCCATAACTCTTTGCTGTAGGCTCCCATGTGAGCTATAACGTGACCAGTTAACATGGCTGAAAAAGTGTTAGCTGATATCCACCATCAGTAAGAATGGGGCTTTCTACTCCTGAGTTAACTCAATGGCTCCCTTATGTATGAGGGCCCACGCTGATCATTGACTTCCTAAGGAGTTGTGGGTGTTCTGCCTGCCCCTGGAACAAGTCATGAGGAGCAGGCTCAGTCCCTATCATTCTTCCTTAGGTTTGTCGCAGTCACTTCTTGGATTTTGTTTCAAGTTATATATTTAAAATAATATCATAGTTTAAATATAATTGTATTCAAATTATGCAAGCTCTTTGGAGTATGAACCAGTCCCAACTGGGGATCTTTGGTACTACTCTAATAATAAATATGAATAATAATTAACAGACAAATCTCCCTTTATTGATTTTGGATTATGAATTTTTTCTTAGAGCAAAAAGTACTTTTAAGATCACATTCAGCCTACATTTTGCTAGGTATAAATGATCATCAATGGCTTTAATGTCTGAATTAATCATTCTGATCTATTGCTTTTAACCTGTAGTTCTCAAAATGCTTTACAAGGGTAAGTATCTTTACACCCATTTCATAGTTCGAGCAGTTGAAGCACATGAAGTTTATGAAGTACATGAAAAAGATGTGGGGGTTTGTGATGGGATGTTCACCCCACAATTGCCCTGAAAGGGCTGAGGTAGACCTAGAAGGGGGCTAATTAATGAAATAGGCCACAGCTCAGGGAATTCAGGTGGCTAACTAATCTCCTGACTGAATGAGGAAGCCCAGCGGATGAAGAACAAGCTGGGCTGGGACTATAAAGGCAGGAAATTGGCAGCAGAAAGGGGCTGCTGGGAAAGTCTGCAGTCACTCTCTGGCAGAAGGGAGGTGTGTTTGGGCTGGCAAACTTGGGGAGACAGGCAGAGCCGGCTTTTGCAACTCCGGGGCCCGATTTGAACAGTTTCGATGGGGCTCTGGCAGGGATGACTAAAAAAACGTAAAAAAAACACGTGGGGCTTGTACTCACTGGGCGGCGCTCCTAGTCTTCTGCGGCAGGTCCTTCACTCGCTCTGGGTCTTTGTTGGCGCTGAGGTACCTGCCACCAAAGTGCTGCCGAAGACCCGGAGTCAGTGAAGGACCCGCCGCTGAAGACCCGGAATGCTGCCGGGTGAGTAAAAATTTAAAAGGAGCCTCTAGCCAGGGAAGGGATTCTCGGCCACTTCTACCACCACCACCCCCCAGCCGCCCCTGCCACTGGGCGTGGGGCCCTCTTTGGTGCGAGGCCTGATTTGGGGGAATTGGTGGAATTGGCCTAAAGCCAGCTCTGGAGACAGGAAGGTAGGACAGGGCTCAGGGAAAAGCAGTAAGGTCTACAAGGGAACAGATCTTGACTGCTGGCTAGAGGGTCCCTGAGCCAGAACCTGGAGTAGAGAGGAGGGCTGTGTTCCTCTGCCAGCCACTGAGGGAGTGGTGCTATGAGGCAGTGAAACTCTTTGGTATCCCAGAAGGGGAAAACACATGTAGGACCCTGCCCAGAGGACTGAGTCAGAGAGAGGTAGCAGCAGCTTGTGGATTGAGGGAGGGGCTATAGACCCAGAGAGAGAGGCAGAGAGATGGCATGCAACAGTGGGAAGAGGTGTCAATCTCGGGAGCTATTCCCCAGAATGACTAGGAGGAGGCGCCATCCTGGCGGTGAGTGGAGCACCCCATCACAGGGTTATGATGGATAATCAGCCGAATAATGTGATGCTGTGGCCAGAAGAGCTAATACGATCCTGAGATTTATAAACCGGAGAATCTCGAGCGGGAGTGAAAAGGTTATTTTACCTCTGTATTTAGCACTGTGCCCACAGTTCAAGATGGCAGTTGATAAATTGGAGAGGGCTCCGAGAAGAGTCACAAGAATGATTAGAGGATTAGAAAACATTCTTTGTAGTGATAGACTCAGGGTATGTCTACACCACGAAATTAAGTCGAATTTTTAGAAGTTGTTTTTTTTAGAAATCGTTTTTATACAGTCGATCGTGTGTGTCCCCACACAAAATGCTCCGAGTGCATTAAGTTGGCGGACTGCATCCACAGAACCGAGGCTAGCGTTGACTTCTGGAGTGTTGCGCTGTGAGTATCTATCCCACAGTTCCCGCAGTTTCTCCTGCCCATTGGGATTCTGGGTTGAGATCCCAGTGCCTGTTGGGGCAAAAACAGTGTTACGGGTGGTTCTGGGTGCATGTCGTCAGCCCCCCCACTTCCTCCGTGAAAGCAACGGCAGACAATTGTTTTGCACCTTTTTTTCCTGGGTTACCTGAGCAGACACCATACCACAGCAAGCGTGGAGCCTGCTTAGCTCACCGTCACCGTACATTTCCTGGGTGCTGGCAGACGTGGGACTGCATTCTACACAGCAGCAGCTCATTGCCTTTTGGCAGCAGATGGTGCATTACGATTGGTAGCCATCGTCATCATATTCCTGGGTGCTCTTTTAGCCGACCTCGGTGAGATTGGTCGGGGCACCTGGGCAGACATGGGAGTGACTCAGCCAGGTCATTCCCATCTTCTGCCAAGCACCAAGGAGATTACCATGGCTAGCAGTCCTATTGCACTGTCTTCTGGCAAGCAGCCAGGAGATGATGATGGCTAGCTATCATAATGCAGCATCTTCTGCCAAGTGCCCAGGAAATGACGACGGCTAGCAGTAGTACTGCACCTCTTGGTGCCAGCCTAAGATCTAAAAGATAGATGGGTCAAAACAAGAAATTGACCCGATTTGTTTTCTGAAATCAATGGCCTGCTAAACCCAGGGTTTTGAGTTCAATCCTTGAGGGGTCCATTCTGTGTGACAGCTGTTTGTGTTTCTCCTTGATGCAAAGCCACCACTTTTGTTGATTTTAATTCCCTGTTAGCCATGTCGTCAGTCACCCCTCCCTCCATCAGAGCAACGGCAGACAATTGTTTCACGCAAAACCAGGCGAGGAGGCAATGGCAGCGTGGTAACGAGAGGGACATGATCATAGACTTCTCATAAAGTATGGGCTGGGCAATGTGCACATCATGCTGATGAGCTCTGCAGACACGCTGTCCAAACAGGAAATGAAATTCAAAAGTTTGCGGGCCTTGTCCTGTCTACCTGCCCAGTGCATCTGAGTTGAGAGAGCTGTCACAATGAAGCACTCTGGGATAGCTCCCAGAGGCCAATACCATCGAATTGCGTCCACACTACCCCAAATTCAACCCGGCAAGGCCGCTTTCAGTGCTAATCCCCTTGTCAGAGGTGGAGTAAAGAAATCGATTTAAAGAGCCCTTTAAGTCAGAAAAAAGGGCTTTGTTGTGTGGACGGGTGCAGGGTTAAATCGAGGTAACGCTGCTAAATTCGACCTAAAGTCGTAGTGTAGACCAGGCCTCAAAGAGCTCAATCTATTTAGCTAACAAAGAGAAGCTTACTGGCGGATTGATCACAGTGTAGAAGTTTCTACATGGGGAACAATTATGCAATAATGGGCTCTTCAGTCCAGCAGAGGAAGATATAATGTGATCCAATGGCTGGAAGTTGATGCTAGACAAATTTAGACTGGAAAGAAGGAGTAATTTTTTAACAGTGAGAGTAACTGATGAATGAAAAGAGCAGAGTAGCTCAAACCTGTAACAAGGCAACTTTTTTTTCTTCCTTTCAAAGTGAAGTTAGTGTTAATTAAATGTGCCATGTAGACAATCCTGTAGAGAAGTGGTTCTCCACTGTTTACACATTATGGGCTGCATATGCAGGCCACAAAGTGTTACTTGGGCCACAGGGGCCGGGTGGCAGGGCAGCAGCAGCCCCAATGCCCACCATGTGGGGTGGCTGGCTTCCTGCTCTAGACCCTGTGGGGCTGACTGGCCCCTCCAGGCCTAGACCCCGGAGTTTGCAGGGCTGGGTAGCTGCCCTGGATCACGTGGGGCAAGCAGGCAGCTCTGACCCCTGTCATGCAGGGTGGACTGGCTGCCTCAGACTGGGGCTACAGAGTGGGCTGGCTGACCCAGACCCCAGAGCTCACAGGGTGGGCCAGCTGCCCTGGACCCTGGAGCTCACAAGACCAGCTGGCAGCCCCAGACCCTGACTCTGCAGGGCCCTCCAGCAGCACTGACCTGGACTCCTGCCACATGGGGCAGGCAGCCCAGCTGGACCAGTCCACACAGGGCAGCGGAGCAGTTCAGACCCCTCCTCTCCAGGCAGTTGGAAACCCAGCAGACCCCAGGCACTTGGGCCGGCCTTTAGCACACAGCTGAGCTGGGTCACAGCTGTTTGATAATTGGGCCACATGCGCCCCTCGGGTTGAGAACCGCTGCTGTAGATTTAAAGTCATTTGGCCCCAGAATAAGTACGAGCTCCCCACAGCACCAATGGGCCTTCTGTGGAGCTGCGTTCTCTGAGGGTCAAAGAGCATGTAGGGTGACCAGTTGTCTCAGTTTTATAGGACAGTCCCGATTGTCGGGTCTTTTTCTTATATAGGATCCTATGACCCCCACTCCCCACCCCGTCTCGATTTTTCACACTTGCTGTCTGGTCACCCTAAAGAGCATGTAACCAGCTGGCTATCTGGAACAGAAATGAGCACCACAGGCTCCTTTTACAGGGGACACCCAAAAGTTCAACCACTACCTACCTAGGCCAAATTTGTACCAGGAGCTGTGTCAAAGCACCTGGCAAGCAAGTCAGGAAAGCGTGTACGCCTGTAAATAAATGCCTCTGTTCAGCAAAAAACTTAAGAACATGCTTAAAGTTAAGTACATGTTTAAGTGCTTGGTTGAATTGGGCCTAAATGTTTAAAGATCTGATCTAGTACCCACTGAAATCAAAGGAAAGATTCCAGTTAGCTTCACTGGGCATTGGCTCCAGTCCAAACACCTAGATTCATTGGGCTTGAGCAGGGAAATATAATTTACACCTCTTTTTGCTAGTGAGGCCCCATGCCCCAGGGGAGCACTGACCCCAAATGAGGGCAGGAAGAGAGTGACCCCTCTCTGTTTATATAGTACTGCTTGCATACCGTGCCTTACACAGTTCTACATTATCATTAATAGCAAATGTGCATTGCAACCATTATGATGCTTTGCAGAATGACAAACCATATACATGGAGGAATCATTTTACCCACTTTATCCACTACTAAATGCAGCCACCTCTGAGGTGGAACTGTTTACCCAAAGGGTTGGGTCAGGTGGTGAAGAAGGATATTTTAACCCATTGAAACAATGGGAGGAATTCAAGCAGGCAGATTTTAAAGTCTTTGGGGCAAGGTCTGTCTTTTTGTTTTGTGTTTGTACAGCACCTAGCACAATGGGCTTTTGCGCCATGACTAGGGCTCCTGGGTGCAACTGCAGTGGAACTAGCCTGAATTTGGTGATGACGTTGGAGCTAACTTTACTATTGCCAAAGTGTCTTAGGAGTTTTAGTGACTAGAAGTGTCCAGGACCTAGACACTGTTTCTCATTTGAAAGATGGCAGCTCCAGTACACAATGCAACTGAAGCATGAGGGTCAATAGTAATTAAGAGGGAAAAGTGCCACCTAATGAACCACCGAAACTCAATTTTTAACCTCTGGGGATTTTCTTTGGAGCTCTCCGCTTACAGTTAATGAACACCTCAGACCTGAATTTGGTGCGGTGGGAATTTGGGGTCCAAAGCTGGAGATGGAGCTGAATTTTACAGTGAGTATGAATATGCTGAATACAGCTGCAGTTAAGGAGTTTGAAATCTGGATCCGAACGCTGAGGCTTGCTCTCATCCTTACGGTTAGCAGACTCGGGCATTTCACCATTCATGTCACATTTGGCTGTAGATAGTAAAATGAAGCGTTCAAATCCTAAACTATAAGGCAGTTGAAGAGAATGTCTGAGACTCCATAGTTATTATGTGCATTGCACTAAGCAGCACCCAGCCCTGGCTTTCTGTGAGCTATTTAACATCGCACACTTGGAGTTTAAGTCTCTCCAGGGACTCCCTCCTCCCTCCAGTACCTCTCTGATGTCATTACCTCCTCTTCCTCCTCCACCCACGGACTGTGCTCCTGCAGGTTTAGCCTCCTTGCTCTGTTCCCTCCTGGCAGCTCTCCCCAGTAGTGGGTCATGCTCTCACTTGTGCTGCCCAATCTTTAGCTCAGCGTCCCCATCTGTCTCTGCTTCCTACAGAGCCCCTGAGTCATTTCCCCTTTCCCGCTCTCCAGCTAGACAACTTCCCATCTCTATCTGTGAAGGATGCTCTCTGAACCTAGACTGTGTTAAAAAGCCACAACAGAAGGTTGGAGGGTTTCAGATGCTTTTTCTCTCTCCGATAATGATGAAACATGGTTAACCTAAAGGCCTCCTATGAATGAATTAAGCCTTACCACACAGGAAGTGTTAGCCCCATTTTAGAGTGAGGAAACTGAGGCACAGTGATGTGCTCAAGGTGTGAGGTGTCATTGTCCATAGGGGAAAGCAAAGAATGGTGAGTCAAGATCCACTGAGTCATTGTCACCTTGGGCAAATCATGTAACCTCCCAAAGTCTTGGTTCCCCAACTGTAAAATGAAGATGATAGTCCCAGATACCACCTTGTGAGAGGGAAGCCCTTTCAGAACATGGGCTGGAAAATGCTATAGATCTGCAAGCTACGTAAATTTCACAATGGCTCGCAGGGATTCACTCTATGGCTTCAATGGGAATTATGCAGTGAAATGTTCCCACATCCTCTAGAATATCCCTGCCCCGGATTTCATGGTTCTGGTTTTGTTTTTTTAAAAGTTTATGATGTTTGGAAATTATTTACTGTTGTTGAGGATTTTAAAATGGTCATTAAAATACCCATGAACTGAAGTCATATTTATGTATGGTATATACACCATTACATCAACAATTCATATTACAGGGGAAAAAACCCACTAAAAATAAAAAAGAATACTTAAAGGAAATCTGAGAATTACAGCTTTCTTGGCTGGCTTGATCTCCAGGGGACAGATTCCTTGGCAATCTCTCTAGTTTCAGCTCGCTTGCTTGCTGCTACCAGAGGTGGGTGTGTGTATGCATGGCTCTAGAGTTCAATAACTTTGTTTGCATGGCAAGGTATACAAGTGTTGCCAAAGTAAATGCATTAGGTGTCTGTGCATAGCATGGGATTTCACAGTGGGACTAAAGGTCGATGTGTTTTGTTTCATGGGCCAAATCCTGCTTGCTTCAGTTACACTAGTAAGTGAAGAAGGACTTGGCCCACGAGATCATTTTGCAATTGCTGTCCATGTCTGATTCAAAGTGGCTGGCTGCCACGTATTGAGGCTATTGCTGCTGCCTCTTTCTTTTCACCAGAAGTTCTACGATGTTTTCTCTTTCTTGCTTTTTACTGAGAAGTTTTGCTCTGTGTGAACTCCCAGATGTAGCTACGTAACAGTTATACTTGGGTACTGCTCCTTCACGTTTCTAAAGACACTTCTGCCTACAAGGGCCAGGAAGCCATTCAGGGTCCCTCTACACTGGGATAAAAAACCTGCAGCTGACCCACATTAGCTGATGTGGGCTTGGGCTGTGGGACTGAAAAATTGCATTCAGACTCCGAACACCAGGACCCTGAAAGGCTGGAAGGTCCCAGAGCTCAGACATGAGCCCATACTTCTACACACAATTTTTATGCCCAAAGTCTGAGCCCCACAAGCCCAAGTTAGCTGACCTGGGCCAGCCACAGCCATGCTACAGGGCTTTTATCACTGTGTAGACGTACCTTTTGTGTTCAGGTCAAGAACTTTCCCTGAAGAATCTGAGGCCTGTTCTAAACTTGGAAGTTTTACTGGCATAACTATTTCAGTTAGGGATGTCATTTTTTTTTTTAACAAATCGATTTATTGGTACATCCTCTGTGTGGGTGCAGTTATATTGGTAAAAAGGTGCCTTATATCAATATGACTTATTCCCTTCCCATATAGGAATAATCTATACTGGTATAAGCACATTTGTATTGGTATAACTACATCCACGCTACACTACTTGAACTATAATGGCATCGTTAAAGTGGTACAACTTTTATGTATAGACCGTAAAGCTTTCAAATATAGAGCAGGCCTCACATGTTTACAGAAAACATAAACACTGTACTGTCTCATGTGGAGTCTATACTTTTGTTCATTCTTTTGTTGTTAATTGAAAAGAGAAGACACGTTTTCTGAAAGTATCTATTTTCTCTTTGTGTAAGGGACGCCTTAACGCTAAGGGATGTCTTTCTAAAAGTTATGCTCTAGTCCAGCCAGGAATTATGGGCTTGATACAGGGATGATGGGGTGCTATGCTCTGGCCTGTATTATGCAGGAAGTCAGACACAGTAATGGTATTGCTTCCTTTGTAAAGTGCTTGGAGATCAACTGAGGGAAGTGCTATAAAAGACCTAGGCATTAGTATTTATTATGATTCCTTCTGGCCCTACAATCTATGAAATTATAAAATATATTTCTTTGCATTTTATAGAAGAAAGAGTCTCCATTCAGTGTCCTACTTCAACTCTTTCCTTCTTCTCTGCCTCAGGGTCCTCTTTCTTTATCCATTCTCATAAGAGCTGAATTCTACCAGCAGCTAACCTAACCCTGAGCAACTCCAGCACAGACGCTTTGTAATCAGTGCCAAACCATCATTTCTGATGGAGTTGTACAAAATATAAAACCTGAAGAAAGTGGGCAAAAAATAAAGCAAGGGTAAGAGAACTGGGGCTTCAGGCAAAGCACAGGCTTCTTTTCTAGTTAGAAAAAACATTTTTTAACAAGTTGAATCAATCTTTGTGCAAAAAAACCCATCATAGGCCAAATTCATCCCTGGGTCTCTTGACTTTATTGTATTTACATTAGGATAAATTTTGTCCAGGGGATTTAAGAGCAAGTTAAACCAACACCTGTCAGGGATATCTAAATAATACTTAGTCCTGCCATGAGTGCAGGGGACTGGACTAGATGACCTCTCAAGGTCCCTTCCTGTCCTATGATTCTATGAAATTACAGAAGGAAACTCAAACTAGTTTTGCAATCCTTCCAAAATAATATAAGAGTTTTGCCACACCTCATAATCCATGAGGTTTGCCCTTCCCTGTCTATTTCTGAATCTGCCTTAAGATGAACAATATACCATAGAGAAACTCACATCAAATAATTCCTCACAAATGGGGACATACCTTTGCTTCCCAGCTATATGACCAGGCATGCTATCTTTTCACCTTGGGACGCTAAAATACGAGGATGCCATTAAAGGAAAGGACTGTTCTAATGTCACTTAGTCTCAGGAATCTCATCAGCGTACGTCCAGACTACCCGCTATATTGGCAGGTAGCGATCGATTTATCGGGGATCAATATATCGTGTCTCATCTAGACGCAATATATCGATCCCTGAACACGCTCCTCGTTGACTCCAGAACTCCACCAGAGATAGTGACGGTAGCAGAGTCGAGGGGGGAGCCGCGGCCATCGACTCCACACCGTGAGGACGGGAGGTAAGTTGAAATAAGATACGCCGACTTCAGCTACAGTATTCCCGTAGCTGAAGTTGTGTATCTTACATCAACAACCTCCCCCCCCGAATAGTGTAGACCAGGCTGCTGGCCACTGTATGCTTCCTTATATGCTTAAGACAAAATTCTTCTTCACCAGCTGCACCTCTATTGCATATGACAACCTTGCCATCAGTGGATGTGTTGCATGCAGAATGTGTTAGTGTAATACCTGTGAAACGCCCAGCACAGTTGAGCTATAAAATATTAACCTGCACATTGATAATCTACAGAAAAAACAATGAAGATGCAAAAAGAACTGAGACAGAAAAGGGTTAACCATTTAACTGGTCAAGTTAAACAAAACCTATCTGTGCAGCTGCCTCCCCAAGGAAGTGATGGAAACCACGTAGCTTGGATCATTTACATTCGGACTGTATGAAGTACTTGAGAATATACTGCAGGGAACTATCCTTCACTGACTGGTGGGGATGGACTTAATGACCTAATAAGCCTTTTCCATCTCTAAATCTATGAAATG
The DNA here is from genome assembly GCF_003597395.2 of Chelonoidis abingdonii. Classification (NCBI taxonomy): domain Eukaryota; kingdom Metazoa; phylum Chordata; order Testudines; family Testudinidae; genus Chelonoidis; species Chelonoidis abingdonii. The sequence continues at coordinate 78,139,871 of NC_133775.1, read as the reverse complement.
ATTCTATAACTTGTGCCGTATGGTTTTGCCCAGAATTCCCATGTGTGGGTTTATGAATGGAGCCAAGTTAGACCAAACTGTCTTTTTTTAAAAGTTAACTATTTAAATGGTTAACCTTCTCAGAGGCTGGCTTCCCGTAGCATATCCTGTCTTCCTACAGATGATCTTTTCATGCTTGTTTGGATGTGTGCCTGTAAATTATGTTTTAACTCATGCAACACTTCATTTTTAAGAAAAACAAGTAAAGGGAATCTACTGCTCTCTGTTGCACTAAGCAAACAATGGACCTGTTCCACAAACAGAAATTGAACCAGCAACCTTCTATACCAAAGTCAGTTTCCCATTCAATCAGGCTATACTGACTCTTTGGTTACCTAAAGAAAGACATTCACCAAATGTTCATGTATTAAATTAGCCACTAGAGGGAACCATTCGTTTTTTATGAGTGTAGCAACTGTAGCAGAAACATGTTTGCACTCACAACATAGTTAATTTCTATAAGGGCTGCAGAAATCAAAGTTTGTTTGTTCTGGTTTTTATATCAAATAAGATATATTAGGGATGAGTGAACCAGTCTGGATAAACTCAGACTCGAGCCAACCTTAAAATTTGCTATGGCCACATTTGAAAGACACGAAGAGTTGCAGTTGGCAGAACCTGGATCTGTGAAGGCAGCACCACCTAAACAGGAACACAACCCTAGTGGGAGGGAAACTTCAAACACTGTGTCTCTCCAGGGTGTTCTGGCCATGCCATCTCCCCAGCCAGCCCTACCTGCTTTGTTGGCTGTTTTGGCCGGCACACAATGCCAAGCTGGCGTAGGGGCTGGGAATATCATATTTCCCTCCAGGTGGATTTTCCACCACAGGAAAATTGCAGTCTGCGGGCAGAACCCAGGTAGTGAGTCTATCTTAAAGTTTATTGTACGGACTGCTAGATGATGGGACAACCAAGACTGACAGAGCTGATCAAAGAGATGGTTCTGTAGAACTTTGGGGCTAGGAATTCCATTCGATCCATGCGTCCACAATAGCTGTAGGCATTTGGGGTGCAGACCCTGGTAGTCTACTCTGGCTACGGAAGGTCTATCAGAGAGATCTAGGCCTTGTCTACGTTAACAATTTAGGTTGACACAGCCACAGCCATCAGGGATGTGAAAAATCCACACTCCTGAGTGCCGGAGCTATGCTGACCTAACTCCCAGTGTAGATGCAGGGCAGTCAAAGGGAGAATGCTTCTGTCAACCAACCTACCTTAACTTGAGAGGAGGTGTTCCTACAGCAATGGAAAAACCTCTTTTGTCAGCGTAGGTTGTGGCTACACCACAGGTTTATGCTGGCATAGCTATAACACTATAGCTATGCCTATATAGTTCCTGCAGTGTAGACAGACACCTAGAAACCAGCGCTAAGCAGAGGAACGTTGCCAGATTTTGGTGGGTTCCCAGCTCATGGAGCTGCAGCTGGTTTAAAACAAACAAAAGAAAGTATTTTTTTCACACAATGCACTGTCAATCTGTGGAACACCTTGCCAGAGGATGTTGTGAAGGCCAAGACCCTAACACGGTTAAAAAAAGAATTAGATAAATTCATGGAGGATAGGTCCGCCAATGGCTATCAGGCAGGATGGGCAGGGGTGGTGTCCCTAGTCTCAGTTTTGCCAGAAGCTGGGAATGGGCGACCGGTGATGGGTCACTTGATGATTATCTGTTTTGCTCGTTCCCTCTGAAGCAACTGGCATTGGCCACTGTCAGAAGACAGGATACTGGGCTAGATGGACCTTTGGTCTAACCCAGTGTAGCTGTTCTTATGTTCTTATGCTCACTGGAAGGAATGGTGAAAATAAATAAAGGGAGACACTTGCCATATTAACACTCCTTACAGAATCTAGTGGCAATCTCTGCTTCTGCAGATGGGGACTCAATCCAAGCAATTAAAAGCCAAGCCTCCAACCGAGTAGCCTGATCCAGCTCCCATTGAAATCAGTGGGAGTTGGCTTGTGGCTCTTGTTTACACACCCAAGAGCCTTTCCAGTACTCATTTCCCTGCTACAGCATCATTTGGCCTTTCCAAGCTGCAGCACTCTAGGGGCTTTCCTTGAGTAGCTTATTTACTGACATTCTGAAAATACAGACTTGACATTGTTTCCCCCATTATTTGCCCAGCTCTTCCTGAGAGTCAAAAGAAAAAAACTTGGCCTGGCCATGCTGCGTATAATGATTATACTATAAGGGACAAATTCTGCCCTCAGCTCAAGATCTATCTGAAGTACTTGTATGGCCTATCTTGCCATAATACCTGAGCGCGTCCCAGTTGCTAACCTATTGATCCTCATAACACTATCCCCATTACATTGCTGGGAAACTTGAAGCACAGAGAGGGTAAATGATTTGCCTCAGGTGTCAGAGGCTGGAACAAGGAAGTGAACCTGGGCTAGTACTGTAAGCACAGGACTGCCTCTCTATAGAAGCTGTAGCTTACAGCCCTGAATAAGAGGGTGCTGTAGGAGTAGCATCAGAAAGGAGTGTGCTTCAAAGCACCCCTGTGAGCCATATGTCCCTCTTTCTCCTCCTGGCTCTGGGGTGGCAGTAGCTGGCTTTTACTAGCAGCAAATTAGAACACCCTCCAGAAGAGTGGCAAAGACTCCTGTGGCATCTTATAGACTAACAGACATTTTGAAGCATGAGCTTTCGTGGGTGAATACCTACTTCATCGGTGCATCCGACGAGGTGGGTATTCACCCACGAAAGCTCATGCTCCAAAACGTGTGTTAGTCTATAAGGTGCCACAGGATTCTTTGCTGCTTTTACAGATCCAGACTAACACGTCTACCCTCTGATACTTGACACCCTCCACACTAGCTCAGCTGCAGTGGCCAGAAAAGGGGGGATAGAGAGTGATGTGAAGGCTCCACTGCTTTTGCACTTTTCCTCACCCACCTGGTTTGAGGAGGAAGTAAGTAGGTGGGCAATATACACTTACTCTTGCTTGCCCAGCCCAAAGGTCCAGATAGTCTCAGGGGGAGAATGTGTGTGTGTATGTGTGTGTGTGAGAGAGAGAGAGGGGAGTAATTGTTCCATCTAGTTCAATGAGATCATAGCAGTGTAATCAGGGCCGGCTCTAGCCATTTCGCCGCCCCAAGCATGGCAGCACGCCGTGGGGGGCGCTCTGCCACTCGCAGGTCCTGCAGCTCCAGTGGATCTCCCGCAGGTGCCCCTGCGGAGGGTCCGCTGGTCCTGCGGCTCCGGTGGACCTCCCGCAGGAGTGCCTGCGGATGCTCCATCGGAGCTGCGGGACCGGCGGACCCTCCGCAGGGATGCCTGCGGAAGGTCCACAGGAGCCGCCTGCCGCCCTCCCGGCAACCAGCAGAGCACCCCACACGGCATGCTGCCCCAAGCATGCGCTTGGTGCGCTGGGGCCTGGAGCCAGCCCTGAGTGTAACTGAGGGATAGGATTTGTCCTCCAGGAATACACAGAACATAGAAGCAGGTTTGTTGCTATGGTCCTGCAATGAGCTCCCTGGATTCAATGCGAGGATCACACAGGGCCTGATCTGCTGAAGTGAACAGGAACCATTCCACTAACTTCACCAGTCACTGGATCAAGCTCCCAGCGAGTAATGCTGGAAATTCCCAGGCTGACAGTGCTGACTTCACCACTCACTATTTATTTCTCCCCTGTTCTATTTGCTCGGCCTCAGAGATATTATAATTTTTATCCCCCTGGGATGGTAAATAGCACTTGGCATTTTCCTTGTCAGAGTGGCCAGCTTTTCCTCTTGGACTTTCCCTTGTGTGCTGAGTGTGACCATGGCTGCTTCCGGTAAAACATGCTGGAATCTTATTTTTCCAGCCTAGCAGAATGAAGCCTATTTCAAAGAGCAGCTGGTACAAGCAGGAGACATTTATATAAGAATCCTTGCTCTGTGTCAGAGGTCCAGGCCCATAACCAATGCTGTGATGACTGTAGCTTCTAGGAAAATGGATATTGTAGGAAGTTCATGGATGCGAGATTGAAACACGTAAATAACTCATTGTTTGCTGTTCTCCACACAGTCCTGGCATTGCCTTTTCTCTCTGCTGTAACTCACCATCCCGTACACGCAGTGCTCTGTCATGAGCAGAAAAGGGCCTGCAAAGATCCAAAAGGAAAGGAGGCTGGTAGCAGGCAAAGGGAAAACCTCAGTAATCCAGCCCAAGTGCCAAACTCCACTGTCCAGCACAGCAGAATAATGGTAATCTATCGCCCTTGACAAAAGAGGGTAAGTAATACACAGTGAGTCAATGTATGAAAATAAAGGGTCATATCATGTGCCCCAACAGCACAATCCAATGAGTGGGGACAAAGGAGCATTTGGGCTGGTCAGTGGATGAACTAGCCCCAGGCATAACTTAAGACCACTGCGGGCTGCTCTAAGTTTTAGCAGCTCTGCCTGGGTTGTTGTGCATGTACTATGAGGACTCCATTCCCACTACAGGCACACCTCTTACATCAAGACTTGCAAGGAAGCCTGTGCAGTGCTTGTGGGCTAGCGGGGGTGGAATTCTTCCTGGCTGGCGAAAGGGCTTTACAGCCCTTGTATGCAGCCACAGAGGAGTGGGAAATCTCTCCCCAGGTCTCCCAACTCCTAGTCTGAGGTCCTATCCACTGAGTCATGTGGCCCAAGTTCTGGGCACCATATGGTAAGCACTGTACTTACTAGCATTGAAAAAAGTACAATGAAAAATGGCTAAGAATAAAACAGGTATTTGCATAACAGAATAAATAGTTTGCCAGTCTATGCTATCTGTTATACATTGGGGCAGGGAATGGGGGCTGAAGGTGGGAGAAAGGGCCTAGGAAATATGAAAATAATGATGCACCTTCTCCATCCTTTCAGACGTTCAAGGGAGTCCAGGGATTGGAATTCACCTGGCCTGGCCACCTAGACACAGTGTTTGAAATCGCTTTCCACTCACATTAGTAGTGTGTGTGTGTAGGTGTTATGCCCAGGGTCTGGAACACAGCCTTGTTAAAGCTACTGCTATGACAGGTAGGGCTGCAGCATGGCCTAGTGGTAGGGCACTAAACAGGGAGTCAGGAGACCTGAGGTCCATATCCAGCTCTGCCTATGACCTTGGGAAAGTCACCTCACTGTGTATCTGTTGCCCGATCCCGATGTCGAATTATGCCATAAACCCTTTGAGCCAGAGATTGTCTCTAGCTCTGGGTTTGTACAGCCCCTATCACAACACGGCCGAGACTGAGGCATCTAGCTGATACTGTAAAACAAATAAATAATGAAGCTGGCTTTGTATTAACTCTTTCATATCCTACTCTGCATAGCAAAGAACTTTACTAGGGTTTTGATAGGTGCAGGGGCAGCTCTAGGTATTTTGCCATCCCAAGCATGGCAGTCAGGTTGCCTTCGGCGGCTTGCCTGCGGGAGGTCCCCGGGAGGTTCGCCGAAGGCGCGGGACCACTGGACCCTCTGCAGACATGTGGCTGAAGGCAACCTGCCTGCCACCTTCGCGGCGCCCAGCAGAGCGCCCTCCGTGGCTTGCTGCCCCAGGCACGCGCTTGGCGTGCTGGAGCCTGGAGCTGCCCCTGGGTAGGTGGAAATAAAGAAGGTAAGAACATATCCAGGAACAAGATTATAGATCCCTAGATTTTTCAGCCAGAGGGGCCCAGTCTGTCCAGCTAGTCTGATCTCCTGCATAACACAGGCCGCAGAACTTCACCCAAAAAATGCTGCATCATTAGTAAAGTTCCTCAAAAGTTTAAGCTCTGTGTGATTATAGCAAACATTTGGTCCGAAAGAAAATTTGGTTTTGATTCTAGAAACAGGCCAAGGTCACGGTGAGAGGGCACTGGAGTTCGGATCGTTACCAAAACTTTTTGCCCACCTCTAACTCATGCTCATTTAATAATAATGGGAGGGGGAAAAAAAAACAAAAAACACCACAGGCGTGTGAAGTTTCTCCAAAGTGAGTCATTTATAGCAGAACTTCTGCTCTCCACAAAGCGTGCACGGCAAGGGTCTCCCTGAGGAAAGCAAATTTCCCTTCACAACTTTCTAGACCTTTTAAATATTTGTTGTGATTACGGTACTAATTAAATTCAGCTGTTGCAGGTAATATAACTCCACACAGCTTTAAAAAAAAAATGGTGGGGAGGAATAGGGGGGTGGCAGAAAGAACTAGCAGGCCTTAAAGGTACACAGCTCCATTTGCTGGGAAGGCAGAGGCATCTTTTAGAAAAGACAGTTTCACCCTTTAAATATTGAAGGCTATAGTGTGGTAATTCAGCCCAACCCTGCCTAAGGGATGTGTGGGTGGGAGGAGGAACTGTGGAGTATACAGAGCTATGGCACTTGCACTATCTATTTTACACCCTTCCTTATCTGTTCCCACCCCACTTGGGGCATCGTGGACCTTGCTGGGAGCATCTCAGTAGCAGCTCTGAGCTTCGGGACCTTCAGTTCTGGTTGGCATTTAAGTAGGCTACACAAAGTGGGGGTGCCCACACCAATCTGTGCTTGGGTTAGAATTTAGCCCTTCATCAGAGCATGTGCAAGGATGGTGGCTGCTGTTTAAGGCGAAGACGTGCATTTGACAAATACTATTTTTGTGGTATTCCTTGGACTGTGTGGCAGCTGAGCCAGGCCTGGCTTGCAACTGCCTAGAACTCACCCTTTGGGTTGTCAAAGAGCATTTCTGCTCAACTAAAAATGACTCAAAAGTCCACCCTATGTGCGTCCTCCAATGTTTTGAATTTTAACTAGTAGCCTCATGGCTGCATATTTAAACCATGATCTCAGGGAAGCCAGCTCCTTACAGTGGAGCATAAACTTTGGGACAACTCTCAGATTGACAACAATAGACAGACATTTTGGTTCACTGAGCACATTGAGGTCAGGCGTCACCCCAGTGGTTTGAGCCAGCGTCGGTACAAAACACTTCTCACACATTCGAGAATAAATGATTTAATGCTGCAGAGCTAAGGACCTCAGAACGCTTTACAATTCCTGAAACCTTGCCACACCCTACTGATGCCCAGTCAACAGGGAGAGGCTAAAGCCACATGTTTCAAACATGAGTGCCCAAAGTTACACATCTGAATTCTGAGCACTCACAGGTCCTAATGTCGATGGGAGCTGCATGTGCTCAGCACCTTTGAAATATCAGACTACTGACTGAACTGCCTTAATATGGGGAGAGATGCCTGACTTTGGGCACCCATGTTTGCAAAGTGTGACTCAAAGCCCCATGGTGACCTAGTGTGCTACCCCAGGTAGGGCACAAATGGTGTGATGTGCTGTGCTCTGCTCTTCTCACTAGGCCAGATCCCACTGTATGGCCTTGACTGATGGAGGAAAGTACTAAAATTGAGGGCAGTTCCAGCGGTATCTGAAATACCAGTGCAATGACAATAACATTAAGTTTGTGTGGAAATGCAACTCCCCCCTCCGCCCCCAAAATAGATTAGGAAGAGACACACTTTAAAGATATGCACATACTTAATTTCTTTGCTGAATCAAGGCCTCAGATTTGTTTTTCAAAAACTCGAAAAACTCAGGGCTGCTTGGATGTAGGGTTTTGATTCAGTTAATAAAGAGAGATACCCATTAGTGAGCTTTGGCTCTGGGTCTTCACTTCAACCTCTTCTTTACACCATGAAGCTGTTTCAATCTGGACTTTTGGTTTCAGTCCATCTACTAGCGCAAATTGGCAGAAAAAATATCCTCCCACACCCTATGTCTCTGTACAGACATTCCCTAAGCTTCCAATACATTGCTACACTTAACCAGCACATGAAAAACTAAGGATGAGAGAACGCTTTTGTCTAATATATAAACTGACCCATCATTGTTGTCCCAGGCTTTGACACAACCTTTTTTTATGTTTTGAATAGGTCAGATTTTTTTTGCAAGTTTCAGCATCTGTGCACATCACTATTCTGGCTGGGATTGGAATCAGAGGTGGCAAAACACCCTGGGAAAAGCTATCCTTGCAATATTTTTACTTGGCAAGAAGCAAGAAATGCTGGAAATCGCCTAAGCACACCTCTTTTCTTGAATTTTCCAATTCAATTTGCAAACTCCGAAGGCTTTAGGTCAGTGGTTCCCAAACTTGTTCCACTGCTTGTGCAGGGAAAGCCCTTGGTGGGCTGGGCTGGTTTGTTTACCTGCTGCGTCCGCCGGTTCAGCCAATCGTGGCTCCGACTGGCTGCAGTTCGCTGCTCCAGGCCAATGGGAGCAGCTGGAAGTGGTGCGGGCCGAGGGATATACTGGCCGCCGCTTCCAGCAGGTCCCATTGGCCTGGAGCAGAGAACTACAGCCACTGGGAGCCGCGATTGGCCGAACTTGTGGATGTGGCAGGTAAACAAATCGGCCCGGCCTGCCAGGGCCTTTGCCTGCATAAGTGGCGGAACAAGTTTGGGAATCACTGCTTTAGGAAATTTGGTTTGGTTAGGTCAGAGGTTTAAGGAGTTGGAATGTGGTCTAGATTGCATCTTTTGGGTGTTTGTCCACAAAGAACTCAACCTGAAGAATTTGAGAGTCATCCATTGTGATAAAAAGGAAAAAAAAATAGGAAAAGGTGTGTGACAAAGCTCTGTCCTTGTCTCAGTGGGTCCCATGCATCCTGGCATATTTCGCTAGCTTCAGAGGCTCGCTGTGACCCTCCACGTAGCCCTTCTCTTTCTAGAGGCAAGGGTCACAGCCTACTGAGCCATTTTCATCATAAGCCAGCAAGGGAGGTGAGGAGAAGCAACCTTCCGTCGCACAGTCTCTGTTGTCTCCCAGTTTTAGTGATTAATCGGGAAGGGGTGGGGGGAGGGCAGCCCAGGCCTGCCCTCTACTCCAGGTTCCAGCCCAGGGACCCTAATAGTAGCAGCTGTGGTAGCTGACTTTTTGGAAATAGGACCTGTACAATTCCCTGGGCCACTTCTCCACAGCAGCCCCCACTTTCTTAATATCTACTTCACCGTTACCTCAGGACCTCCTTCCTTGCATCTGATATGGTTTGACTCAGTCTCTCCAACAGCACAGCTTCCTCCAACACCTCCTGACATGACATGCCCAACTGACTAACTGGGAGGCTTTTAACTAGTTTCAACCAGCCCCTAATTGGCATCAGGTATCCCAATCAACCTAGCTATCTTCCCTGCCTTCTGGAAAGATCTTAATTGGCCCAAGTGTCTTAATTGACCTGGAGCAGCTGCCATTTGCATATCCTGGTAATAGAAATTTGTTTAACCTAGGGCTAATATATCTGTCTCTCACTACTTTCGTATAGCCTTTTGGCCTTGCCCCATCACATATTCCCCCCCGCCCCTCTGCTCAACACCATAGTGTTGGGCAACTTGGGATGCCACGCAGTGTGCTCGTGCTAGATCATCAGCATTGCCATGGTGGCATCTAGCCCTGTGCCGTATGCGGAACTGGAATGGTTGGAGGGATAAGAACCACCTGATGACCCTTGCATTCTTTTCCTTATTCCACTGCATCCACTGGAGGGGTGCATGGTCAGTCACAAGCGTAAATCGCCGGCCTAAGAGGTAATAAACGCAGTGGCTCCATGGCCCATTTGACAGCAAAGCATTCTCTCTCCACTACTGAGTATTTCTATTCTCTTGGGAGAATCTTTCTGCTTAGGTAGAGGATTGGGTGTTCCTCTTCTCCCACCATTTGTGACAGACCCACCCCCCAAACCCACCTTGGAAGCATCTGTTTGTAAAATAAATTCCTTGTTAAAGTCCGGGGCTATGAGTATGGGGTCATTACAGAGGGCCGTCTGAAGGTCTGTGAACGCCTCCCTCTGCTGCGTCAGTCCACTTCACCATGTCTGGACCTCGGACCTTCACCAGGTGTGTTAGGGAACTTGCCCTAGTAGTGAAGTGGGGAATAAAACGTCAGTAGTAGCCTACCACGCCTAGGAACACACGGACCAGTTTCTTTTGGGTTGGACAGGGCCAGTTTTGAATTGCCTCTAGCTTATTCATTTGAGGCTTCACTATGCTCCTTTCTACAATATATCCCAGTACCTAGCCTCTGCTAGCCCTATGGCACATTTAGTGGAATTATCAGCAAGGCCAGCCTGCCTTAAGGTGCGCAGTACTGCCTCAACTTTCTCCAAGTGGGTTCCCCAGTCTGGCGTATGGATGACGACATCATCTAGGTATGCAGCTGCATAACTAGTATGGGGGCACAGCAGCTTATCCATGAGGAGTTGGAATGTGGCTGGGGCCCAATGTAGCCCAAAAAGGAGGATGGTGTACTAGAATGACCCTCTGAGGTGGAGTATGCTGTCTTTTTTTTAGCTTCTTTGGTCAGGGGAATCTGCCAATACCCTTTTGTCAGATCCAGTGTAGTCAAGAATCGGGCACTACCCAGTTGGTCAGCCAGTTCATCGATGGGGTATGCATCAAATTGGGATACTTCATTCAGTTGTCGAAAGTCATTACAGAATCTCATGGTACCATCAGGTTTAGGCACTAGAACGATTGGACAGGACCACTGACTGTACGATTCTTCAATAACCCCTAATTCTAACATTTTCTTTACTTCAGCCTTGATTTCTTTTCTTTTGGCTGCTGGGATTTGGTAAGGTCTCAATGTTACCGTGGCTCTGGGGATCATGCAGATATGGCGATAGGTCTCAGTCGTCCACCTCAGTTTTGTAGAGAACACATCTCGGTTGTGATTAATCATGTCGGCTGCCTTGATCTTTTGGATCAGCGTCAAGTCAGGTGATATCCTCACTGCTTGTGTAAATTATCCTCCTGGGGCAGGGTCTCCTAGCTGACTAAGCATGTCCCTCAATTGTGCCAAGGTTTTAGAAGATTGATGTGGTACATTTGCTCCAGTTTCCAGTGGCCTGGCTGCTGCACCTTATAGTTCACCTCTCTCACTTCATGTCTCATTTATAAGTTCACGGCTTCGATCACTTCTTAGGGTCCCTGTCACTGGGACAACAGTTTACTTTCTGCTGTGGGACCAGTATCATCACCCGATCCCCTGGTTGAAACCGTCGAAGCTTTGCTTGGTGGTTATAATGGGTTAGTTGGGTCTCCTGTGCTCTCTCCGAGTGTTCCCATACAATAAGCATAACTGGGACTATCCAATCTCTCATCTGCAGTACATGCTCGACTATGTTCCTTCTGGGATTTGGCTCCTCTTCCCAGGCTTCTTTGGCTATATCCAATATGCCCTGAGGGTGGCGCCCATATGGTAGTTTGAACGGAGAGAAACCTATGGAGGTTTGCAGAACATCCGAGTTGGAGAACATGAGGTAAGGCAATAGGATATCTCAATCTTTCCCATTCTGGCTCACCACTTTCCTGATCATGGCCTTGAAGGTCCTATTGAACCTTTCCACAAAGCCGTCTGTTTGTGGGTGGTATACAGAGGTCCGTAGGGCTTGTACGTGGAGCAATGAACAGAGATCTTTCATCAGCTTGGACACGAAAGGTGTCCCTTGATCAGTCAATATCTCCTTGGGTAGCCCACCCCAGGCAAAGATCTGTATTAGCTCCTTAGCTATTGTCTTGGAAACCGTGTTGCATAGGGGAACGGCTTCCGGGTACCGGGTTGCACAGTCCAGTACAACAAGCATATGTTGGTGGCTCCAAGCTGTCTTCTCTAGGAGCCCTACCAGATCCATGGCTATGCGTTCAAAAGGTACCTCTATTATTGGAAGAGGTACCAAAGGAGCCCGCAAGTGCGGGCGAGGGTTATGTAGCTGATACTCTGGAAAACAGATGCAGTATTGTCGGATATCTTCATGTACTCCTGGCCAGAAGAACCTCTGCAGGATCCGTGCCTGGGTTTTCTCTATCCCTAGGTGTCCTCCAAACATATAACTGTGGACGAGATTCAATATGGCTTTTTGATGTTGTCGTGGCACCAGAAGTTGTTGTATCTCTTGCTCCTGCATTTGCACCACGTGGTACAGGAGATTTCTTCACTATAAAGTAAAGTCCAGCACCCTGGACCTTCCCAATCACGGGTATCCCATCAATTTTGGCCGCCTCTTTCCTGTTATCATCATATCTGGCGTCCTTCGCCTGGTTCCGCCTGAAAGTCTCTCTCCCAGGACTAACCTGCCCGAGCTTCCAGATGCTGGTTTCTGCTTCTTCCAACGGCTCGCTGCTGTCACAGCTGGGGGTGGCCTTTGGCTCAATTTCTGGGGTGGAAGTTTCTCTGTTGGCTGCTCATGTCCATCTGCCTACCAGCGCGGTCTTCTGACCCTGGGTCAGGATCTGGGTTCCCCAGGCCTTTGTGGCCTTCCTCCTTTTTTTGTCTTCTGGGTCTTTCAGGGAGCTGAGACCAGATTCTGAAAAATCTCAGCGAACATCGGGTGTTGACATTCTCCCGGTGACAAGTCACTGTCCTCAGGGTCCCCACCTCCCTCCAGCCTCTCTGGGGGGAATAAATTATCAAAGCCTTGGATAGTCCCTCCCAATGACTACAGGATATAGGAGTTAGGAACTACGCCCACGGTCACCTCAATGGGGTTCCCCTGAACCTCTATCTCCACCGGGATGGAGGGGTAATGGCTCATGGCCCCATGCACACACATTACTGCTACGCATTTGGCTTGAAGCAGCTGACTACTTTTTACCAGCTTACCCGATATAAGGATGATAGCACTCCCAGAGTCCACAAGCGCTGTAGTTTCTGCTCCATTTATGCTCACTGTCCTAGTGTAATTGTGTGGGGCTAATGTGACCCCCAGGAGGTGGATAAGAGAGCATGGGATCTCCCAATCCCCAAGTTATACTGCATCGGCTCCATGGTGCTGGGACATTACGCTGCTATGTGTCCCCACTACCAACATGCATAACATCTATAATTGCTTCTAATCACTCCCTATCCCGGGTGTTAGAGGGTTTAGTCCCAGGGTTCCCCTCACTCAGGCCAATCCCTTCCTTCTGGGGTCTCTGCTGGTTTTTGCCCCCCCCCCCCTTCTTCCACCTAGGACTCCCCGGGGGTTTGGTTGACCAACCTTCCAGAGTTAGGGTCAGGTGCTTGCTTCGAAAGGGGCCTTCCTTGAGTAGTTGGGTCAATTCCCTGGCTGTCATCTGTCTTTCTACCAGTGTGATCATCTCATTGTAGGTGGACAGATTGTTCTGGCCTACCCCTTTACGGAGATCTGGTGGCAGTCCCTGCATGTAACAGTCCATGACCAGGGTCTCCAAAATCTCCTCTGGGCTGCATGCCTTGGACTTTCGCACAAGGTGTGAGGTCAAATAGCTGGGACCTCAAGGGTTCATTCTCCTGATATTTCCACTCATGGAACCTCTGGGCCCATACTGTTGCCCTCACCCCTGATCATGCTAGGATCTCAGACTTCAGCTGGGTATAGTCAATGGCATCCATGGCAGGCAAGTCAAAATAGGCCTTCTGGGCCTCTCTGCAAAAAGGAGTGAGAATGCCGGCCCACTGCTCCTGGGGCCAAACCTCACGCTGAGCAGTCCTTTCGAATGAGAGGAGAGATGTCTCTACATCATCTCCTGACTTCTTTGGCAGACAACCAGTGGCCCTCAGATTCATGTCCCATCAGACCCCCAGGCCTTGGTTGTGAGGATCTTCAGCTGGTCCACTACTTCTTGCAAGAGGGCACGATCTTGGGTCACCTGGTCCATTAATAACTGATTGGTTTCCTGCTGTAGCCGCATAGACTCCTGTTATGCCATTGCCTGAACTTGGGTGGCTTCTTGCTGGGCTGCCATGGCTTATACCAGAGCTCTTACCACCTCCTCCACTGTGGTACAAAACAAACAAACAACAAACCAAAAAAAAAATACCCAAACTCCAGTGTACTTTTTTTTAACTTCTTTCTTCTATCATGCTATGAACAATGATCCCACTTGTAACACCAGTTGTGACAAAGCTCTGTCCTTGTCTCAGTGGGTCCCATGCTTCCTGGTGGATTTTGCTAGCCTCAGAGGCTCACTATGACCCTCCACATATCCCTTCTCTCTCTAGAGGCAAGGGTCACAACCTACTGAGCCATTTCATCATAAGCCAGCAAGGGAGGTGAGGAGAAGCAACCTTCCCTCGCACAGTCTCTCTTGTCTCCCAGATTTAGTGATTAATTGGGAAGGGGTGGGGGGAGGGCAGTCCGGGCCTGCCCTCTACTCCAGGCTCCAGCCCAGGGATCCTAATAGTAGCAGCTGTGATAACTGACTTTTTGGAAACAGGACGTACACAATTCCCTGGGCCACTTCCTCACAGCAGCCCCCACTTTCTTAATATCTACTTCACCGTTACCTCAGGACCTCTTTCCTTGCACCTGATATGGTTTGTACTGCTTAGTTCCTCCAACAGCACAGCTTCCTCCTACAGCTCCTGATGCACGTGCCCAACTGACTAACTGGGAGGCTTTTAACTAGTTTCAACCAGACCCTAATTGGCTTCAGGTGTCCCAATCAACCCAGTTATCTTTTCTGCCTTCTGGAAAGATCTTCATTGGCCCCAAGTGTCTTAACTGACCTGGAGCAGCTGCCATTTACTTATCCTGGTAACAGGGATTTGTTTAGCCTGGGGCTAATATATCTGTCTCCCACTACTTTTCTATAGCCATCTGGCTTTGCCCCGTCACAGGTGGCTTTGTTTTGGTCCTACAACAGAGATACTTTGAGAGTTCAATATAAAAAATGTATATATGCTTACTGAGATAAGAATTTGAAGTTTTGTTCATGAGTTTGTAGGCTGAATAAAGGAGTCGTCATATGCTACCGATGGTTTCTTCGGGGCAGCTCTTAACATGATGTTAGAAGTGGGATCTATAGACAGACCCCCATATAGACACCCACAGGAATGTTATTAAGAGACCAGTCTTTGTTCTTGGCCTCAGTCATATGAGAGGAGTTGGGGTACAAAAGGTTTTACACCGTCAGATGGCAAAAGCCAGCAGATGCTGACTCCATTGGCTACTTTAACAGTTGAAACATTTGGTTGCATTTTCACTAGTTATACCTGCCTTTATTAGATTTATTCACATCAGAGTGGGAAGCCCAGAGGAACGTTTCTTAATGCGACAGTATTTGGCAAATGAAAATACATAGGAGGGCTCGCACATATCTTTGTGTGCCAGTTTTAAAGAGATCTAGAAACATGTGCACAGCTAGTGCCTTAGTGGCTGAAAATTCTCATATTTGCTATTGACAACTCAGCCACTGATTTAAGAGCAAAACGTTTCAAAGTCTGGGTAGTTTCATTAGGATCTGGATCCTGCAGTTATGATGGGCCAAATTGCCACTGACTCTATTGGGAGTTATAAATTAATAAGGAGCTTAATATTCATTCCACTGAAGTAAAAGACAAAACCCTCATCGGTGTCACAATGTAGCCCAAGGACTTCAGCATCAGTAATTAGGATTTTAGTGCTAAAACTTACTTTTAAAAGTTGTTCCAATTCAGGTTATAACATCAGGAGATCATTGACTAGTTAATATCAGGAGTGTGACGCCAAAGACATGGAAGAATTAGTTGGCTCACGGGACAACTAGAGTGAGCAGGGATATGGAAGCACTCACAATATGCTGCTGCAGTGTATGATTAGCATTGCTGATTGCTAAGCTGGAGAGACTTGTACATGTCAGGCCTCTGTATCAGATTCTGTATTACAGGAGGTATATATGCCTGGTGCATAGCACCCAATCTGAGAAGGTCAAGTCTAAATCCAGCTCCAACCTTGGCATGGTCGCAAGGCCTTCACTTTGCAATGGGCCCAATTTGGAATACTGAATCTGTGCACCAGTGAATTTTCCTGAATCTGGGAGTCCGATCGAAATCTGGGTCTGAGCTCTATGGCTTTGGGTCATCACTAATTGAAGGTATGGTTGCAGATGACGTTTACACAGATAATCCCAACATTAGTTGACCAAGAAACACAGAAAAGTAAATCCCATTCTATGAAAAAAATTGATTCTCCAGAAGATGATATAAAAGCACATATTATGGGAGATGAAGGAAAATCTTACCTATTAAGAAAGAAAGATATCTACATTTCAAATTGACACTGCTCAATAGGTTAAAGCCAGAAGGGAGCATCTAGACAGACCTGTATAACACAGGCCAAAGAATCTCACAGCAGGTAACCTCATCCACAGATCTCAAGGTTAAAAAAGACACAAACCTGGTCAAATTTTCAGACACAAGTTTCTAAATATAGACCTACATCTATAATTACACATCCAAACCGAGCAACCTCGGTTGCTCATTGACTCCTTTGTGGTGTTGAATGACTTCATCTCCCATTGTCTACAGTGGGATTTGATGGTGCTCAGCACCTATAGGATTAAACCTTTACACAGATGCCGTAATTCACTCCAGAGGTGGCTGCATTTCAGTGCTGGGCAAAGCCATTCCTGCATATCTTTAAGAGCCAGTTCCCTCATTGGTTGTATGTGCACACCTCCCATTAACTCGGGTAGAAGATGAGCTCATCCTTCCAAGAGCAATATTTGGCACGTAGTTTGTACAGTGCTTCAGGATCCTTTGGTGCTATTTAAATGTAAGACGTGATTCAGTACTAGAGAGGAAAGAGAAATACTGCTAGAGGAAAGAGTATAGAACCTTTGTTATAAAAAAATGGTTCATTCAAAAAATGATTTAATCCCAAATAAAGGATCCTGTCCTATGTTTTTGTGAAGAGGCCTTCAGTGATTAAGGGCCACTGGATCAGGCCCAAATATTGAAAGCATTATTAAAAGTATCTTACCTAGTATATTTCCTTGTTTTTAATCAAACTCACTGTGCTGCCAGAGGTGTTTCATTTACCAAGAGAGGGGTTAGCAAGTCAACAGCTAGCAACAGGAAATAGAAAATGCAGAATGACTTCTCTGCTCTTGGAAGGCATTTGAGGGCAAAAATCTTTCTGATGCTCATTGTTATCGAACTTTCACTACAGTCTTCTCAAATTAGTGTTACCAGGGTGGGAGGGGGGACCTTACATTTACTAGCTTCAGCCCTTTACATGTTCTTCTGATTTCACAATCCAGTGAGACTAGCTAACACAATCAGGGCCGGCTCCAGGCCCCAGCATGCCAAGCATGTGCTTGGGGCGGCATGCCGCGGGGGGCGCTCTGCCGGTTGCTGGGAGGGCGGCAGGCGGCTCTGGTGGACCTCCCACAGGCGTGCCTGCGGAAGGTCCGCTGGTCCTGTGGCTCCGGTGGAGCTTCTGCAGGCACACCTACAGGAGGTCCACCACAGCCATGGGACCAGCGGACCCTCTGCAGGGACGCCTGTGGGAGGTCCACCAGAGCCACGAGACTGGCGAGCGGCAGAGCGCCCCCTGCGGAGTGCTGCCGTGCTTGAGGCGGCAAAATGGCTAGAGCCGGCCCTGAACACAATGCACAAGTTTTAAAATTCTCTTTGCTATCTTCTGCCATCTGATAGTGTCTTGGCTTTCTGTGAGCATCATAAAAATTATACTTTTCCATCTGGTGCATTTTGCGTACTTACAGGGGGATGTTGCCCAATGTATAGAATAGTCTAATTCAGATTTTAAAAATCTATGTAGCTGTCATTTTTGGAAACTAACAATGTTTGCACTATAACATGGGGAAGTTTCATGATGTTAAGGGGCCTATTATAGAAATTATGAAGTCTGTAAACAGAGTGGACTTTTAGGTGTGGTCTGCACACTGTTCTGGTACTGGTATAACTATGTTGGGTCAGCACGTGATTTTTCACTGCTATAGTTATACCAGTACAACCACTAGTATGGGCACAGTTAGACTGGTATAAAGGTGCCTATATAGGAATAAGCTATACTGGCATGAGCACATTTGTAGTAGTAGAACTGTGTCTGCACTACACTGCACCATACTACAGCACTGTCGTTACTACAGCGCTTTTGTTTAGCCAAGACCTTAGAGAAATTAAAATGCTGAAGATCCTAAGGCTGGAAGAATATACATTCCCACCTGCTGGTCCCACACTCCTTTCTCTTTCGACTATTCTCCCTTTTAAACTTCTTATTTTCCCTGCCATTTTGATTCTATCAACTCCAATGCCATGGTCTTTGTTGAAGAGCCATCATTTTCCAACAGTCACCATGGAATTTGAGCCATGCATTTATAGTCTACACACAGGGAACTGCTGTGGTAACGGCTAGTCTATGCTGATTTTGAATGGTACGATTTTTGCTGGTTTGATTTATCATTGTTGGCAAAGATGACAGGTGACTCAACTTGCTCCCACCGCATCAGTGGGGGGTACCTGTACCCAAGAGTGGGGAATCAGCACCAGGGGAGTGGGGAACATTCACATTAGTATTTAAATTGTCCCAGCTTTGATGGTCACACCACACTGAGGGGGTTCTTAAGAGCAGGTGTCGGACTTCTCTAGGGTGGAAAACAATATTGCACGTTAATTGTTGCATGTATGATCTTTTGTGGTTGAGAGGGTGTGTTAGAACAAAAAATGCAACGCACAGGCACCATTGATGCTCCTAGACCATATTGTCTTTCCTAGTTCTGCAGTTAAGAAGCGCCTGCTTTGATTCTTTGCCACAAGTTCTTATACAGCTATGAGCTGAACACAGGCGTACTTGGCACTAGTAAGCTACTCATGCTGTTAGATGAAATTGACTATTTATTTTGGGGATTTGGCAATGGCAAGAGATTTTTGACTGAAAAAAAACCAAACCAAACTCTTAATTTCAGGATAAGAGTAGATAGTAAAGTGGAATTCTCAAAGGCTGAGTTGTGTACAAGTTTCCTTTTTCTGGAAAGCTTTTATTACTCTCTTGTTTCCTCCTCCTTTTCTGCTTGCTGGAACATTTCTTCAATAAGTGAAGTTGAATAGTTCTTTTTGGTTATGGGCTTTGTAATGAGCTCATTGGTGGGCCCAGAACTGGGCCACTTGTGTTTAAAAGACAAATATGATGCTTTGGGCTCAGGTCAACAAGGTGCTGAGCACATGCAAAGACCAATGTCTTTAATGGACCTAGAAGGCAATTCAGCATCTTACAGGGGGTCCTCAGATCAAGTCTACAGAGCTCAAGTGGAGTTATGAGTGCACAGCACTAATTAGAAGCAGGCCAACAATTAAAGAAGTGAACTCAGACTATAAATCATTCCAATCTGTAGCCTGTTTGTTAGATTTAGGTATACATTTTAGAATTGATGCCCACCATAGCGAAGATACATATTGCATGTTAATTGAATAAAACAACTTGTAATTCCCTGTCTGCCTCTTCTGGCTCTCAGCTAGCCACTGGATTTAATGGCCTCAATCCTGCAATAATTCTGTGTGAAGGTCCTGGTGGTGCCCCATGGACTACAGGGTTCATGAAGCCATCTTCATGGATCTATATGAAAGATCACAGCTCAAAATCCCATTCTTACTCCTACTGAATTCAATGGCAAAATTCCCCTGACTTCAGTGGTCCGAGGCATTTCTTTGTTATTTATTTTGCTTTTGTGGTATGTGTAGAATGGTGTTTGTTTGTTTGGGGGGGTAGGGGGAGGGACTCCTTATTTCAGAATCTAAAAAGCTAATAAATACATTTATAAATAAAATATTGGCTTGATTTGAGTTTTAGATTATTACAGACTTTGGTATGAACTGACAAATGGGTTTTGTTTGAACTCTATAGCCCCTATATTCACTCCTTTATTAAGTTTTCCAATATGTTCTATTATAGTCAAAGAACAATATTGGAGCTATCTTGCAGCTAATTTAACACCTGTAAATTCCCATGGTTGGTAACGAAACATTATCTAACACAGTGGATAAAATGTTTGCTTCATAGATCAAAGGTCATAAGTTCAGTGTTTGTTAATGTTGTAGTTTTTATTAAATTTTCTCAACTTTTTGCCTTCAATGTGCTTATAGATTGATTAATTCTTCCCACTTTCCCAAAGCTAAACACACATGGAGTGAATATCTGATCCAAAACATTTGAGGCTAAATTCTATGTTGATATTCTAAGTTAACCAGCCTGTAAGTGCACTTTCAAATCCCATCCGCTATCCAGAACAGTCCTGTACGCAATGAAAAGGCACTGGATGTGGTGGGAAACGGCTACACTAAAATCACGCTTATGCTATCCTGGCTGGAGACAGACTCATTCTGTTTAGAGAAGAAGGACAAAAACCAGTCACTTCCTGGAGGTCCTATTCCAGCAAATCACTTACGCACATGCTTAAATATATTCACAGGAGTAGCCCCACTGAGAGCAATACAGCTACTCCTGTGTTCCAGTATAGCTTAAGTGTTTCTCTGGGTGAGGGTCATAGGGAGTATCCCACTGTGCTAATTCATCTAGCTACTGATGTTCAGTATTATAGGATCCCTCTCTTCAGCATCACCCAATCAGTCTCCTCTTGGTTCCTGTGGTTTACCTCATAGGCTTCCTGCCACATTCCGTTTTGTGCATGGCATTGGTTAAAACAACCTACTTACTACCTTAGCCTCTTTTGGCTGACAAGAGACAACAGGCTGCCAGCCAACAAGGAAGAGAGAGAAAATGATAAAACAAGAGACAAGAACTAGCAAAATGAACATACATGCAGACAAGTGTTTTGCAGGTTCCCCATTCAGCTCCCTCAGAAGCAGCAATACTGTATTTGTGCCACTGTGTGATGCTGTATGGAGGCGAGGACTTCCATGATTCCAAGATGGTGTCCACCAGTAAGTCATGCTGCTGCCTTCTCCTGGATCCAGGGGAAATCCAGACCATGAGTGGCCAGGTCTCTATTGCTGTAGTATGGATAGATGACAGGTTCAGTACCTAGTAGTTGGTTTCCCTGTCCTTCTTGTGCCATGGGACTTTGTATTAGGTTTCAGGGGAGACTTACACCCACACACACAAAATGCTGTAATGAAGCAGGACCAGTCTGAAGATTGGTTAAGTTTTGTGAACTACGTATCCAGCTGTGATGCTCCATCTTCTAGGAAATGTTGAGCAAGTGCCTTCCACCTTAAAAGACTTATTTATCACCAAAAAAAAAAAAATGATTGAAATATAGTTGAGACCATTGCCAAAAATGTTGAACGAATCACTGTTCGTTCCACTGTACCACATTCTGCTACGCTGACTTATTCAGTGGAGGAGAATTAAATCCAATCATAAGTACTCTATAGCCTGAACTGCAAATAGAGGACATTTAATCTCATCTAATTTTAATTAAGTACACCCTTGATCCTGCCATATGCTCTGCATGGGTAGAGTTCTGGTACATTGACTTCAGTGAGGCTGGTTCTGGGGTTGGTCTGCATGGAGCTCGTTGCAGGATCGGGGTCTGAAGCTTGATGCTAATGTTTTATCTCAATATTTATTCCACACATTTCATCTTTCTATAGTATCTGACAATGGAGACATAATACAGGAATGTTAAGATGGGTCTCACTGGAACTTATTACTTAAGGACTCTGTGGTCATCAAGAGACATGTCTGAGGTTAAATTTGCTATAATTTAATTTGTCAACATGCCATATTGTTTACGCTAAGGTTTATATGTAGTGCTCTGTAGGCTGTTTATTTGATTCAACGCACATTGTTTTACATTCATACTCATGAATGTTTTATGTGTTGTTTAAGAAAATAAATGCAAATATTTAATTTCTTTCACATTTAGAAGACAAAGTTATAAAAACATAGTTGTGCATTTCATTATTCACTGAACTACCAAGTACTCCTATTTATACATCTTCCTGTATGCATATGTCACTAGAGAAGTCTCATTCAGTCTACACAGTAAAAAATAAAATAAATTTTTGACATAGGAAAACATCTGTTTAGGGAAATGAAAAGTCATGGCTTGTGTGTTCCAGTTTTTCCAAAATTAAAAGCAACTTACAGCACTAGTCTGAACACAAATATAATTTTGGCTAATATAAGTGCCTAAGTGTAACATTACTGTATCCATGTATTTATTAATGATTGAAAAAAACCTCAGATCTATAAATAACTGCTAATCTTAAAAAATAGTAAATATGAAAACAGAGAGTACAATACATACAGGAAAAGACAATAAACAAAAGTTTGCTTAGGTATAGGGTGACCAGACAACAAATGTGAAAAATCGGGATGGGGATGGGGGGGTAATAGGTGCCTATATAAGATAAAGCCCCAAATATTGGGACTGTCCCTGTACAATCGGGACATCTGGTCACCCTACTTAGGTGGCAGTCCTGCTTTTGGGTCTGCCTAGGAGTAAATGGTGGGATCGGGACCCGAGATAATAGCTGATTTATGTAACCATGCAGCCTGATCCCACTAGTCCTTAACCACATAGGCAGTTATTCTTCTACTTCAGTGTTTGCAGGATCAGATCCTAAAAACAACTTCAGCGCATTTTCCTTGAAAACTTGGCACTTTGAAGGGATTTCCTTTTTCTAAATGTGGAGTCACTTAAGCCAATATAGCATCTTGCAATATACACTATTCAGGCCATTTTAATTGGCTTCTAAAAGAGCTGATGAAAAGCGCCAGGACAAATCACAGTAACACTGATGTCAGTGGATGTTTTGCTTCCAGCTTAATTGATACAAGGATGTGATCTTTTGAGGCCTCCTCTCCTCAAGGTAAATGGGTGAAAGAGGTCATAGACTTGCTGCATCCTGACATCCGGACTGGCTTCACTGTATGAATCACACTTATCTCAACCCTTCTGCTACACGAAACAGGGTCATGTTCTCCACTGGAGAGATGACCCTTTTCTGGGTAACAAAAGGGGCTTTGGCGAAGCAAGGATTAGATGCTCAGGGTTCTGCTGTATGCCCAAAATAGATTGCCTGTTCCTAAAGGCCACTACTGAGATTGCTGGAGTTGCACTACAAGGAAGTGTGAAAAATTATCTTATTTGTTCTCACCTTTCTTGTGCTTTCAGTCCCCTCCCAGCTTTAGCCTAGTCCAGCTCACACAGCTAGGCTTGTGCAAAAAAACCTGGGAGTGACTTTAACATCTTCTACTTTAGGCTAGGGGAGGACTTGAGTCATTTAAAATTGGGCAGGATGCAGGGGCAGCAGAATGAGGGGGCTAAGAGACCATGGCCTGTCCACTTTTCACCACGGGCACAGCCCCTGCCCCTCCTCTTCCCCCACACCCCCGCCAAAGTGCTACCCCCTGGCCAGGCCAGCAGCTGGAGCCCAGTTGTAAAGCCCAGGCAGCTAGGGGCAGCTACATACAGACCCTCCATATGCCTGGGGTAGAGGCCCAAGAGCAGCCCCTGGCCCATGTTCCTGCCCTCCCAGTGAGGATGGGGTCACTGGAACCTGCCTGCTCCCTGCAAGAGGCTGCCACTGGTTGCTGGAACCCTGCCTGCCCACCCCCTCCTCACATGAGCCCTGTCTTCNNNAGCCCTTCTCTCTGCCTCATTTTTCCATCTATAAAGTGATGATAACCAAGGCTGCTGTTCTCACCCCAGCCCCCCCATTACCCCCCACCCGGAAGGGTCTGGCATCACTGTGCAACCTCTGCACATACCTCTGCACTGCACCCCACTTTTTTAGCAAATCTGGACATTTGTGTCCCATTTGCTGTTGCCAACTGATCGACTTGGCAAAAGGAAATGGGAGAAATGCCCACTTTGCCAAAAAAGTTGGGGCAACCGTGACAGGGCTTACAAAAGGGACTGTTCCAGGCAAAATAGGATGTATGGTCACCATAGTGAGTGGGTGCAGCCCACAGAATGAGCTACATTCTGCACTCACACAAGTGTATCCCTCTGAATTCAATGGAGCTGAAGAGAAGATGTAAACTCTTTGGGGGCAGGGACTATATGTGATTGTACTCAACATCTGGCACACTGCCACTCCAACCTGGCTAGGGCTGCGGCATTCTATCATAATTCAGACAATAAATAATTATGGGAGTTATCTGAAAACTGCAAATGTTGCTCTTGCCCTATGTACTTGTTTGCTCCAGAAATGCTGCTTCCTTGCTCATGCTCTCTCTCTCTCTTTTTTGCTTCTCCCTTTTGGGTGGGTTACATTCAAAGCTCTGCTCCAGTGAAAGGGCTTTTAAAGTCTGCAACTGCAATGTTCCAATGTATCTAGCAAAGAGGCACTTCCAGTGCAGGGAATGGACCTCAAGAGGCCATTTAGGACATTCTCCTGCACTGAGGCAGGATTAAGCATACCTAACCCATCACTCACAGACCTGTTCTTCAAAAGTGTGCTTGGTTTACACAGTACTTGGAATGCTGACTGCAATGAACTATCTGTTTGAAACAGTATTGTGACCTTATACTCCATATGCTTTATGAAAATATGCTTATGAATGTGAGTATAATGTAACTGAAATATGCTTTATGCAAAGGGTCTCTTGTAAGGTATCATTACAAAGCGTATAATCTACTGAGTGTGTTCATCCTATTTATATGCATGTATCATTCTTGTATCTGAAGCTAGAACTATGAAGTATAACTCTGAGGTCCTATTGAATTATGCAAAATGTGGGCCATTAATGGTGGTTTGGAATCTTGATGGATCCCATTGACTAGGACAATTGGTTGTAAATGATTTATTTACTGTATCCATGTGGGTCAGCCCATGGGTAATGAAGAATGAAGTCTCACAGGGACATGTGAGCATGTCACCTGGTGATGAAATCCATCTTAAATCTAGTACTTTTCCATTTAGAAGGAGGGGTGGAGACCCAGAGAGACAAAAGATTCCCACCTTGTGCCAAGGCTATAAAAAGGGGTGGAGCAGGACAGGGTGGGGCTGCCAGTCATGAGAAAGCCACTGCTTTCCACCTAAAAAGTCTGCTGGAACTAACAAGGACTGTATTATGAGAAAGGACTAGGAAGGAGTCTAGTCTGTAAAAGAAGCTTATTGGAACATCTCTGAGGGTGAGCTGTTACCTGTAATCAGTTTCTTAATGTATTAGGAACAGACTTGTGTGTTTTGTTTTATTTTGCTTTGTAACTTACTTTGTTCTGTCTGTTATTACCTGGAACCACTTAAATCCTACTTTTTAGACTTAATAAAATCACTTGTTTATTAATAAACCCAGAGTAAGTGATTAATACCTGGGGGAGCAAACAGCTGCGCATATCTCTCTACTGGTGTCATAGAGTGCAGACAATTTATGAGTTTACCCTGTATAAGCTTTATATAGAGTAAAACAGATTTATTTGGGGTTTGGAGCCCAGTGAGAGCTGGGTGTCTGGGCGCTGGAGTCAGATAATCTGCAGAGCTGTTTTCACTGAAAGCCTGCAGCTTTGGGGGTGTGGCCTGGACCCTGGGTCTATGTTGCAGCAGGCTAGTGTGTCTGGCTCAACAAGGCAGGGTTCTGGATTCCCAAGCTGGCAGGGAAAATGGGCTCAGAGGTAACTTCAGCATGTCAGGTGAGATTCCGAAGGGGGTCTCTATGACCAAATCCGTCACAATTACAGCATAGGCAAATATCTGTCCAGCCATTAAGAGGTGAATAATTGTTCTTGGCAAGAGAAATAGGTCAGCTACTGGTGTTAGGAAAGAAGGATCCACAGCCTGATTCTGCAGCACTGCACTCACTCAGAGCTTTGCTGTAAACTTCAAAGAGTGCAGGATCAATCCCCAACAGAGGTCCTTGCTTCTTACTCAGTCCTGGTGCTCTCAGTTTCTCTCTCATACCTCACTCTGCACTGCTAGCCATGCCACAGTAGTTATACAGGGCAGGGAGCTTGCGTGACACTCTGGTTGGGTCACATTACCTACAATCTCATGAAGGGCACTGAGAGGCTTGTCTTCTGGTCTACTGCCAACAGGACACTGCAGAAGAACTTGCTGAGGGAAAGACTTAGTGGGGAAAAGAGAGACAGAGGGGAACAAAATGCCCTCTCTGTTTCTACTGGATAAAAGCAGGCATTGTCTTTTGATCTACCCAGAGGTAGTTTGTTCTTAGAGGTGAGCTGACTGCAAATACCAAGGAGTTCCAGGGCCCCACAGGTGTGCAGGAATTTTTCTGCTGGCCCAATCCCTTTTCAAGCAGTTTGAGTTCTTGTCATATTTCAACCTGACCCCTCAGAAGTGCAGCTGCTGACTACAGATCTTCTGAGAATGCCAGTGTATTTTCACCACTGGGGAAAATAACTGGCTGGAACATCCTATGTAAATGAAGTCACAGCATGACTGGCCTGGGAGTTTGCAAGGGGAATTCGTTGCCAGCAAATACTATCAGCCAGCAGGTTGCTGGAAAGTGACCAGTCACTTTGCATTCTTCACATCAAGAACAATCCATTCCCGTGCAGATAGCTTGCACAAGTCCTATACACCACTCAGGATGTATAATGGGGCCTTAAATATTGCACAGGCCGAGGTGAGTTCTCTTTACAGGGGTGAATTTTATACGTTGATATTTTACATGTCTATACTCTGTTACACTGCAGTTACGTTAAAAGGACATGTCTAAGAGTCAGTGGCATGAGGGCCTTGGACACAGATCCTCAAAGAGTGTTAGGTGCCTAAATACCTTTGTGGGTCGGATCCTTGGTTCCTAATTTAGCTTTTGTGAAACCAGTATTTATAAAACCTGAGATACATAGAAATAGCTGTATAAAAATAAATCCAGAAGAAACAGTAGGCCTCATTCTGAGCTCAGTCACACTTGTGTAAATTAAGAGTAAAACTGGTTTAACTAGCTTTAGTGTTTTTAAAAACAAATATGCATTCCCTAACAACCCCAGTATCAGCATTCTAGTGCATCATCATTCTAGTGCAGGAGAACCTGAAAGAAAAATTGACTGAGTATAAATCAAGTGTGGCCTGAATCTCCACTTAGGTACACCGGTGTAAATTGGGAGTAACTTCACTGAAAGCAATGGAGTCACACTGGGGTCATGCTAGTGTGAGTGAGAGGAGACTCAGACTCCGTTCACTTCAGGATCATACTATCTCTCCTGTGTTAAAATTAATCTAGGACTGTCCCAATGCATGCAAAATGTGCAGTGGCTTCAGTGGGAGCTATGCCCATGCGAGGACTACAGGATCAGGCTTGTGCATAGTGCAGTGAACATGAATAGTGGTTTGAGGTTCCCTTTTATTGAGTTAATCTGGGTTTGGTTGTAATTTCCCCTTATTTGTTGTAAAAAACTGCACAAACCAACATAGACCTTGAAGCCAAAACCAAAACCAAAACATCACTGGCTTTTGGTTGGCAAAAACCACACCAGAGTTGCTCCCCTGGGTCATTTCTTAAGTTCAAATGGCTCTCTCTTATGTGATGCTACCATGCATGTTTTAAAGTTGTTTAGATTGAGAGAGAAAAGTCACAGTTGACAACACTTCTGAACATTTGATTGAAGTCACGCCTTTTTTTCCCTTTACTTATACAAAGGATGTTAGTTACAAGCCAAGCTTTTTCTAAAGCTTATGTTCTTGTAAAAACAGCTCCAAGTATACATATTCTGCTCTTCAGTCAAGTCAGTATTCTGCATGCCAAGTCAAGTATTTATTTTCATTACTTTTGAGCCCACCAAAATGAACGTATCTTTCAGACAGGAACATTTTTATTTATTATGGTGGATTTCAATCCAAGAGATGAAAGAAGAGCAGCGTGCATCTTGAAATGGAATAAAGTTGGGAAGTGTAAAGAGGTCGCCTGGTCTGAGATAGCACACTCCTTCTCCCTGTAGACACCAACACCAGCCTGCCCTGATGCATTTACAAACTGACCACACCACCGCAAGTCCCTATACAATACAACCACAATAAATCCACACCATGTGTTGTTACAGTTACAGTAGCAAGAGCAAGATACAGTGTTTTAATGCATTCCTTGACTTCTGGACCTCTAACGTATTTGATCATTGAAGCTAAGCTTAGGTGGGGGAGGGAGGTTATGAGAATGGGGTATGGTTTTCCTTTGTGAATTTCATCCATGAGATGAGCTAGCTTTTTTTTTCTAGTGCACTCGTTCCAAAGCCTCAAAACACGAACATTTCCCCTAAAATACATGAATAAAATATGCCAGATCAAGTGGATACATCAGAAGAGATTGGCCATCACTTTTTGTCCTGATTGCTTCACTTGATAAGCTTCATTCCGTCTGCTGACATTGCCCTGCAATTTCAGTTGAAATGGCTCATTCAATTCAAGACACATTGAGCTCAACAGGGTATCTTGCATGAATAAGACAAAGAGCATTTAGCCTTTCACTGCCTGTCTTAGGCCATAGTTCAGGAAGGCACTTCAGCAGGTGCTCAGTTATAAGTATAGTCTTAAGGCCCCTAGACATCCTGGAACTTAAGCCCATGCTTACAGTGTTTTCAGGAATGGGGGAGAAAGGGGGGTGGTAGAGGGGCTGATGCTGCTCTCTACAGTGAGACAGCAGTTTGTGTTCCACTCCAGAGCTGATTGCATGTCAATGGCTGAAATGATTCCTCTATATATAGTGTTTAAAATGCTTTGGGCTCAGGATGAAAGGTGAATACAGTAACTCCTCACTTAAAGTCACCCAGGTTAACGTTGTTTCGTTGTTACATTGCTGATCAATTAGGGAATATACTCATTTAATGTTGTGCAATGTTCCCTGTTACGGAGTGTCAGAGAGTCAGGGCCCTGCGCCCCTATTCCTGGGATTTACTGTGACTCTCAGTCAGCCAGTAAAATGGAAGGTTTATTGGTTAATAGGAATACAGTCTACAGCAGACTTGTAGGCACAACCAAGACCCCTCAATCAAATCCTTCTGGGGGTTCAGGGAGCTTAGACCCCAGCTTGGGGTTCCCTGCGTTGCACCACCAAGCCCAAACTGAAACTAAAAACTCCTCCAACTGCTTTCTCCCCCCTCCCCTCTGCTCCTCCTCTCCTTTGTTCAGTTTCCCGGGCAGAAGGTGTCACTTCTCCCTACTCCCCTCCTGGCTCAGGTTACAGCTCAGGTAGCTTCCTTCTCATCCCCAATGTAACTCCCCCGCTACATTCCCAGGTCAATTCCACCTCGCTCCATCACACTCCCTTCTAACGTCATTGTTTGGCAGCCGCCTGCTTTGTCTACTGCTTGCAGGAAGAACAGCCCCTTGCAGCGAGCTGGTGGGTGCTTGGAACCAGGGTGGATCGGCAGCCTCCTGTCAGCTCTCTGCTCCCCTAAGTTCCCTGTGCAGCAGCTCCTGGCAGTTCAGCTGTGTCCTTCCCGTCACTGCCATGTGCTGTTCCTGTCCTCTGCCTTGGAGCTGCTCCCTGAGACTACTGCTTCCTGTGGTGGGGGGGGAGGGAAGGAAGGAAGGAAGGGGCTAATGTCAGGGTGTCCCCCTCCCCCCTGCTTCTGCACCCCGCTTACCCCATCTTCCATAGAGCAGGGCTCAGGATGGAGGGAGCTTGCAGCAGCTGCGGTCTCAACAAGCTGACCTAATTAACAAGGCAGTGTACTTAAGGGAAATGCACATATTTCCCTCTATTCCTGCTGCCTTGCAGAGTGAGAGGGTTAACCTTTGAGGGCTCAGCCAATTGCTAGTTCACCATTTAGCAGTAAGGGAAATATCCCACCCTCTGACTCCTCCACCTCAACCAAGCTTCACAATCATCATCACTGTGTACCAGTATTAAATTATTTGTTTAAAACTTATACTCATGTGTGTGTGTGTGTGTATATATATATATATATATATATATATATATATATATATATATAATATCATCTTTGTCTGGTGAAAAAAATTTCCCTGGAACCTAACCCCCTCATTTACATTAATTCTTAGCTGGGGAATTGGATTCACTTAACATCGTTTCGCTTAAAGTCGCATTTTTCAGGAACATAACTATAACATTAAGTGAGGAGTTACTGTATATAAAGGTTCAATATAATGTTTTTGTTTTTGTTTTTTTTTAAAAAAGCATTTAATAGACTGTGCTGGCTAAAAACAAAATTGAGCAGAATGTAACCATTTCTTCATATTACAACAATAGGTTTAAATATGAAGTGGGATTTATTTTTAGCAACGAGTTGGGGCCAGATCCTGCTTGCTTTGCTCACATGAGCTGTCCAACTTGAACAGGACTATTTGTGTGAGTTGAGTGAGATAGATTTGTCTTTGAGTGTGAAATAGAAGGAATATTCCATTTCTCACAATACTTTGCAATCAATAAATTGCAAATAGGCTGTAACCACATAAATCTTTTCTGTGAAAACAATAACTTCGCTGAGTGAGATTGCCACCAGCGCTTTGGTGACTGGTGTACTGACATTAAAATAGTTCTCTGTGTGTTTTAACAATGAATAAAATGCCATTCAAAGAAACTGAAAAGTCAAACTGTTTATAAAATAAATTATTCCTTCTCTTAACCATTCATATATCATAACGATTACACTCTGGGCTTGGTTCTTGAAGAGAGTTGATTCAGGAAATGAAATTATATACCTGCCATTTCACCAAGATTCAGAATTATTTGTTCTTCCCTGCAAATTTTTAAAAACAGCAGTTCATTGTAATTTTCACAATGAAATGATAAAAAAATAAATTCCTCTCTCACCCTTATGGGTGGTATGTGTCTTCCTCAACTTCTGGTCCTCTACCAGAGGCCTGGGAGTTTGAGGGTTCTGCGCAGTATCTTAGCTGTTCCTAGTACTGCACTCTTCTGGACAGAGAGCTCTGATGTTTTTGTTCCTGAGATCTGTTGGAGCCACTCACACAGCTTAGGAGTCACAGCCCCGAGTGCTCCTACCACCACTGGGACCACTTTGGCCTTCACTTTCTACATCCTCTCTAGTTCCTCTTTCAGACCCTGGTACATCTCCAGCTTCTCATATTCCTTCTTCCTGATGTTGCTGTCACTTGGCACTGTTATATCTATCACCACTGCTGTCTTCTGGTCCTTGTCTATTACCACGATGTCTGGTTGATTGGCCAGTACCTGCCTGTCCGTCTGGATCTGGAAGTCCCACAGAATCTTAGCCCTGCTATTCTCCACAACCTTCTGTGGAATCTCCCATCTGGTCTTGGGAGGGTCTAGCCCATACGCTGTGCAGATGTTCCTGTACACAATGCCAGCCACTTGGTTGTGCCGTTCAGTGTATGCTGTTCCTGCCTACATCTTACATCCTGCCACTATGTGTTGGACTGTCTCTGAGGCCTCTCTGCACAGTCTGCACCTTGGGTCCTCTCTAGTGTGGTAGACCCCTGCTTCAATGGATCTGGTGCTCAGTGCCTGTTCCTGTGCTGCTATGATCAGTGCCTCAGTGCTGTCTTTTAGTCCAGCCCTTTCCAGCCACTGGTAGGATTTCCCAATGTCAGCCACCTCAGCTATCTGTCGATGGTACATCCCATGCAGGGTCTTGTCTTGCCATGGCACTTCTTCTGCTTGGTCTTCCTCCCATGTCTGCTGCTGCCTCAGGCATTCTCTCAGCAGCTCATCTTTGGGGGCCATCTTACTGATGTACTCCTGGATGTTCCGGGTTTCATCCAGGACAGTGGCTTTGACGCTCACCAAGCCCCGCCCGCCTTCTTTCCGGCTGGTATACAGTCTCTGGGTGTTGGACTTGGGGTGGAAACCTCCGTGCATTGTGAGGAGCTTCCGGGTTTTCACATCGGCAGCCTCCATGTCCTCCTTTGGCCAGCTCACTATACCGGCAGGGTATCTGATGACCGGCAGGGCGTATCTGTTGATGGCGTGGATCTTGTTCTTCCCACTGAGCTGGCTCTTCAGGACCTGTCTTATCCTTTGGTGATACTTGGATGTTGCTGTCTTCCTTGCCTCCTCATCGTGGTTTCCATGTGACTGTGGGACGCCAAGGTACTTGTAGCTGGTCTGTATGTCTGCTATGTGGCCCGCTGATAGTTCCACCCCATCAGTCTTGACTACCCTCCCTCTCTTCACTACCATCCGGCCACACTTCTCCAGTCCGAATGACATCCCGATATCCTCACTGTAGATCCGCGTCAGGTGGATTAGCGAGTCGATGTCTCGTTCATTCTTAGCATACAGCTTGATGTCATCCATGTAGAGGAGGTGGCTGATGGTAGTTCCACTCCTGAACCTGTACCCGTATCCAGTCCTTGTGATTATCTGGCTGAGGGGGTTTAAGCCTATGCAGAACAGCAGCGGGGACAGTGCATCACCTTGGTATATGCCGCACTTGATGGCCACTTGTGCAAGTTGCCTTGAGTTGACTTCTAGTGTTGTCTTCCATAGTCCCATTGAGTTCTTGAGGAAGGTCCTTAGTGTCCTGTTGACTTTGTATAGCGCCAGACATTCACAGATCCACGTGTGCGGCATTGAGTCGTAGGCTTTCCTGTAGTCAATCCAGGCTGTGCTCAGATTGGTCTGTCTAGACCTTGAGTCTTGGGCGACTGCTCTATCTATGAGCAACTGGTGTTTTGAGCCTCTGGTGTTGTTCCCAATGCCCTTCTGAGCTGTGCTCATGTACTGGCCCATGTGGTCCTGTAGCTTGGCAGCTATGATGCCTGATAGGACTTTCCATGTTGTGGGGAGGCAGGTTATTGGCCGGTAGTTGGACGGTTCTGTTCCCTTGCAGGGGTCTTTCATGATCAGCACTGTCCTTCCTTGTGTTAGCCAGTTTGGGTGGGAGCGTGCTGCTAGCAGCTGGTTCATCTGTGCTGCTAGGCGTTCATGCACTGCTGTTAGTTTCTTTAGCCAGTAGGTGTGGATCATGTCTGGTCCAGGTGCTGTCCAGCTCTTCATGTTCTTGACCCGCTGCTGGATGTCTTCTACTGTGATGGTGACTGGTTTCTGTTCTGGGAGAGTGCTGTGCTCTGTTCTCAGATCCTGCAGCCACTTTGCATTGGTGTTATGAGTCTTCTCTTTCTCCCATATGTTCTTCCAGCACTGTTCAGTTTCTGCTGTTGTGTTGTTGCACTGCAGTTGGGAGTACACCTTGGATGGTTCTTTGGAGAACAGGGCATTTACTTTTTTGGCTTCTGCTTCTCTAGTGTATCTCCTGGGTGTGGTTGCAGTGGGTAACCACTTGAAAACCATCCTACCTCTTGAAAGTTAAATGGCAAAGAATTTTCAAAATTTCAACAAAAAAATGGTGACAATCTTCAGGCAAAATGCTGACTCATTTCCTGACCAGCTCCAATATATAGTATTCACTGCATGACCACTGTAACTGCAGGGAACAATGATCAAATCCAGAGTCACATTAGTGTAACTACCCCTGTGGCAGGGAAAAGAGACATTGTACTAGGATGTCCATACTAGGGCCACCCTGAAGTGAATTCAAATCATCCTCTTCTTCAGATTAAAAAAAAAAATGTCTGGATGACTCTTTTGATTTGCAGTTTTTTGTTTTTGAAGTCTCCACATATCCATGCTTCGATCACATCTGGAACTGCCAAAAATATTATAAGAGAATCTTTTGCTATGACCAATCCGGCCAGAAGATGATTCACGAGAACAGAGTGTCATGAAGTTCCCAGTCCAAGGCCCTGATCTTGCAATAAGCTCCATGCAGATGGGCTCCTGGATGTCCAAGTTTGCACATTCAAGAGTTTTAGTTCTGATAAGCTTTGGGGAAGCATCTGAACTTTTGACGTCCTTGTTTGAAATGAACATGAACTTTGAACCTTGAGATTCACCAATCATGAGACAGTGCCAAGTAGTCTCTCCGCTATACCTGAGGGCAAATACCTGGCCAAAACTCAAAACAAAACCAGCTCTTTAAATTAATCATTACTAATCACCTCTGCTCTTAATGGCTTTCATGACACGCAACTCCTAGGTCTGGGTACAGGACTTATGGTCTCCACAATTAGTTTGAATTCAGCTTGTTATGCCGAGATCTCTGAAGGATAGCGTAAAACTCTACCATCTCAGCCTTAGTAAAAACATTCACAACCTGTTAAGCCCTGGAGTTAGTAACTTTGAAATGCTCGCACAATTTGGTTTCGCTATTTTTTCATTGTAAATTATATATATCCCAGGGCCATGAAGGGCAAGAAGCTGGGCGTAAGAAAAAAAATTAAACTACCCAACCCCTTCTTTTATTTGCAGGCTATCTGTATTGCAGGCAGGTGCAACACAAATGCCCAAATACCTCTGCTAAAATATCGAAACCCTGACCTACAGGGACCAACTCAAACGGGCTTTTGAGCCTACATGCTTATTCAATTTGTCCTCAGGAAAGGCTGCCAATGTTCAGACATGATGCCAAATGTGTGGCGGTTTTTTAATGCAAAGTTGAAAAACCACAAAACTCATTTTTACTGGTGACCTTTTTACCACTAATTGTTGGGGGTACTTTAAAAAAAAGTCACTTTGGTCAGAGCTGACTCGACATCCCAGAAATGGTCGCCCAACAGCTACTCCCTTAACCCTCTCAGCATTCATATCCAAACTAGATTGGGTCTTGCTGGATGAGTCAGACATTCTTGCAAAGCAGATTTTTGATTGTGAAATAGATCCCCAAAAAGTAGCTCTACTGAGAGGGGGAGAGAGAGAGAGAATGGGAAGGAGAGAGAGAGAAATCGGCCTACTGCCCTTGTGGTATGAGAGCTGCCTTCCCAGCCGATGTGCATTTAGGGCAAGCATTTTACTATCTTTGCATGGCCATCTGGCAGCTGCAGCTTTACCAGAAGGGCCCAGCTTTACCAGAAGGGCCTCCCTTTGTCTTGCGTACCCCTCCCTTGGAATGCTGGGCATTAGAGTGTTCTCTAAATAGTTTTTGAGTTTTTAACTTGTTCTTGCTCTATTTTTACCTCTTATAATATGGAGCTTTATTTTACTTTTTCTGCAACATTTTTAGTGTAGCTCATTTGAGTATTTGCAGACAGGTGAGATGACTTTTTGGCCAAACTTTCATCTCATTTGCACTAGTGTCACTCCAGATTAACTCCACTAAAGTCAACAGAATTTCTCCAGATTTACACTGGTGTGATTAAGAGCTGAATTTGGCCTTTTGTTTTCTATGGCCGGCTTGGCTAATACAAGTATGTAGGTAGCCCCCATCTCTGAGTGAAAACCCTGAGGTAGCCATGGCCTGAGAATGCTGTGTGCAGAAAGCAGAGCTGGGGTGTTAGGATTTTCAGGACCGCAAAGAAATGCCTCAGTATTTATGGGGTTTTTTTGGGAGTGGGTGGGAAGGGGGGAACTGAAACAGTATGAAAAGGCCAACTCTTCTTAATTCAGACCCATAAAGGGCACCAGAAGGCACTGAAAATGCCTGTAAAGCATATAAAAAAGTATACGTATTAAGAAAATAACCCAAGTACAAAGACTGGAATCAGTGTCCAAGCCTGCTACAATGTGTAGTGTGCTCTGGTCTTAAAAAAATCCAGTTGAGCCAAATGGATCCCCTGTTGTGAGCTCACTGAAGTCAAAGGAGTTGCACCACAAATGACTGTGACCAATATCCTGTTTCCTGACTCAGGATGGCTGTTTTGTTTGTGAGTAAATGCTCTTTAGTGAGATAATGGGAGGGGGGCTAGTTGCAGAGGACAATGATCACATTCCTGTCCTACGTCTGGCAACACAGCCTACAGATCAAACTTGGTAACTAGCCAATTTCCTCTCCAGTGAAAGTTCACTGAAGGCAACAAAGGTGTAGGATGGGTGAAATCCTACGCCACTGAAGTCCATGGCAAAACTCTCATGGATTTCACTGAGGCCAGGATTTCAACCCTAGGCTTTTTTTACTGACAGTAAATAGACAGACGGGCCCCCTGCCCTGAAGAGTTCACAGCCTGAATAACATAGAACCACAATCTGTAATAAAGCATCTGATAAGAACCAGCTTGGATGTCTCTTTACTCTACATACAGTACCTGCCAACTGTCTGTTTGGAGTGAGCAGGCTTTTTTGAGAAATTTTTTTCAATTTTTGTCTCCAAAAATGAATGTGGTTCAAAAGTCTTAATGTGAGGCCTCCTCCCCTTCCCATGTCATATAGTTTAATAAAGAACAACCACAGCTGGACCAATGATTCATAAACAATAATTTAGGTAAAGTGTTTTTGCCTCTCACTTTCTGTCAGCACAACCCAATTTTCTCAGTTTTTTTTCAATGTTCATAATTGCTGAATAACTCTTGGTCTGCAGCTTGTCAAGGGGCAGTTCACTACAGACATCTGACATTCAAAATTTAATCTCTTTTGATTGGGCAATAGATGCCATAACATGCTTTTGTTCCTTGGCTGGAAGAGCATATCATATAGGGCAGTGTTTCCCAAACTGGGGTCGCTGCTTGTGTAGGGAAAGCCCCTGGCAGGCCGGGCCAGTTTGTTTACCTGCCGTTTTCGCAGGTCTGGCCAGTTGTGGATCCCACTGGCTGTGGTTCACCGCTCCAGGCCAATGGGAACTGCTGGAAGTGGCAGCCAGCACATCCCTGGGTCCACGCCGCTTCCAGCAGCTCCCATTGGCCTGGAGCAGCGAACTGTGGCCAGTGGGAGCTGCAATCGGCCGAACCTGCAGACACAGCAGGTAGACAAACCAACCCAGCCCACTGGGGCTTTCAATACACAAGCAGCGTCCCAAGTTTGGGAAATACTGATATAGGGGATTTGATTCAGCAAAGCACCTGAAGCTGAAAATACCATGTATGTGGTTAAGTGCTTTGCTAAAGAGGGATGTACTTAAGGATATGCTTGAAGTTAAGCCCATGCTTAAATCGCTTGTTGAGTCAGGCTCAGAATTAGATGTGAGGCGCTCACACATACGCTTTCAAATTTAAAATTCTTTTGCCATGAATATGCTGCAATTGTTCCTTAAAATGTACTATGTCAGTGAAAGTTCCTGCCAGGAAAGTCTTTTGCAACAATGTTCATTGAAAGGGAACCCACAAGGAGCATGAACACTACTGAAGGACCTTTCTGTTTAAAAATTTGAATAAGTACTCTCACATAATATTTTGCTCTAGTCATTCAGCTCATGTAGTATCAGGCCACGTCTACACTACGGGATAATATCGAATTAGCTAAAAGCGGTTTTATAAAACTGATATTATAAATTCGATTTCATGCGGCCACACTAGGCCCAGTAATTCGGCGTTGTGCGTCCATGGTCCGAGGCTAACGTCGCTTTCTGAAGCGTTGCATTGTGGGTAGCTCTTCCGTAGCTATCCCAGAGTTCCCGCAGTCTCCCCCGCCCCTTCGAATTCTGGGTTGAATCATTATTGTCGCGGGTGGTTCTCTGCTAAATGTCATCACTCATTCCTTCCTCCGGGAAAACCATCAGCTGCATAATCCTTGTCGCGCTGTAATTTTCCTGGATTGCCCTGGCAGACGTCATAAGCGAGGCAACTCGATCGGAGCCCATTCAGCTTTTTTTTTTCTCCAGCAACGATGGTAACTGGATCCGGGGACAGAGAGCATACTCCAGCGCTCAACACCAGCATTCCACTTGCTTTTGCATGCATAGCAGAATGCCTATGACGGTCGTTCTGATTCATCTACATGCCGGAGGAGAAAACTGGCAACTGAGCAATGCGTATATCCCTCCTCACTCTGGTACTGTCCGCTGCTAGCTTATAGGTTGTCCTTGGGAAATCGGCTGGGGACGCAACGCGCATAAAGCCAAACATTGGGACTGACTCCTGATACAATCCACTCCTTTATGGTTTGTAAAATAGATGTCAGTCGCTAAAATTGGGCCAAGATGTACAGAGACCTAGTGTATAAGAGTCACAGCTGCTCTTGTGTCAGATCACTAGGGGTGCCCCTGCCACAACCCCCACCGTTAGCTTACCACTCCCCCCCAACTCGTCCTGGCGTACGTGGCAGTGTTCCCCCACCCCATTTAGTTTCATAAAGTTAAATGAGAACAGCACAGATGACATAAAACAAGAGACTTATGTTAAAGTCCATGAGATAAATATGAGGGGGAGCAGCCTCCCGAGGCTAACTGACAGCGTCCACAGGCAACAGCTAAGCGGGTATGCGGAGAGAAGGGCCGCAGCATGCTAGCTGTCATAAGACATCGGTCCAGGCAGACCCACAGGAATCCTTAATTCTAATCACACAGGAGAGAGTGAGGGGGCTGATGAGCTCAGCCCCAGTTGCTAATGATGACAGATGGTTACTCAGCCCGTTCGTACCGATCTAC
This sequence comes from Chelonoidis abingdonii, assembly GCF_003597395.2. NCBI lineage: Eukaryota > Metazoa > Chordata > Testudines > Testudinidae > Chelonoidis > Chelonoidis abingdonii. The sequence goes on along the minus strand of NC_133775.1, from coordinate 78,101,955 downwards.
TGGGAGTGAACTGGGAGTCATTTTCCCATTTTTTACCCAGGCGCCCCCCAGCAGCCTCAACCTGAGGCCAGCAGGAAACACTCACTGGGCGACATGCGATGAACGAATATCAAGTCATATTGGCACTGTCTCTACCGGGAGAGGGATAGGACGGATATTGCTCTTTCACTGCTGCTTAGCAGCCCGTATACCAGCAGCATTCAGTACTACATAGGGTGACATTGAAAAGAAGTCAAAAAAATGATTTATTTCCCTTTTCTTTCAACGTGGTGGGGGGGGGGGAAACTGAGGAGCTATTCCCTGAACTCACGCCAAGACACTGTGTTTGAAATCTCAGACATTGGGAGCTCAGCAAGAACATGCAAATTACTTTCCAGAAGACGCTGTGACTGTGGGATAGCTGGAAGTCCTCAGTACCCTCTCCACCATGACGTCCATTGAGTTCTCTGGTCCTGTACGCTGTCACGCAGCGCTGTGTATTCCTGGAGATTTTTTCACGTTTGGCATTGTTTGTTCTGTAACGGAACCTCTGATAGAACAGAGTTTGGTCTCCCCATACAGCGACTCAGATCTAGTAACTCCGTACGGTCCACGCTGGAGCTCTTTTTTGGATTTGAGAACTGCATCGCCACCCGTGCTGCAGAGCTCATGCTGGGCAAACAGGAAATGTAATCAAAAGTTCGGCAGGGCTTTCCCTTTTACCTGCCGCTGCATCCGAATTCAGAATTGCTGTCAGAGCGGTCAGTGGGCGCACTGTGGGATAACCGCCCGAGCCACATAACATCAATTTCCGTCCACATACCAATCACCGATATGTTAATATCGAATTAGCGCTACTCCTCTCGTCGGGGAGGAGTACAGAAATCGATTTAAAGAGCCCTTTATATCGATATAAAGGGTGTTGTAGTGTGGACGGGTACAGCGTTAAATCGATTTAACGCTCTTTAAATCGATTTAAACGCGTAGTGTAGACCAGGCCTCAGTACTTCAAAGTTACAGCACAATAAATGGACAAAATCTAAATACATTTCTGACTGTTTCTGTTTCTGGTGTAGGTCTCTTTGCCTTTGGAATTGTGGTTTAAGCCATAAACAACCCTTATTGAGTTATTTAAGGCTTAATTTACCAAGCATGTAACACTAACAAGAAGGAAATGCTACTTTCTAGTTTGTCTATCAAACACTGTTACTGGGGCAAAAGCCTTGCCTATTTTTTTTAAATATACATTTGACATTTTAAATCAATTTTAATACAAGTAATTCCATAAGGCAGGGAAACAATCTGAAGAAATGGAGCCTTACACGCCATGAAAATGACAAAGCTCAAGGTATGAAGGACGATAACTATCGCCACCAAACCAAAGTAGGGCAACATGCTGTTGGCAGATCTATTGCTTAATTTTGTCACCCAAGCCAGCCTAGATACTAACAGGATTGGGTAATGTGACTATCGTGGACTAGTCAGAGCCGGCTCCAGCTTTTTTGCTGCCCCAAGCAGCGAAGGGGGAAAAAAAAAAAAAAAGCTGCGATAGGTGTCACTTCAGCAGCAGCTCTACCACCATCACTTCCTTCTTCAGAAGAATTCAATGACCGGTCCTTCCCTCCAAGAGGTACTGAGAGATCCGCCGCTGAATTGCCACTGAAGACCTGGACATGCCGCCCACTTCCGTGGGTCACCCCAAGCACCAGCTTGCTGGGCTGGCACCTGGAGCCGGCCCTCGGCCCAGTGGACAAACAGCCCAAAAAGAATCCCAAAGCCAATAACTGAGGGATCAAAGTCGATACTTATGATGTAGCCACTGAGCCCTTGCTTGTACTGAACTTCAGTGATGGTTAGTTTGGTTCAGGACACGGGGTTGAACTTCACCCTTATTCTTTGTGTCAGCTTTAAGAGTGGGATTTCCCCAAGCGCTCAGCACTGGCCTAACTCTGCTCCCATTGAAGTCAATGGGTGTTCTATTGTCGGTGTCCATGTGTGCGGAGTGAGGCCAGCACTGGGTGCTTTGGAAACTGTCACCATCAGTGTGGATTATTTCAAATCCTGCAGGTGAGAATGACATTCCGGGATGCACTCCTGAGCAGTGAGTGGCTGTGTTACCCCTGCCCTGCAGCCTCGGGGGCCTCACGATGCTTTGCTGCTGTAGCTCCCAACCTAGGCTCCTCACAAACAGCACTCAGGCCACACCCTGAGTGTCTGTGGATAGCCACAGCCTTGGTCCAGCAGCTCAGAACCCAGCAGCCTGTCAGCAAACACCAGCACACTCTGGCTTCTGCCAGCCTTGATTAACTACATGCAGGGTGAACCCAATACACTCCCTATCAGGGTTCCCTCTAATTTTTCCCATGCATGTGTGGAATGAATTTTGTTATGTGCATCAGTGTGGAGGTAATGTGTGACACATCACTTTCATATTGGTGCACAAAACAAATTCAGGTGGTGGAGATGGAGCCGAGGGGTTCGAAGTGTGGGAGGGGCCTTAGGGCTGGGGCAGAAGGTTGGGGTGCAGGGGTATGAGGGCTCTGGCTAGGGGTGTGGATTCTGGGGTTTCTTTTCACCTATTCTTGCTGAAATGCAGATTTTCTTTGTCTTCTTTCTCCTCTCTTCCCCCTCCCCCCGCCCCTTGCTGGCTGATGACATTGTTTACAGCTGATATGCAAATTGAGGTAAACACACATCCCTTTGTATGAACCAGACCTGCTTGACCAGTTCTACCTAATCAGGGCTATGTGAATTTGAACATGTGCCTTTAACATCATACAGAAGGATTTCATAAACTTTATGCATAAGGTGTCACTCCATACATTTCACCATGATATTATTGTCCTGTGAGTTATTAGTTTTCAAATGATGCCTCACAAGCTATATTTTGTACAAAGATTAGGACAATAGCATGGAGGGTGTGAATACAGGGGTGCATTCGGACACAGTGAGCTCTAGTATTTCCTCCGTTTCCCCACTCACAAAATGGGAATGATTAACACTCTCCTGTTGTTTGAGGCCTAAGTGATTAAGCTTTATAACATGTTTTGCAAAACTACAGAAGTGTGTCTATTTTAATGAAATATTAATTACATCAGCAGCTAGTCTCAAGCCTGGCTTTAGGAAAATTGACTCTCCCAATTTCCTAAGACAACTTTCTTTAGGTATCTACCATCACCATAGTACCTGAGCCCCTGGCACAGATTAATGACAGTATTGCAACACCCCTGGGAGGCAGGGCGACATTACCCCTGTTGCACAGATGGGAAGTTGAGGCACAGTGATAGTAAGTCACTTGCTCTAGGTCACAGAGAGTCTACCTCAGAGCTGAGAATTGAACCCAGAGCTCTGGAGTTTTAATTCAGTGCCTTAGGGCCATTCCCTAGCAGGAATTTTTAATAGCAGGGACACCTACCTACTAAGAAGTGGCCAGCCTTTGCATATTAGAGGTCTTTGTATATGAGAGGGGAGAAACAAGCACTGCAGGTGTTTGATTGGCTGGATCCTAACTCCCTCCCTCTTGCTACTTCCACCCAGGACTGGCTCTAGGCACCAGCAAACCAAGCCTGTGTTTGGGGCAGCACAATTCCAGAGGCGGCATTCCGGGAGGTTTTTTTTTCGTTGGGGTGGCAAAAAACTTGGAGCCGACCCTGCTTCCACTCAGGACCCATAACTCTTTTTTCCTTTCTCTCTCTCTCTCTCTCTCGATTTTGCCTTTCTCACATCCTCTGTGTGCCTTTCCTGGCTGAAGTGAAGAAGAGGGTGCATTCAGACTCACCACCATCATTCACTGAACAGGGAACCCATGAACAAAACTGGGCAAACCTTTTGGATAATAGTTTATTCACCAAAGAATGCAGTTTCAGGTCAATGGATAATAATCATGAATTTGGGTATAATTCGGTGAATCGTTTTGGCTGAAAAAAATAAAAAACAACAACAAAAAATTAAAATGTTTTGACTTTTCATTTTGAAATTGACCTGGATTTAAAAAAATAAAAGAGGTGTGTGCGTTAAGCACCCAAAAACAAAATTTAAAAAAAAAAATCATTTCAGATCAAACAAAACATTTCATTCAACCCGAGATGAATTTTGTTTTTAGTTTTTTGTTTCAGCCAGCAAACCAAACAGTCAATTATTTGCTCAGCTCTACCCATGAGTTGTGTCTCCCAGCCTCTAAGTCACATCAGTACATTTTAGCCACATTGGTAGAAAAATAAAGCCATGTCCTCAGTGGGTGAAGATAAAAGTGGATCATTGACATCAGTGGGGATACATCGAAATACACCAGCTGGGCATCAGGTCCAGAATATTCCACCTGACTCTCCTCTGTGGTTTACGCCACTGTGATTCTTTGGCTTCAGCAGAGTTACTCTTGATTTACACATAAAAAGGAAAACAGAATGAGGCTGAATGGATACTTGTTAACATTCGATGAGGCGCAATTCTGCCCCCAGATATACATAGGTGAGAGCAGCACTTGTTAATAAAGAACTGCAGGCCTGATTCTGAGCAGCTTTACAGCAACATAACTGACCTCGGTGGAATGACTCCTGATTTACATTGGCATAAGTGCAATCAGAACCATGACCAGTAAATACTGCCTTGTGCATTTCCCTGGCATATTGTTTTGGAAAACCTGAAGACAAAGAAATAAGAAACCATCCTTCTGCAATGAAAATGAAATGAAATGAAAAATTAAATGTCCAGGGAATCCCTGCAAGGTTTTGTGCAGAACAGGAAGATCCATTACAGCATTTTAAATTTTTTTTTTGAAACTTCAAAAACAGCTGAATGCCAAAAAGCTAACAGGCAGGGCAAATTGAGCAAAAATAAAATATTCCATGGACTGGCTTAAAAATTAAGTCAATGTTTATTTTTTTATGCTTTACACTTTGGCCAACATTTATCCCGAATGAAGGCAGCAAAAGTTATTAGATTTCATGGAATGTAAATAAACAGTTATTGGTAAATACATTTTGGTGGTCTGCTTGTTACGCTGCATGTCAGGTAAACTATAGGGAACTGGCAGCAGTTCAGACATCTTCAAGGAACACAGAAAATGGACATATTTTACTAATTATAGCTAACAAAAACACTCTGAGATTACAGTTAAATTACATTAAAACATAACTTATTGGCAACGGCTATGAGCATAATGCTCTGCCTATATCTTTCTGGATAATGTTTCAGCAGAACATAGCAGTGACATCGGGAAATCCTGGCGCAGAATAAGGCTGGGTGGCCCATCAAGGTTCATCCAGCTACTCAGTGTTTGTGCCCTGTAATGTTTTCTGCAGGTCTAAAACACTTTTTAATACAGCAGCGACCTTAGCTAACTGCTTTGCTGTGTGCGGCCATGGAGCAGTAACTGCCCAAGGACTCTGATAGAAATTAAGGGTCACTCTATCTCATTCCCTGGAGACACCCATAGGAGGGGAATTGAAGGATCAATGAATTCTGTGGGGTCTTGTGTCTGGATACTAAGACTCCCCCCCAGTCATTCTCCTGAGCTTCACAGCATTGCTCTGCCTCTATATTTTCCAGATCTTCTCTGGAACATTTTTATATGCTGAGAATGAGGAGGAAGATTTTGTGGTGGTGGCTTTAGGGTGGGTTGTTGTTAGGCACCAAATCATGTTGAGGCTGAACGATCATGCAAAGGCTGATAATGGTGGTTATGCAGATAAAGACAGAAGTACACCTTTAAGTTTGACCTAAACTAGGATAATTCTTATTTTAATTTAAAATAAGCCAATAGAGATCAATGATTTTACTGCTAAATCCGGCAGTGCCCCTGTACTATATCTCTATATATGACAATACTTATTGCTACCTTACTGGAGTTAACTCTAGGGCTGGGAAGAAAATGGGATTTTTATGTGGAAAATTTCAATAAAAAATTAAATATTTTGAGTCAGAAATGCTACCAAGCTGATTCATGGAAGTTGTAGTTCATGCACTTCATGCCCCTGTTCTGCTACATGGACCAAGCTCCCTGGTCAGAATATATCTTCCATGTTGCTCCACAGTCTCCCAACTTGGTGAAGGGAGGGAGTGCATCATGGGAGAAAAAGTCCAACACCAGAATCCAGCCCATTGAGGCAAATGGGGACATGAGGCAAAGGAACTACAACACCTATGAGGTGCGGCAGTAGCATAACTATCCAAATATTTTGGTTCTGCCAAAATATTTCAGTTTTCTGCCAAAAAACCAAGAACTTTTCAGTTTAGGGACATTCGGTTTAAAAAACAAAAGAAAACAAAGTTTTCCACAGAGAAGTGTTGAAGTCAACGAAACTATGCTACTTCAGCTTCTTAGACCTTAATGTCAGAAGGGACCGTTGACATTCTGTGTAATTGGCATAATTTAAAATTTACAGCATGTGCAGGTTTGGCCCACAATTTGTCTCCCTTACCCAGAGGCCTCTAGCCAGTCACGTTAACATGAGTAATTTTCAAAATGAAAAGTTAACATGCAGTAACCTCTCGCTGGCATGGGAAAGACACCACTAACTTCATTCCTGCTCGTTGTGCCATGCTGTATAAATATTGACGTCTGAGCTTTTCTGCCCATTCCAGCATGTGAATGCAAGACGCTAGGGAGATTGTGCTTCCTTTTTGCATTGTGCATGAATAAACTCCTCCATTTGCTTGTCTTGGTTACTTTTATTCACCATTCTTTGCTGGGAAGATTTTTACACAGGAAATCTGAATTTTAAAAGGAGACAGGTGACAAGCTGTGGCCATGAGGAAGTGATTGTCACCATATGCAGATGGAAAGCCATGGCTCCCCCACTTCACATGATGCCACTGGGATTTGAAGATTAGAATCCAAATTAAATTATTAAAAGAGAAACAACAAAAAAAGGTTGGACCTTTCCTTGCCTTCTTCCCACGTGCTGGGCAATTATGAATCAAAGTAGGAAAAACAACACAGCTGACATACTAAGATATAACTGTTTGGCACCATGTAATGCTTTTGCCTCCTTGTATGGATATATCCAGTAGGTATCATTTCGACATCTAAGAAATTATTAGACTCAGGCAGGGGACCCACTTTACTAATCATTCATAGCAGCTTCTTATGAACAGCTGCTCCATACCAAGCACCACATGTTTCTCCAGGATCTCACTTCCAATACAGTCAGTGAAAAGGCACACATAGAACTAGCTGTGATAGCGCCATTTCGTGGCTCCCAAAATAATACAAGGTGCACCCAGTAGGGAACTCTTTATTAGACGGTTTTTAGCAGTAAATATCATAACTACAACTTGAATTATTATATGAAGCAAACCCCGTTAAATAGAAGTTACTAAATCCTAATCTAAACATGACAGTACTGGGGATATGCCAGCTGTTTGGTGGCCAGTTGAAGACAAGCTGGTGATCAGTCCAGTTCCTAGTGCATGAAGTAGAAGTCACAAGGCAACTGGTGCAAAGTGGCTCCCTTGTAGTCTGTGTCAAGCCTGAAATGGGTCATAGAGAAGTTCTCTGTCATCCCAGAAATGAATTTCAGTTGTGGGTTGGGGTCTATTGGGTCTGATTACCCTCTCACTTTCACACCTGTATTACACTAGGAGAATTGCATTAACTTCATTGGGAGATGCCGGGTACTTAGCACTTTTGAAAATCAGGCTGCTTATTTGAGTGCCTAAATATACTTCTTTAGGCACCCAAATAAGCAGCCTGATTTTCAAAAGTGCTAAGTACCCGGCATCTCCCAGTGAAGTTAATGCAATTCTCCTAGTGTAAATATACTTCTTTAGGCACCTATTTTTGGAAACCTTGGCGGTTGGCCCCCGTTTTCAAACTTCTTGTTACTGACATCAGTAACCAGGCATATAGAATGAACATTTAGGGTCAAATTTAGAAAGATATTTAGGCACCTAGAGAGGCAAATAGGTATTTCTGAAAATCCCACTAGGCACGTGGGAGCCTAATTCCCACTGAAATCAATAGTAGCTAGGTGCCCAGAGCCAAGATCTTCAAAAGGTATTTAGGTGCCTAACTCCGATTGATTTCAACTGATTTAACTATTCAAATGTTGGGCTACGGACATCCCCTTATGGCACCCATATTTAAAAACTAGGTCCCTGAAGCCAAAACAAACACCTGAATCAATGCTACGCACAGAGTTTAATCTAAACACATAATGAAGTCTAACTCAGATATGTACTGTGTACTCCATCTACAGGGCCTGGAGATGGCAAACTGAAGCCTGCTTTTATAGAGTGCCAACTCAGGGACCTGTTCCCAATTTGCAGATTTGGCCTGTTCCATTCTGAGAGTTGTTTCATATACTCGATGCCTGTTTGTGTTAATGTTTACGATTGAAGTTTTTCATTATTTGATGTTATATTTGGCCGTCGCATAAGAATTCCATTTAGATGGCCTGAAATCTAGTGTCAAAGCAAAGCCAAAGAAGTGTCTTTCTGATGGACCTTCTGTTCCCCTCCAATTACATTTAAAAAAAAACAAAAACTTTCTATTGTAGGTGTTTTCTTTGTAGCTTTTGTACTTCTTGCCAAAGAACTTGCAAACACTTTATTTATTAGAATGTGTGTGTGTTTAAACAGTCAGTGTTGGAAGGGACATAGCTCTTCTGGAACTGAACTCAGAGCCGTACACCACAGGCTATCAGGGAGCTGGCAAAAGGACTTGCCAGGTGGGCAAATTTCTGCTGTTGGGTTTAGGCCTGTACAACATGAAGGGTGGCTGCATAGGCCTCTCCTTTGGGCCCTTCAGCCGTCCTCATAATTTTGGATGTAAACAGATTGCTTACTGGCTACTTTGCTGACATATTTGTTCTCCTAGTGGGGTTCCAACGAAGTTGGAATGACTGCCCTGCTGCATACAAATTGTGTATTTATTATTTGTATCACAGTAACCCCTAGAAGCCCCAAGTGAAATCAAGGTCTTATTGTGTTAGGCAGTGTACAAACACATACTGAGAGACAGTCCCCGCCCTGAGGAGCTTGCAGTCTGAGATCCTAATTCAGGAAAGCACTTACGGACATGCTTAATTTTAGGCTTGTGCAATGGAATTTAAGCACATTCCTAGAATTAATCACTTGCTTTGGTGATGTCATGAAGAAGTCTGTTTTCCTGAATTGGAGCTGAAAATCCCAGCTTCTCATCTCTTATCTGACTGTCTGGCTCTGTTCACAGCTTTCGTCACAGCCTAAGGGTGGAATTTTTTGTGCAAGCCCTTTGATAAAGTATTGGTAGTGAATCACGGCTAAGGGAACAATCCTGTGAGGAGTCAAGAGCCCACTGATTCTGTGGGAAGTGAGGGTTGTCCGCACTTTGCAGGAGCAGGCCCTATGTGATTCATGCATGTGCTCAATTGTTAGACTGGCTCAGCAGATCCATGGCTGAAACACATACAGGTAGCGGGGTGGCTAAGGACCTGCAAAAGGGGACCTGCAAAATATGGTGGCCTTCATAGAAAAGCCAATTGAACATAAAGCAATGAGGCCAGATTTGAAAAATAGCATAAGGGATAGTATGCTAGCTGGTTAGGAGCTGCAAGACAATGACCAAGTAAAACAGCTGAAAAATTATACTGCAGAGAAACTAAGAGTCATCACCTCAGTCTGGACCAATAGGTCAGAAAAGCAAACACCACCCTTGGATGATACCTATTAGGTAATTCTCATGATATTCCTCTGAGATATGTAAACATGAATCATTATCTCCATTTTACATTTGGTGAAACTGGGGCAGAGATGTGCAATGACTGTCCCAGGGCCATCGAAGGCATCTTTGTCAGAGCTGGGATAAATTTCTGATGCTTTGTCTAATGCTTATCTCACTAGACCATGCCTTTCTCATATAAATATATTGATCCTCAAGTACATGCCTGATTTAGCCACACTGAGTAACTTTAATAAACAATTTTGAAGGGACTGATCAGTCAAACTCCTTCTATGGGATGTGTGCAGGACACCCTCATTTTGTTGCTTAAAAACCATTACCTGTTACTGATTTTAATAAACTCAAAACTGGAATGATTTACAAGTGAGCCTCAAAGTCCTTGGCAGACCAGAAGTCACTTAGTATATCCTTAAGGTGGCTCAACAGATATGATTTGTTTCAGAGTCATTGCTGCTGATCTATAAAGAGCTACAAAAATGCCTCTGTTAATATATGAAAGAATTGACCATAACAAACAGCAAGGACAGAATTTCCCATACCAGATCAAACCATTGGTTCCTGACGTCTGGTATCTTGTTTCCAGGAGTGACCTGGGCTAAATGCTTCAGAAGAAAGTAAAAATCTCACATGATGTATTTAGCTAATTGTGCAAAGTGGTAATGGTTGTGGGTGGTGACGGTCCTTCCCTGCTCCTGCTGATTTAACCATATACTCTGACTACTAATGTTATCATTAGCCCCAAAATCACCTGCCTCTTCACGAATCTGTGCTGTGAATGCCACAGGTTGAAAATACACTGTCTGAAGAAGATTTCCTTGTCTTGATTCTATATTCATTAGCATTAATTTCATGACTCGTTGGTCTCTCTCATCTTACTGGACTGGCTGTAAAGGAGGGACAGATCAGTTTTCACTAATCGCTTCTGAGAAGAAAAAGGGGCACCTCTGCAAACAGAGACAAAGGACTGCTGGCTGGATAAAAGTGACTCTCTCTCTAGGGAGTGGGCGGTTGTGTTGGGGGAGACAGTACAGGTCTCTGCCAAGGGATAGCAAGTGGCTTGGTAAAACAAACCTGCACATAAACTCTTTTTGTTTTCTTAACCTCTCTCTTGTGTTATGCTTTGTTCCTCTTATTAAGATTAAACAGTACTTTGGTTTAAGAAGGCTGTCTGGTCACTGTGTTTACTGCTGGTCACAAGCCCCTGAAGGGAAGACCTGTGCCTTCTGGGTAAGCACAATTTATACACAGGGTGCTGTAGCCCAAGGCCTGGTATAAGAATGGGAGAATCAAGTGATTCCACCCCTGGAGAGGTGCAGCTAGCCCTATATCTACGGCATTTGCATAAATGTAACATGCTGCTCTTCAGAAGTCTGAAGGATACTTTGCCAATATAAAGTCTCTTTCCTTTTCCACACTCACTGTGTTCTATTGGTGGAATGACACCATTGTTTTTCAGCTGCAGAAATCAGTACCAGTCACCTACTGATTATTTCATTGTTCTGTATCTGATTAATATTGCCTCTATACAGATGTGTTACATCCACCACTTCCAAATAAAATGGGCTTTTAATTATAGCGGGGCAATTGTTTTCTACTGAAATGTTTTCAGCAAAAAATGCAGATTCAGAAATACCTGAATTTTTCATGGATTCATGTTGGTATTGCCAAATTGTTCACTTGGTAAAAACTAAAATTTCCTCTCAAAATTAAAAAAAATCCACTTGAATTTTTTTTTAATTTGCCTTTAATTTTATTTTTAAAAATTCAAACATGTTTAAACATTCTCAAATTTAAAACAAAATATGTCATCTGGGGCTGAACAAAACCTTTAGTTCAACCCAAAACATTTTTTGTTCAAAAACTGCCAACAAAACAAAAAAATCAATTATTCACCCTCCTCTGCTAATATCAATAATTCTAGTATCAATGGAATCACATCAGCAAAAGCATGCAGAAAATGTAATATGTTAAACATTAACAACAGCACTCAGTCCTAGAAAGGTCTGATAAGCCATGATTAAATCTAATTATGGATTATTGTATATTACCTACCTCCAAGACTATGGAAAATTGCTTCCTTTTAACAGCCTTGGCTGTCTGCCTCTGACCACACACATACTGGGTAATACTTTCTTGTGATTGATGCATTTGTTGCTTGCTCAGCTATAGGCCAATTCTCTTTTAATCAGAGGTGTGAGTTCCCTAATTGTTGTCAGAGCCCATGTTAACTTTTTGATTAAAAGGCATCCTCCCATTTACAGTTAAAGAAATACACTAAACACCACAATTCCCGTTTTTTCCACAGTATGAAATACAACACTTGCTAAATTCTTCTCTCATTTGATGTTAATGGGGTTGCACTGAGATGTGAATTTGGATACATTTTAATGAAAAGTCAATGTGGTAATATAATAATTTAATTTTCTATTTTCCTTTCACAAGTAGATAAACTCCAGCAATATTTTCCATGTTGCACTGGGACAGCTTCATGTCCATTGATTTCCACACAGCTTTTTTTGAATATTTACTTAGATTGGTTATTAAACTCCTTTGCTTTACCAGCGCTACCACTAAAATAAACACATCAAAATTCAGACATAGAAAGAAGTTTGCTTGTGACACTAACCTTGCAAGGCAAATAATTCTACTTATCTCTACAAGGGCCTTTATTTCTTGTGGAATCAAAGCAAATTCATTTTTAATTTGATACCTAACTCTTTCCCATAAATCTCATTAGACTAAAAATAGCAAAGATCTCCATATGATTAAAGACTTCACATGCAAGAAAGCAATCTGGTCATAGTGCTCCTTAGCTTTATATACTCCTTTCTATTTGACAACATTAATTTGCCATCTGTCAGCTTAGTTTACTTGCTGCTTGCTTTGAGTTCACCTCCCCCATTTTCAGTGTCAGCTGTTTTTAATAGTTGGGCCTCTTTGAGTGGGCCATTTATGCAGATTTGAAACAAGCAAAATCCTAAGCACCCGCCATATGGGAACCCACTTTGTATTCCCCAGATTGACAGAGCCATTCTTAGTCCTCCTCCTTTATTCCCCCCTACAGCACTTACTTTAAAAGAAATATTTTTTTTCTTCTCTATAGTACCTTTCTTCCCAAAAGATTCCAAAGCTCTAAAATGTTTGCAAAATAGGAGACAAATTCTGCATTCCCGTACAGTTCTGCTGAAGCCAGTGGAGTTGACAAGTGTGCCAGAGGACCAAACTTAGTCCCATAAGCATAATTCCATCAAAGAAATAATGTTGAGAGATTGTTAAAATTGAAGAATTAAGCCAGCAAATGAAAAAGTTAAATAGGCAGTTGCAACTGTAACTCTACCCTATGTGCACGCTGCATACATTATAATATGTTTCACTGCATGATCACCTATTATTTCTGAAATAATACAGTATAGCATTGTCTAATATATCACGCCACTGAGAAACACATCTGTAGTATAGCGTAGCATAGGGTGGTTGAACATTTTCTCTCAAAGATGTCTTTCAGTGGAACACTGGTTTCCCCTCCAGCTCTAGCGTAGCATATTTTTAATTTTTGTACATTGTTTTCATTGTCATAATGGTCCAATATAACATTGACTTTGATTTGATTATGAAAAAGTCCCCTCAGAATATTTGAACCCCAATCTTGCAAATACTAAAGTGCATGAATAACTTGACTGGTGTTGGCAATTCCATTATTATTGCCATTATTTTTTAAGGGTCTGGTCCAATGGCCATTGCAGTCAGTGGGCCATGGCTCAGACCCTGAATGAATATCATCACTTTCCAATTAAGAAGGAGGACGCTAAAGACAAGCATGTTTCCTCTTTTGGAAACAGCTATGGTTTTCTGGAGCTGAGTCATTGGGGGCAGTAAGGGGCTGGGGCCACCTGGCTCCCCTAGTGGCAGGTATGTACCCTTGCAGTTCATACAAACCACTACAGAACCAACCCTTACAATGGAAGAAAGAGATCAAACCCTGCCAGGGCTCCTGTACTGGTTTCCTGTCCCACCCTGAACTAGATGTGTAAGTGAAGTTGGCAAAGCACAAGTTAAAACAATCTCATGAGCCTATTGCAGCCTATTCAGCCAGACACTTTTTAAACCTCAGACCACTCCTGTTCTTGGTGGAGGACAACAGGTCTCTCCCCTTCCTGGTGTCCCTGGAAAAATCAAGCACTTCAAGAGTCCTTCTCATCCTTGAGATTAAACCATATTTCAACAGAGGGCTTCTGTCTCCTCCAGGAGATCCTGGCAACACTTTCTGGCTGTCCCTTGCTACGCCTTTGCTCCAGGTGGTTCTGCCTCTCTACTCTAACCTCCAGAGAGGATTAACAGAACCCCCTTTTTATATGATATGTTCCTAGCCCTTTCCCAGCTGGGATTGACAGCTCACACTGAACTAGCCCCTGTGTATTCAATCAGGCTAAACAGGCCCCTCTTAAAGGGACCAAACATCCTGTGACGAGGCCCCAAAGAATTCTAAAGCAGCATCTATAGCTCCTTTTTGTACCCAGCATCTGAATCTCTGGGGGATTGGATTGGGAGAGTAGGCAAAGTCAGAAGTTGTCAAGACTCCGTCTTTCACAGCAGCATTTTAAAATAAAGCAGTAATTATAGTTTGGGAACTTGAGGAGGATTTTTTTCAAGTCCCAGACACATTTTCAACCCTCCAAAAGTCATCTGATGTTAAAAAGAGCTGTGGGGTTTTTTTAAATGAAAATATTAGTGAGCTTAAATCAACCAAAATTACACTAATATATTTTAACATCGAGAAAAACTTCAGTGAACCTTTTTTCCATGCCATTTCTCTGCCAATTCAAGAGTTTCTGGATATAAGGGAGGAAAATAATATTTCCACTGGGGCATTGAAATTAGAGGGTGAAATTCACCTCTGTGCAGAAAGCCAGCACAAGGACTATACACTGCTTAACTCATAGAGCAGAAGTGGAACCTTGCGCTTCCCCTCTGTGCAGGTGTGAATTTCATCCTCAGCGCTGAGTATGTGTCCAGACTGTTTAAAACCCTCATTTGTCAGTCAGATGGATCCACTGTCCCAACCCTCTTTATACATTATGAATACATGGTGGGGAGATGGGTATAAAGATTTTTAATCCCCAGGAGTTTCAGATGGGTGTATTACTTGTGGGTAGTGACGCCATGACAGGATTAAATGGCTCATGCCAATTCACCATTACAGTCTCATGAGCCACGAGGGATTTTGTTCATGCCACATTTCAGAGAACTAATTAAATTAGAAACATATTTAGCCTTTCAAAATGTTGTGTGGGAGCTATTTTGATATCCCTCAATCTAAAAAGCTGAGTTTCCTTCTTTACCATATAGAAGTTCTAAAGTGACCAAAAAAGCCTCAAAAGCTTTTGTGCAAATCACTTTCTTGATTTTCGAGCCCTATATCCCATTATTTAATAGGGATAGATAGAAAAGGCCTCATTCCCCACTCCCTTGCACCTGTTGTCATCATTTACACGTTTGGAAAGAGAAGGCAAAATGATTCTCGTTCTGATTTTGTTAGCGTTCTGCACCCACTTTGGGCTAAACAACACCACACAGTTCTAGGCAGTGAAGAATCATGAACAAATGCTTTTTACCATTAACCTAGGCTCCCAGGATACGACTTATTTTTCTTGCCCTGCTGGGGTATGATGTTTATGAACTCAGTCATGGCTCCATGACTCTATGACCAGTCCTAGACCCCGGCTGAGTGCAATTTTCAATAATTTGTCTTACCTGGCCCACATTAGGGGGAAAAGAAGGAAACATTTTTGAGGCAAGTTCTCTTTTAAAAAAATCAAAATGGAAGCTGTGGGTGAACTGCTGAGATTTGGTATGTTAGAATCCACTGGCGGTGAGGCTGGATTAGTAGGCAGAGTGCAGGTGAAAAAGTCAGGCATGCAAATTAAAAGCAGTACTCTACATGACTATAAAAGGCCCAAATTCCCCACTGAGAGGACTCCATAGATCTGAAGACAAAGCAGCTCTAACCCTGATATAACCTGCCATGGGATGGTCACTCCAACACAGTAGGATCCTTCTGTGATGTAGAGTCATAGGCTTGGTCTACACTATGCGTTTAAATCAATTTTAGCAGAGTTAAACTGATTTAATGCTGTACCCGTCCACACTACGAAGCCCTTTACATCGATAAAAAGGGCTCTTTAAATCGGTTTCTGTACTCCTCCCCGATGAGAAGAGTAGCACTAAAATTGGTATTACCATATTGGATTAGGGTTAGTGTGGCCACAAATCGACGCTATTGGCCTCCGGGCGGTATCCCACAGTGCATCACTGTGACCGCTCTGGACAGCAATCTGAACTCGGATGCAGTGGCCAGGTAAACAGGAAAAGCCCCGCGAAATTTTGATTTTCATTTCCTGTTTGCCCATCGTGGAGCTCTGATCAGCACGGGT